>NC_067402.1:268766357-269107607 GCF_016432865.1 Antechinus flavipes
AGTTTTGATGTTTCTTTTTTAAATTCTCCATTGTTTGTAATACCCCCTTAGAAGCTTTGAAAATAAAAAAAATTCTTCATTGCAAAAAAAAAAAAAAAAAAAAAAATCTTCTCCCTCTCTTTTTTTTAAAAATCTAAACTTGAACACCAAATAAAATTGATATTTTTATAAATAAAACAGAACATTGTATATGAATCTCTGGTTTGTTTTATTACTTGGTATATTCATTTTTACACACACACATATACATATGTATGTGTTTGTGTGTCTCTCTGTGTTGAACTCATAAGTTTCTAAACTAACCTGTTTGTCTGAGATTCTGTTATGGCCTTTTTTCCTCTTTTCTGCATTTTTAAATACTTCAGTGCTCTCTTTTGCTGTTTGTTTTGCTACCCTGTCTTCCCTCTTTCTTCCACTTCCCCTCTCCACTGGAAAAAAAAAAAAAGAAAAAGCCATGGTTACAAAAATGTAAAGTCAAGCAAAACAGATTGCTACCATTTTGCTTCTCTTTTATCATCCACTCTTGAATCATGGTTTCACTTACCTTCAGGTCTCAGTTCCTTTGTTAAGGTTTTCCTAGAAGCTCCATCTAAAATTGATCTCTTCTTGACTATCATAGCCCTTACTTTCTGTATGCTTTTGTACTTCTTTATATTCAGTTTACCTTGTCTTTTATTTTTCTTTGAGAACAGGGACTAAATAAAAAACTAGTAAACACAGTAGGTGCTCATTATTTTTATTTTCAGTTGAATTACAAGTGGATGCATATAGATTTTTTTCCAGCTGTTTGCCAATTATGCCTAGGATTCCAAGAACCCAGGGGGGCTGTTGTGATCATTTTACAAAGCTTTTGATAAATGTCTTCATTTTCTAGGTGATTTGGTTGCTACTTTGGAGCTTGTAGCTTCCAAAATTGCATTAGAAATGTATCCAGTGAGACAACATCAGTCAGTTCTATATGCACACTTGACTACAATAATCCTACTATTCCTTAAATTTTACTTTTGTAATATCAGTTTACTTAATGACATTGCATTCTTTGTGCACTCACAATATTTTGCAGATGATGATAAATTTACTTGGCACAGTAATTAGGAATAAGCAGCTAATGTACTGTGAGATTTGACTTTCAGCATTTTGTCCTTATTGCCAGTGCTCTTTTGGAAAGCCCCTATATTTGTTTTTCACTTGTGTTTGACTCTTCAAGACTCCATTTGAGGTTTTCTTGGCAACAATATTGGAGTCATTGGCTATTTCTTTCTTCAACTTATCTTATAGATGAGGAAACTGAGGCAAACAGGGTGAAGTGACTTTACCAGGAATCATACAACTAAGAAGTGTCAGAGATTAGATTTGAAATCAGCAAGATGGGTCTTCCAGATTCCTGGCTTAGCACTCTATCCAGTGCCCAGTTAACTGCCCTCATTTGTATTTAAAGGCTGGAAGCCATTACAGATAGTCTCAAATTAGGAGATTAGGGAGGAAAAGGGGAGAATTTTTGTCAGTAAATGCATTAAGAAAGGGTTTATGCTAATTGTATTTAATAATATATTTGGCTTGGGAGTGCTTATATATGAAACTAGGCTTACCGTTTCTGGGAATTTAAACCTCTTGGAACCAAGGAATGAAACCAAACTATAAAGACTTAATTCATAATTTAACTGGCAGTGTGCCCATTTCCAACGTCCTGCCTCACCCAGTGCTTAGCTCCTCTGCTGGGGAGAGACAGTATTATCTCCAGACATGAGCCACCCTCAATGCCTGTTCACTTCTCTCCAGGTGGAGACAATTTTGTTTTCTTTAAATCCCTTTCTTGAGGTCTGAATCTAGTTGAGAAATGAGAGGGCAGGGCAGTGTGCCCTGTTCAGTATTAGATGAAAAAATCAAATAGGGCTGTTTTCTACAAGTCCATAGAATGAGAAATTCCTTTTTGGGAAACTGAAAAGAAATGTAAGTAACCTTATCTTGAAATCCCTCTGCTTTCAACAATGTGGGTTCTCCATTTGCCAGTGTAGATTGTAACCCCTTCACCTTTCATATGTTATTTCAACAAGTTCTTATGATCTCTTTTAAAAATATTTTATTTTAATAATATATTATTTTTCATATTACAAGTAAAGATGATTTTCAACATTCATTTTTATAAGATTTTGAGTTCCAATTTTTTTTCCCTCCACACTCTAGCAAGCAATTTGATATGGGTTATACATGTACATTCATTTTTAATATATTTCCGTATGAGTCATGTTGGGAAAGAAAAATAAGAATAAAATGGAAAAACCATGATAAAAGAAAAAAACAAAAGGAAAAAAAGGTTGAAAATACTGTGCTTTTATCCATATATCAATCTCCATAGTTCTCTCTCTGGATGCAGGTGGCATTTTCTATCCAAAGTTTATTGGAATTATTTGGAATTGCTGAGAGGAGCCAAGTCTCTCCTAGTTGATCATCACACAGTCTTGCTGTTACTGCAGCACTCATGATCCTCTTGGCCATGCTGCTGAGCCTCTCTATAAGTTAGTGAGGCCATTCTTCCCAGATCCCATACAGATCTTCCCAATCTTGGAGGTTTCCAAGCTTTTAAAAACCCACTGCTACTACCAAGCTTTGATGAGGCATTTTGGTTTTCCTTTATCTGCTAAATACACTCAGTTGTAAAAATGTTTTTGGTTTTTTTTCTTATAGAAAGGTGACAATGATTCCTTTACACTGGACATTACCTCAGAGTTGATAGCAATACTTCAAAGTTGCATTAAGGTAGAATGCATTGGGTAGCTCAAAAGGAAGATTTATACAGAGGAAGAATAGACACAGAGACATTAGAGGGGGAAGGAAGGGTCATTCTGAAAATCTACTCACATTGGGAATGGGTTCAATAGGCCACATTACATTTGTGGATATAGCACCCTCCAAAATCTATAAAGAAATAAGGGGGGAGATATTAGAGGAAGGGTATGTAAAGTGCGGGGAGAAGGTATAAGAGGGATACCTGCATGGGAGGAGGCTAAGTAATAGCAAGGCAAGTTACAGAGCAGAATTGAAGTAGAAGAGTTAGCAGAGATAGGAAAGAGATGTGCATTAACACAATAACATAGATTAGGAGTCAAATGTATTAAGGGGAAAAAAAGTACAACTAGTAGTCATTGATCTTAGACATAGTCAAGTTTGAAGATTCAATTAAAAGAGAAATTACATTATATTTCAGCCATACTATTATTGCTTTAGATGCCTGCTTACATTTGGGTAAATGTGTGTGTGTACATGTGTTTGAGTATATGTAGATGTGTATGCCTGTTGCTCTGTGTGTGTGTGTGTATATATATGTATATGGTATATATGAGCAGGTGTGTGGGTGGGTGTGAATGTGTGTTTCTGTGTGAGCCTGTGTGTATCTATTAAATATGGCTGTGTTTAAATATAGTCTGCTTGGAGTCATGAAAGGAGGAAAAAAGAACAAAGTAAAAAAAGTACACAAGAGAAAACAAAAAACCTACAAAGAAGTAAAGAAAAGATGAACACTCACAAATATAATCTCTTTTATTATTGTATATCCTTTCTTGAACTGGAAATTCATTGTTATATTTTGAATCCTCCCTGATATGCTGCTGGGCATATGACAATGTTCTGCTTTGTTTTGTTTTATTTTTATTTTCTGTTTTTCTATTTAACTAAAAATTAATAAGTAATAATAAAAAGAAAAGAATATTTAAGGAAAAAAAGTAGGATGATTGAGCAAAAGAATATTGTAGCAAAGAAACCTGAATTTGAATTAACTGTGACCAGAAACAATGATTTAATATTTCTGTAGCTTCAGTGTGCCCAACTCTAAAATAGGGTTAGAAATGCTTGCACTATCTGCCTTCTCACCACTAAGTTTGTGGTGAGGAAAGCATTTTACCCTCCTTAATTGGCATATATATATTATCTGCTTTACTTTTGTAAGGGTTCAATCTGTGATCCTTAGAGAAGGGTTTTTTCACTGTGAAAAAACTAAACAATCTATAGACAAAAGCACTCTTAGCCTGGATTTGCTAAAAAAAAAAAAAAAAAAAAAAAAAAATCTAACTTTGATATTAACTTCAGTCTCTCTAAGGTCTGTCTTTTTTTTTTTTTTTTTTTTTTTGCTCCATTAAAAATTAAGTTTTTGTCATGCCAATGATTTTTCTACCCCTCAAATATAATCAAAATCAAACTTGACAATTCATTTCAGCATTATAAAGTTGTCAAATGAGAATAGGCACTATAGCTGTCACTGGCGAATTCTTAGGAAGCTACTGTAAAAAGGTCACTAAATTTATCTATATTCAGCTCTTAGCAAGTCATGTAATTGTAGTTTTTCTGTATTATGTTAACACTAATATCTCTCATTGGACTTAAACAGACCTATTCACCTGTTGTTATAACTGTATAAGTTGTCTTGAAATAATAATTCATGCTAGTTAACAATAGTTTTAAGTTCATAAAATGTCTTATCAAGCCACTCTTCCTTGGTTCATATTTATAATGTTAAAAAAAATTTAAATCACAAAATTGTATTGAAGATTTGGTAAACTATGACTTTTATGTTAAAATCCTTCAGGAAAATAAGCAAAGTGTCACCAAATAATTGATGAAACCTAACTCTCAGTTTGATAATTGTGTATCTGAGTATTAATATAGATCTTCTGTTCTCTCTGTAATAAGGATGTGGGATTCCGACTTGACTCCCTCCATACCATCCTGCAACAGGAAGTGCTGCTACAAGAGGATGTGGAACTGATCGAGCTTCTTGACCCTAGTATCCTGTCTACAGGACAGCCTCGGCAACAGGAAGATGGACACCTTCCAACTTTGCGGTCCCTAGCAACTCCTAATATTTGGTACTGTCAAGAAAACATCTATCCTATGCATGTTTACATATACACTACTATCAGAGGACACTGTCACCATTTTTTTCATTGTAAGAGACCTTAAACAAAATTTTTATATTAGTTCACTTTTAATAATTTAATTTCTGAGATAACCTGCAAAAGTCCTTTTCTAAAGTGAGTAAAAATATATATATTAAAACTGAAGATGATTTTTAAAGAAACTGCCTTGATTACCTTGCATTCATTGTCTCTTATATTGGCAAGATAGATTTAAGAAGCCATTGAAAGTAAAATAGCATGCCCATTCACCTGCCTCAGTCTTCCAATTTATCTCCTTTTTTAAAAAAAAATGTATTTATTTATTTAAAGCTTAAATACAAAATAGAAAAACTAAAAAAAAAAAAACCTTGTGTGTGCAGCAGAACATGAAAGCATTCAGAATATGACTTATCTCCCTTTTTTGTATACTCATGGGGATTTCATTTATGATGCTGATAACAAATTACATGATTAGTCATTCTAATATCATCACCAATAAGTAATCTCTCTCTTCTTTTAGGGAACTTCTTGACAGAATCTGACAGAAAAAATGTTCTTCCCAGAGCAGTTAAATCTCACAATGGATAGAGCACCAGCCCTGGAGTTAGGAGGATCTAAGTTCAAATGTGGTCTCAGAGACATAACACTTAGCTGTGTAACTCTGAGCCAGTCACCTAATTAACTTCAATTGCCTTGCAAAAAAAAAAAATTTATATATATATATATGTTCTCCAAATTTTCTATAATCCAAATATAATCCAATTTCTATAATCCAATTCTGATTTTTATAATTTTTGTACTCAGTCATTTAGAAAACTTCATGATGCATTATTACTGGTTTGTTTGGTGATAGTTTGAGGATCATTATAAAAGTGGCCAATTCTAAATTTAGAAGTATTCAGGTTATGAGACAGAGAGAAATAGAAAATATTCAAAATGGTTTCTTCGTATGACTGGGTAGTAAAACTCATTTTCGGCTATCTTTGGGGTCATTTTTGTTTTAAATGTTATCTGGTATACTTTTAATCCTATCTTTTATTGCCTTAATCTGAAATCAGTCAAAAGAATAATAGGTCTTCTGTACAGATCTCTACTTTGATTGTAACAAAATGAAAATGAAAAACTAATGCCAGAACATATAATGGATAAGGACTCCAAAATAGAAAATTTGAATACTTATAGTAATTATTTAAATTATTTAAAATTAAATTATTTTAGTTGAAATTAAAATTTTAGAAAAAAATTTTAACTAGAAATTATCTAAAGTGAATTTGTTCTAAGTAAATGCATTTATAAGGAAAATAATTTAATCTAAATTTGGAAAAAAGAAATTTAGCTTCCCTAAACCAGCATTTTTATTTTTAAAGTTGTGAAATTAGCTTTTAAAGTTATTAGCATATTTTTTGAGATGACTCTAGATCCTTTAAAAAAATTCAATTACTCAAGAAGTATGTTTCCACTATCCTTTTAAAGCTGACCTTGAAAGTGCAGGTGTTTTGGTAATCATCTCCCCCTTGTTTTGATCCTAAATATTTTCACTTTTTTGACTAATATGCTTTCTCATATTTGTTATTTAAAAGTGAAGTCCTTTAATATTATTAACTTGTCCTATTATTTTCATCCATTTAAATGGCAACTTTATTGTTCACTTTTTTCTCCTTTTCCTTAATACATATTCTTTCTCTTTGCCTGTTCCTAGGGATGTCTCAATGCTGCTAGGCTATGTTAGTTTCTTCATTATGATTCCTGCTTGGTGGAATATTTCTTCCTGGCCACTGTGGGGACTCATTCTCATTGTTTACTTGGTTATAAGAGCTTCAGGCTGGTGGAGGACAGCCAGATTACAAATGACTTTAAGAAAATATAATGTTCAGCTAGAAGATACAGTAGCAAATAGCCGTGCTTTTACCAACCTTGTGAGAAAGTCTTTACGCCTCATTCAAGAGACTGAAGTCATTTCCAGAGGATTTACCCTGTGAGTCCATTTTTTATTTCTTTTTCTAAATGTTTTTTTTTTATTATTTAGAGCTAAATATGGATATTTGTCTCACAGTCTGAAAAGTCTATTTATTTCTATGTCCCACTGTGGTGATGGTAAAATCTGTATAATTTACAGGAAAATAAGAGATGATTTTATCAGTTACTGAATTAACTCCATAAATTTCATAGTGAAAGAATCTACACACAGACATCAAAAACACTGTAAAATATGCTAAATATAAATTTTAATTATATTTTTAGGTAATATTTTGCATCTGTATGCATGGTGTTTCACTGAAGATCTAAGAATATTTACTGTATTGACTTTTTGGGGATGAGGGTGTTGCGATGATTGCTGCTTTAAATTTAGAGGGATAATTCCATTTTAGAATTGAAAAAGACTTATGTAGCCATTTAACCTCACCCTATTCAGCTTCCTGTGATGTGCCAGACCAGGGACATCTGCCAATCCAGATGTGCAGGAGGCAGAGCATAGAGTACCCTCTTCCACTCATTTCTAAGTTTTGCTCACAGACTCTATCCACTTCTTTTATGTTTCCCCATCACTTCTACTTCTGCCTTTCTGGGCCCAACAGAATCAGAACCAGTCTGCCCTCTCTTCTCTGTGCTGGCCCATCATATTTTTGAGCCCATGATGATGGCCTTTTGGAGTCTTGAATTCTCTAGCCTGAGCATCTCCAGCTTCTTTAGCTTATCTTCACATGGCATAGAATGGAGATCCTTCAGCAGGATGTTTGCCTCCTCTAAATGTGCTCCAGCTTATCAGGATCTTTCCTGGACCCTGGCAGCCAGCAGGGAATACAGCAGAACTATTTCCTCCATAAAGCTGTGTATCCCTTAATGCAGTCCAAGGTAGCAATAGTTTTCTTGGCTGCTATTTTATAGTGGCTGAGATCACATTTTTTATTTAGTGTTATATTCATTGCACCACCTAGTTGCCTACTCTATCCTTTATTGCCACATATTAGAACTTCTAGTCAGGGATCTAGTTGTGTATTATGCCCTAAAAGAGGTCTTCCCTGATCCTCCTAATTGTTTATCCTCTGTCCCTACTCTTTTTTTTTTAATTTTTATTTAATAATTACTTTATATTGACAGAATCCATGCCAGGGTAATTTTTTTACAACATTATCCCTTGCATTCGTTTCTGTTCTGATTTTTCCCCTCCCTCCTTCCATCCCCTCCCCAAGATAGCAAGCAGTTTTATATATGTTAGATATGTTGCAATATATATCCTAGATACAATATATGTGTGCAGAACCGAACAGTTCTCTTGTTGCACAGGGAGAATTGGATTCAGAAGGTATAAATAACCCGGGAAGAAAAACAAAAATGCAGATAGTTCACATTCATTTCCCAGGCTGCTATTTTATAGTACCACTTCCTTATGCTGAATTTGGAATGTTTTAAAACCTCCAGATCTTTTTCAGGTAAACAGTTATGTAGTCTTACCTACCGTACCCAGGTGCAGACCTTCATCCCCTGCAGGCTGGTGTCCTTCCTTATCTCAAGTCTCTCCCCACTCCAGTCTATCTTCCACTCATCTGCCAACGTGATCTTCCCATAGTGCCAAGTCTGACCATGTCATTGCCCTAGTCAGTAAACTCCAGTGGCTCCCTGCCTCTTCCAGAATCAAATACTAAATCAGTTTGATTTTCAGAGCTCTTCATAACTTGCCCCCTTCCCCTTTCCCCAGATACTCTGTAATCCAGTCACAAGCACCTGGTTGTTTCCCACACTTGAGACTCCACCTCCTACTTCTAAGTATTTTCCCTGCTGTCCTCCCTGTCCTCCTCATCTCTGCCTATTGACCTCCTTTGGCTCAGATGAAATCCCACCTTCTACAAGGAACTTTTCCTAATCCTCCTTAATCTTAGAGCCTTCCCTCTGAACTACTCCAACTTGTCCTCTTATATCTTGTTTGTATATCATTATTTACATGTTGTCTCCCCTATAGACCGTGAGCTCCTTAAAAGCAGAGGCTGTCTTTGGCCTTTCCTTATAGGCTTAGCACACAGCACTTGGGCCATAGTAGATGCCCCAGATGCCATAAGTATTAGTTTAGTCACTGACTAACCATCTTGTGAGGCTGACCTTTAAGAACCCAAGTGAAGATTTCTACATGTATCCCTGTTAAATTTCATTCTACAAGATTCACCCCAATATTTTATCTTATTTTTATTTTTTTTGGAACTTGTGCCAGTCATATGCCAGCCATGTGTTAGGTATCCCTCCCAACTTTTTGCTGTCTTCAGATTTATAGCATGCCATTTATGCCTCAATCCACGTTACTGACTAAGAAAAAAGTGAAATAGCACAAAGCAAGATGGCTACTCTCAGGGCGCTCTCCTAGAGTCCTGCCATTCAACCAGGTCTGACTCCCATCTCATGATGCTCATAAGAGCATCAAAAGATACTTCTTCCAATGCTTTGGTGAAATCCAAGTAAATCCTCTCTCTAACATTTAAAGACTTAATATCACCTTCCTAGAATAGGAAGATAAAGTGGGTCTAGATTGCCCTGATCTTGATAAAGCCATAAAGAAATTCTTTGTGATTTTCGCTTTCCTTTCTACATATTTACCAGCAGTTTCTTTATTAATCTCTTCTGGAGTTTTTGTTGGGTTCACCCCCTTATCCCTGTAGGAATCCAAGTTATGCTTCTTGACCCATCATTTTCATATCTTGATCTCTTCTTGTTTTTGAAAATCAGGATGATGTTTACTCATCTCTGGTTCTAAAATACCTTTTCCTTAGCTCAAGGAAACCAAGACAATGTGATTCACTGTCTTGGTTCCTTGTAAAAGATATGTTACAAATCATCTTTTCCACATGTTGATGGATACTGTATAACAACCACTTCCACACACTAAATAATGCCTTATTGTAAGTAATTGTGTTTATATCTAGCTAAATATTTACTGCCCTGTTGTAAGCAACAGAGGCTGTAGGCTGCTTATTCACCAGGCTGCATGCTAAAATATGCTTAATTAACGATGCCAATGTATAGTGTAGAGAAGTATAGAGGAGAGAATAATAAGCATTTGTAGAATACCTGTTATGTATCAGACACATTATTATTTAAATGAAATATAGCAGTTGTTGCTGTTTGAAATTAGCTGTGTAAAATCATCGAAGCACATTAAGAGAAGAAATCTCCAGATGTCATTTGACAAATACATTTACAAAGTACCTATATTGCACTTATTTCAGACAAAACTAAACTGAGACAATTTTTCTACTCTTATTGGTCTCATGGAAAGAAAATGCTGTATCTTTCCTTATAAACCAGTTCAGGGTCTAGCAGATTCCAAGTCAGTTAAGCTTTGTCTTTTTAAGTGACCATCTTAAGTAATTTATTTCCATTTCATATTCTCTTGTTCTTGGAATAATACTGAGAATATGTATGTATGATTTTACCTTTATTCCAAACTTGAACAGTACTTTATAGATGTGAATACATAAAAAAGCTACTATGTCTACATCTTTTGGAAAAATCCAAATAAACTTGAGACTCAAGTCATCATTTGTGACTAAACTTCATAGGATTGTGGATGAGACTACACAGACTTCAGAGGCCATCTAGACTACCCCTATCCTATTACACAGGAAGAAACTGAGGCCCATAGCAATTTAATGCTTTACCCAAGGTCATATAGGGAATAAATGTCAGAGAGGAAATTTTCAACCAGGTCCTCTGACTTTAGAACCAGAAAATTTCCACTGCACCAACACCATTATCATAAAACTAACTTTTCTGTGGCATCTTCTTGTGGGCAAGGTGCTTTACAATTATTATTTCATTTGACTTTCACAACTACCCTGTTCAAATAAGTTCCATTATGATCCCCAGTTCTCTTATTATCCCCATTTTACAGGTGAAGAAACTGGCCCTGTGAGGTAAGTTTTAGCTAATGCAGCTAAGGCCCTGAGCTCCCAGATACCTCGGGTAATAGTAGCTAGAACTTATCCAGGGCTTGAAAGTACTTTACGTAACAACCCTGGGAAACAAGCACAATCATTATTATTCCGCTTACACATTGGGGAAAACTAAGGCAGGCAGAGATGACTTGCCCACAGCCACACATATAGTAAACGGCAGTGGTCACATTTGCATCCCATCTACCTGACTCAAGTTGGTATTCTGTGCCCTGTGCTGCCCTCTAGCTGTCCCTGTGCTTTTAGTCATCCTCTAAAGAAGTCAGTCTTTGAAAGAGGACCTGCTGGATAATGCTTCTGCCTTCCAATAGGTTCTGATAGCTGTACAGTTATGTTATATTTACTGTAACCTTCCCCCACTTTTTCTGCTAGATCAAATAGATGACTACAAAAAGAACAGATGTTGGGAATTTGTATTTCAAATGTAAAGATTCAGATTCAAATTAATCTTTAATCAATAATAGGAGAAAACATCTAAAATGAATACCAAATACCATAAAAATGAAAAAAACAGTTTCTAAAGAATCTTCAAAATCCAAGTTTTCTAAAATGACCCTGAATTACTCTTTTTTAAAATGACAACTGTGTTTTCAACATTTATGGTCGATTTCAGGATTTGCTGTGGAAAAGTTTAGAATTTGATTTTAAATATTTTTCCATTAATATCATAGAGTAATTGGAATAGACTAACAGACTATAAGTTTTTCATTCAAATCTAATAGATTATCTGAAAAGGAAAGATTTAACTATAAGTACCAACTAGTTTGGTATATCTCATTGCTATAAATAGATAGGATCCATTAAAGTGTTAAACTATATTCAATTTCATGGGGTATTGGGTGTGGAAATATTGTGAGGTGCTTAGCATGTCTTTACAATGCATTCCTCATTGCATATTGGTTCTTTTGTTATCCTGCCTCCTTGTGTCAGTCTGAGAAAGTCAGTGCCAGTCAAAATGTATTGGCATATATTTTAACCCTGCTTTTATAACATGTTTATCCCACTACTTAGCATTTTTTTTAATGTTTCTGTAGCGTACTTCACTCTGTAGAATGCCAAAACTATAAATTATTATTAATGTGGAAAAATTAAGGCTTTCATGATGTCGTCTGTTTTCTTTTAGAAATATTAGCTTTAAACAGACTGTGAGTGACTCCTGAAGTCCATTTATTTGTGTAGAGTATGAATAAGTTTGGAAATGTTGCAGATAGTAGATATTTGCAGACATGTGCCTATACCTTAGAGGTGGGGAGAGTGCATGTAGAAAATACCTATAAATGTACCTTAATAATATGTACTGTATAATTGACAGGACACCTTTTTTTATTGTAATGAAGGAAACTTTTTCAGGTGCAAGGGGTTTGATTTTCTGTCATTTTTCTTTTATAAATATATTTGCTGATAAAATGGATTTTTAGCAGTTTTATTTTTCACCAATTGAGATGGGGAGAATTTTTAATTAATGTTTCAAATGAAGAGAATTTTTAAAAATAAACTTGTTATAGATTTAGAACAAAAACTTTAGGACATCTGTACAGTTGTATCACATTTTACTTTTCAAGTTTGCTTGACAGGGTCAGTGCTGCTTGCCCATTCAACAAAGCTGGACAGCCTCCTAGTCAGCATCTCATCGGCCTTCGGAAAGCTGTCTACCGAACTGTTAGAGCCAACTTCCGAGCAGCAAGGCTAGCTACCCTCTATATGCTGAAAAAATATCCTTTTCTAGCTGTAAGCAGATGAATAGACAGCAATCTATATTTAGGTATTCTTGAAATATGAATCAAATGTGTCCTCTAGAAGTAGGCTTAAGTAAAAGTGTGTGTGGGTATGTCTGTGTATATGTGCATATACATATAGACATATATACATATACACTTATATGTATATACACACACATACCTCTATTTTTATATTGAAGCTTATTTTCCTATTGATTATTATAAAATTAAAGATGAATTCTGAGGTGAACTGGCAGGAGAGACAAGGGCTCGAAGTAGGATTCACCTTCTTTCTGCCCTCACTGCCTAATTCAGTTTTAAAAATAAGAAAATATTCCCTCTCTCAATTCTTGCAGTGACTGGGACTAGGACAGAAGGATCTTGGTATTGCTGGATTTGCTGGTTATGTTGGTGATTGAGAAGATGACATTAAAAAGTCAGCTTCTCTTCACAATCTATTTGGCAGTAAAATATGCTTTTTCATGATTATAAAACCAGTAAATTCAGGAATAATAAATTAGGGAATAAACCTCATCACCGGAAAATAAAAATTTATGATAGCTTACATGGTTTTAAATATAGGCTCAGTTTCTATAAACTGAATTGTTCTATGATGTATAATTTTACAGAATTAGGATTTTATTGGGTTAATGTAAAAAAGATTTTTTTTAATGGTAGTATGTATGCATGCTTGAGATAAAATGTAAAGTAAAACCTTTATTGGAATGTGTGGTGGAATACATACCTTCTTTCAAGAATATCTTCAGTGCAGCAAACTCTGTGCTGGACACTACATTATTTAGCCAGTATAGGAGAGACAAAAGTTTTGATAGGAAACATGTTTCTCTCTAATTAAATTTAGAGTATAAAAATGAACATAATAGAATGTTTCTTTGATACTTAAAGATCTTGCAGTTAGGGTCATCAGATAATTTTAATTACCATAGCTCTAAGTATAACACATTGGTATGAATGTGTCCTGACTCCTGCATCAGTGGTGCAAGTTTTTGTTTTCTTTAATCTTATTTTCAACTCTTTTTCTGAAATCTCTCTCTGTCCTAAAAATGATATATAGTTAAATACTTGGAACCCATTTAACCAGAACCTATTGATCAAGATTTTATTCCATTTAGGAAGGCATGTCCAGAAGGAACCCATACCATGAATATTGTATAACCTTGGAGAGAAAATTGTTTTGTCCCTTTTAATTTTTTTTCCTAGTATACTTTGGGATTATTAATATATCCCTGTTGGCTTCCTGCTAACCCCAGTTAACATTTTTTTAAAACCGGAGTTGGACTTGGCTTCTCTACTTCATGGATAATCCTTCTACTAGGTTTTTCTTAGTTGCCTTATATATATTATACTTTGTAATCCAATCCCAAGTAGAACCTATTTTTGGTATTTTGTTATATATCTACCTGTCTGATTATAATCACACAGAAAAACTACAATAATATAAGATGGAAGATGTTTTGTTTACATAGATACAGTATATGTTTTTGAAAGTATTGTAATGATTAGATTCTTTCTTAATCCCTCCATTTCTCATTTCAAAGACTTATTATCAAAATCTAGATGATGGTAAAAAGTTGCTAAGTCTTGATTACTAAGAGTAATTCAATAGTAAGGCTTTTCACATGATTTTGACTTTCCCTCCTAACTTTTTAGCATCTTAGTTGCCATAAATAAATCATAGTAAGCATGGGGACTCCAAGGACACCATTGAACTGAATAGGGTGAGGTTAGTAAAACACTAAGGCTGATGAGAAGAGAGATAAGGCTCACCCACTTTGGGGGTCTGTTCCCAATAAACAAAGAGGAAAAATGAGGATATTTATAGTCTTGGGTATGAGAATATTTTCTAACTATTGGACAGAAGGAACAAATTAAGGGAAGGTGATGCACAGGATCATAGATCTGCAGACCCCTCATTTTACAGAGAAGGAAAACAGACCCAGGGAGAATAAATAATTTTTCTAACGTCATACATCTTGTTGAAATGATATTCAAACTCACACCCTCTGCCTCCCAGCTCAGTGCTTTTTCTGCTGTATTCAGTTGCATCCATTGACCACAGAAAATGATCATAAAAAGAATTCAGTATGGAGAGTTATTGCACATTTCTGTTGCAGGCTTCCTGAGCATCTCAGTCTTACCCTGCTCTCTCAAACATGTCTCCTCTCATCATCTGCCACAGAACTGTAGGCGTGGCCCATGGAATTATCTTTGTGGATGGAGTCACTGGAAAGTGAGTGATATAAAAAGGAAAGAACATCAACAAAGCATGGAAAAGAAAGCCACCACACAGAAGCTGAGGCCTTTTGAGCACAAGCAGGGACTATTTTCTTCAAGAATATCTGAACATATAGTTGCTTGGCTTAGCCAGTGAAAGAAGAACTGAGCTCCAGCTGTTTGACACTGGCTTGGTTCTGAAAATCCAATTGACAGGGGAAAAATGCAGATGTGGAAGCAGCCATTGCCATTGGAATCATTAATGGGGCAACAAAAAATAGGTCCCGTGACAGAGAACCAATGTGGAAAAAAGACAAATATAGGCCAAGCTACTGCAGAAGTCTGAGTAAGTCAGGGCGGAGGCAAGTGAACCTAATTTCCCTCAGTAAGGAGCCTTTGAGAGTATCCACATTGTTTCCATACTTTCAATGAAGTAGACTAGTCACGAGTAAAGAAAAGCAGGTTCCAGACTATTGTAGGCTATAATGGATCAAGCCCTATAAACCTAAGCCAGCATTCTGCAATCTCCTCAGTAAACTCAGAGTATCCGCAGGCAGCTCTGGAAAGGTATGTGTTCTAGAAGTCACCCTATGGTTTCAGTCCTAATCCTTCATGAACAAAAATCAAAGTGTAGGAAAGTTGTACAATAAAGCTAAAATGCATAGGGAGACACAATTTGAAAATGAGAAGCTTTGCTGTGTAAGTAATACTTCGATATGATTTATAACAGGAATTCAATTACAGAGTCAAATTAGACCAAGTAAAGTATCTCCTAATACCACCTTTGGTCTTTGGAAGTAAGATATAGTATTGGAAGTCTAGCTATAATATCAGACTGACAGAAACTCAGAAAGAGAGGAAAAAGAGAGACAGAGAGATGGAGACAGACAGTCCCAGGGTTATTCTTGCCTGTACTAATCTACAGACTAATGAAACAGAACTGTTTCCAACAGTTCATTAGTGTGCCCTTCTTTCTACAATGCCTCCAGCATGTATTATTTACTTCTTTAGTTATCTTTGCTAGTTTTCCTTGATTGTTTTTATTTGCATTTCTCTCATTAGTTATTTGGATAATTCTTCCACACAGGTGTTAATATTCTGCAGATCTTTTGGAAATTCTCTGTTACTATCCATTGACCACTTATTACTAAAAAATGGCTTTTGATATTATAGATTTCAATTAGTTTCTTAGATATCATGAATATCAAACACTTATCATACTTGGCCCCAAAATTTTTATCCTAGTCAACTGTTTTCTTTATCTTTGTTGCACTAATTTTATTCATGAAAAAGCTTTCCAGTTTCACGTAATCTGCAGTATTTCATCTTTTGTGATCACCTCTATCCTTTGGTTAAGAATTCACCCCCTAAGCCATAACTGTGAAAGGTACATGATCTAGTTCTCGTCTAAATTTTTTAATGATATGATCTTTAATATTCAAATCATGTATCCCTTTTGAAATCATTGTGGTATGTAATAATAATTGCTTATAGCTTTGGCTATGAGCCAGACATAATGTTAAACATTTTTCAAATATAATGATATTTGATCCATAAAAATCCTGGGAGAGATAGGTGCTGTTATCATCCCCCTATTATAGATGAGGGAAAGGAGGCCATAGGTTAAATGACTAGCCAGAATTATACAACTTGTAAGTGTCCAAGGCCAGATTTGAATTCAGGCATTCTTGATTTCCAGTCCATCACTGATCTAACCCTAATCCTGCTAAACTGCTTTCTAGTCTTCCCAGAAATTCTTTTAAACTAGTAAGTCCTTTCCTATATAATATTTTCAGGTTTATTGTGAACTGCATCAATGAATTTAGGTATTTCTAATTCTTCCTTGTCTAATCTATTCTACCAATCAATATTTCCTGAACAGGACTAAGCAGTTTTGACATTTGTGGCTTTTAGTCAGAGATCTTCAAGTGTTAAAGTTCTCCCTCCTTCCTACTTTTTTTCATCATATCTTTAGATCTTGCTGTTAGTAGAATTACGACTTTATCATATCTTTTTGGAAAGAATTTTAGAAGTATGATCAAAAAGCTTCTGTTCACTTTGATCCAGAAATCCTCACTACTAGGCTTAGACTTTAAGGAGATCAGTGACAGAAAGAAAGAATCCAATTGTAATCAAACAGATTTGTGGGAGAAGAATAAATGCCATGTGATTAGAGAATGACCAAATAGGTGGTAGTATGCAGATGCAGTAGGATGTTTCCTTATTGTAAAACATGATGGAAAAGACTTATGTAAACAGATACATAATGCAGGAAGCAGCATCCAGAAAACAGGGTACATGGCAACCACAGTGTAAATGGAACAAACAATTACAAGATAATAATAAAATAAGGTTTTGAAATGATAATAACCAACTGGGCACCAAAGAAGAAAGATGCATGAGAAGACACCACCCTCCATCCTTGGCAGAGAGCACTCCAAATAACCTCATACTTTTTTGGCTCGGTTTTGCTGAATTATTTTTTCTTTTTTTTTTTAATTTATTTCCATCCCATTGTTAGAAGAGATAGCCTTTTGTCTAGAAGGTAAAGAAGGATATATTAGCAAATGTAATTTATGGAAAAACTAATATAATCAGTAAATTTTATTATACTGTAAAAGAGAACCACAGAGGTTAGAAAATTTAATTAAGAACTTTCAAAAATATTGCACATTTGACTCTTACACAGTACAAACTCTTGACACAGGTTCCACGGTCCATCATCCAGGTAATCTTTCAATGAACAATTAAATTTTTTTTTCTGACTGCTTTTATCAGTTTTTGATACCTTTCAATGAAAAGTAGTTAGAGCCAAAGGCTAGCTTTACTACTGTAAAGCTCTCTTGTTGCTGTCCAGTTGCAGGGAAGGATGGAATGCTTTATTGATGTTTTTATGATCTTTCTCTTTAACAGTGGCTGCCTCATTGATGCAGCCCTTGGACCAGAGTATTAATTAAAATGTGAAATGTTATTTCAGCAAGCAGAGGCTACATCATTCAGTTGATCCAGCATTCAGGTACTATATAAAATGTGATTATAACATTAAATATTTAAATGTTTAATGTTACTGACCTTGGAATTCTGTTAAACTAAACATCAAAGGCTTGGGAATAATTGGGAAATTGGTGATATTTACAAAAGTATGTTCTGGTAATAAAAAGGGATGAAAAAAAAGTGTAGACACTGGGAATTTTGATTGGATCTGGATTTGTTTTATTCTTTGGTGCTGGGAAGTGCTAATAAAATCCTTTCAATTCAGCTTGTATGGGTTAGAGACTAGGCTTAAGGACCATCTTTCTTAATTCTAAGGCTCACTGTATCCAGTATCCCCTATGCCTCATTAGGAAGAATTACACTGTTGTTGAGATGAAGAGGCTCCTTTCTGCCCACTCACAGAATTAACCAATCGAGTGGTCAGAAGCAGGCTAGCTTCTATGGGACTCTGTGCTAGCAATCAATGCCTTAATAAAATATTACTTTCGTACTACTGCTGAGATGGAGAATATTGTTAACAGAAGAAGAGAAGGTTTTCCTAAGATTGAATAACGTTCTTGGGGAAAGGCTAGACAAGGATGCTTCAGCATTCCTTCAGGATTTTCTCCAGCCAGCCATATGATATGATGGTCCTTACAGTCACTTAGCAACATGGCCTTCACTTGCTTTAATTGGAGATGCAGATGACCTCGAATCCTGAATATCATGGACTCTTCAAGAAAGCCAGTGTCACAGTCTGCCCTTGGCTTTATCCCACCAGGTCTATAGTTCTTTTCTAGACTGTCATTAAGGAAACATTAGGCATGTTCACCGTATTTTACATATTCGTTGAGTCAGGAGCACATTTCACACATCTTAGAAGGATTTCCTCCCAGAAGGGACCAAAGGAGAGGGCTCAGTGCTTACTCAGCTAGATGTGTGTATTCATCTGGCTTTTCTACTTAATAGACTCTAAATAAATACTAGTATTCAAAATTCAAATTAGACTGGAATGAAGTCTACCCTTCTAAAAAA
Organism: Antechinus flavipes; assembly: GCF_016432865.1. Lineage (NCBI taxonomy): Eukaryota > Metazoa > Chordata > Mammalia > Dasyuromorphia > Dasyuridae > Antechinus > Antechinus flavipes. Next base: position 268,785,147 of record NC_067402.1, read on the forward strand.
AATGTTAAAAATGATGGTTGCTAATGGTAATTTGGTAGAAAATGTTTCATCACCTCTTCTGTTCTCTTAATATAAAAACTCAGTTGGTGTTTGCCTTAACTCTCACTTAACCTACCCTCTGAATTCGGAGAGTGACAACGTGACCAACTACATCTGTGTGGTACCTTTTAAGGAGCTGGGCCTGGGCCTGAGTGAAGAACAGGTGTCAGAGGAAGAAGCACATAACCTGACAGATGGCTTCAGCCTGCCTGCATTGAAGGTAATTTGTCTTTTATGGAAAAGATGCTTGCTGGCTCAATATACAAAGATTGCCATTGGGTCAATCAGACAAAAAGGTTTTACCACTATAGTAACAAAACATACCCAGAAGGAGCAGCAGCAGTGAATTTGGAAAGATTTTTGATGTCTAAAAAATGTATATTAATAGCTTAATGCTCTTGTTATGTACATTTAAAGTTCTGTTTTTTTCAAACTTTTAAAAATATTCTAAATCTTACTTCCTCCCCCAATTTTTTACTTTTAAAAATTCACTTTAATATTGTTGTAATTTTATGGTGGCTTAGCTTCTACATATTAGTGAACCTTGAGATCATAGAATTTAATTTAATTAATATAAGGAGGGGTGGCTTAGAAAGAGATGTTATTAGAGTCACATAATTTCCTTCATCATATATTTTTACCCTTTCCCATCTTAAGAGTAAACCAAAATAAACATCATAGACTATTAAGAGATCTTAACAATCATTTAATCCAGGATCTTAATCCTAAGACATCCTTTGCATCATTCCTTATATTGGAATTTGAGAGGTCATGGGAGTTTGTGTGACTCATATTTTGTAGTTCGAGGTAGAAGATCTGGAAGGAACCTCCGAAGCTCTCTAGTTCAACCCCTTTGTTTTACAATTGAGAAAACTGAAGTTCCGTGACATGACCAACTTCACGTGAGTGCTAGGGTTCAAACCTGACCCCCTTGCTCCAAGTTCTCTAACGGTCCACCTTTCCACCACACTTCTGAGTCATTTCAGTCATGTTCAACTCTGTATGACCCCATTTGGGGTTTTCTTGGCAAAAGGTCCTGGAGTTTTTTGCTATTTCCTTTTCAAGCTCATTTTACAGATGAGAAAACTGAGGCAAGAAGGCTTAAGTGACTTGCCCCGGGTCATCCAGCTAGGAAGTGTTTGAGGCTGGATTTGAACTCAGATCTTCCTGACTCCAGGTCCAACACTGTGGTGCCACCTCGCTGTCTTTCCCACCACACTGACTGCCACTAATGTGGGTGTTTGTGTCTACTCCTTTCCAGTGTCTTGTGTGATAAGTAAAATACTCACATAACATTAAGGAGATGGAGTGGGAGAGAATAAGACAAAACCCCTTCAGCAATAAGAACTTAAGAGACTCAATTATTTCCCTAGAAATTGTACAATTTTTGATTAGAACAAAACTAAGCATTCATTTAGGCAGTGGTTCTCAAAAGATGAGTTGCAAAGATATAAAACTTATCATTTAAAATCCCATCATTTCCCCCCACTCCATTCTTTCCTTGTATTCTTTATGACAGAGAATAATCCTGTACTCTGCCCATACCAAAAAAAATTTTTTTGAGAACCACTCATTTATTGCAATTGTTTCATGTGGCTGAGGCCAGACGAGCAGAAAAGACACTTAACTTGCCAAAGGCCTTCATTTTGCTGAATCCATTTGCTTACTTAAAAGCCAATGCTTCCCAGTGATCTGAAATGCAGGTCTTGAGTGCAACATTTTTTTTTTTTTAAAGAAGTGATTTCTGTCTCCAGAAGCTTAAAAATCTGGGAAAGGAGGCAAAATTCAGTAAGAATGTTGCAGCAAAGATCTTTTCAAGGTTTTAAAAATAAGAGATTCTCTCCTTCAATTCCTCACTTGGTGTTAAGGACACAGTTAGGCCTTTTTTAGATAGAAGAACTTTAGATATAAATCTCAATAAACTATATATTTTTATGGGTGAAATAACAAAGTCATTGTCTCATAGTTTGTCAGAACACTGACATTGTTTCTTTTTTTATTACTTTTCTCTCTTACCCCTAGTAGTTGATCCTCCAGTTTGCATGTCTCCATCATGGCAGCTCAATTTTTCTAATAAGGCTTCGTTGTGTTTCATATGTTGAGAGAGTAAAATTATTTTTCTTCTTGTCTTAAATAAAAAAAAATGCATCTTTTAAAAAATTAGACCATCTTTAAACTTGACCCTACAATACACTGGTTAGCATAAAATTCTATTTGGTACCTTCCTCACTAAGGCCAGTTTAACCGTACAGCTTACTTTGAACCTAAACTTATACAGAGGTGCTTTTCCTTGTTGCCCATATCTCGCTTGTGCTAGATTTTAGATTTTAGACTGTTTTGGTAGCCAAGCTCTTCTCCATTATTTCTTCAACTGCTTCTAAGCTTTCTCATCTGGCTAAGAAAAATTAGTCAGTAAGAAGAGAGGAGTACAGTATTTTCTGGTTTACTACATGTTCCTACCTTCTCTTTGTCTTTTTCCCCATCTGCGCCATCCTAACTCTCCCTGAGCATAAAAAAGAGGGCTTTTCCCTCTTTCACTCCAGAAGGAATTAAACTTCTTTCTAATCAACATTGTTGTGTCCTCACTTCATGTGTCTAGCAAAAGCTGGGTGTCCAGCAAAAGTTGGGTGGGTATGACAGACTAATTTGTGTGTGACAGATGTTTATTTTTCCATTATATATTGAGCATACAGCCTTAATAATGGATAGATTCAGATAGCAATGTGTTGCCTTTGTTGGAAATGTGGAAAAACAAGACATTGATTCTGTCCTCAAGGAGCTCCCAGTCTAACTAATATGTGAAAAATTAATGAAGATACAAGAAATATCACAAGTATAGGGACCCTGGAACTCAGATTGTTATGGGAAGGGTATGGACTTGAACTTAGAATGGGGTATAGAGAGTGCCTTCATTCCCCCTCACACTCCCCCCTGCCCCCTCTCCTGCTCTCTCTCCTTTCCTGAATAGAGGTGACTTACCCCACTTTGACTTACTTCTGCACATAAGGCTGGTTTCTCAGGGTTATAGCCATGTGGTCACACTTCATGCTTTAAGTCCTAGATAATTCTGGGGTGATGGAAATATACATCTGCTACCTAGACTACAACTCTTGAATCCCCACTTGTGTTCCTTTTCAATTACACAAATAAAGGAAAGAAGGAAAAGGAAATATGCATTTATATTCTGCCTGCTACATGCCAGGCTTTTCTCTGTTTCATACAACTTATCCTTTTTCTTTTTTTTTTTTTTTTTTTTTTTTCTATTGGGCTCACCCAATCTTTTTATTCTAATGATATTTTTTTCTTCCTTCTTTCCTTTTTTTTTTTTAATTTTTTTTTTAAATTTTTTTATTTAATAATTACATTATATTTACACTCATTTCTGTTCCGATTTTTTTTCCCCTCCCTCCCTCCACCCCCTCCCCTAGATGGCAAGCAGTCCTTTATATGTTGGATATGTTGCAGTATATCCTAGATACAATATATGTTTGCAGAACCGAACAGTTCTCTTGTTGCGTAGGGAGAATTGGATTCAGAAGGTATAAATAATCCGGGAAGAGAAACAAAAATGCAGATAGTTCACATTCGTTTCCCAGTGTTCTTTCTTTGGGTGTAGCTGCTTTTGTCCGTCATTTATCAATTGAAACTCAGGTCTCTTTGTCAAAGAAATCCACTTCCATCAAAATATGTCCTCATACAATATCGTTGTCGAAGTGTATAATGATCTCCTGGTTCTGCTCATTTCACTTAGCATCAGTTCATGTAGGTCTCTCCAAGCCTCTCTGTATTCATCCTGCTGGTCATTTCTTACAGAACAATAATATTCCATAACATTCATATACCACAATTTACCCAGCCATTCTCCAATTGATGGGCATCCATTCATTTTCCAGTTTCTAGCCACTACAAACAGGGCTGCTACAAACATTTTGGCACATACAGGTCCCTTTCCCTTCTTTAGTATTTCTTTGGGATATAAGCCCAATAGAAACACTGCTGGATCAAAGGATATGCACATTTTGATAATTTTTTGGGCATAATTCCAGATTGCTCTCCAGAATGGTTGGATTCGTTCACAACTCCACCAACAATGCATTAGTGTCCCAGTTTTCCTGCATCCCCTCCAACATTCATCATTATTTTTTCCTGTCATCTTAGCCAATCTGACAGGTGTGTAGTGGTATCTCAGAGTTGTCTTAATTTGCATTTCTCTGATCAATAATGATTTGGAACACTCTTTCATATGAGTGGTAATAGTTTCAATCTCATCCTCTGAAAATTGTCTGTTCATATCCTTTGACCATTTATCAATTGGAGAATGGCTTGATTTCTTATAAATTTGAGTCAGTTCTCTATATATTTTGGAAATGAGGCCTTTATCAGAACCTTTAACTGTGAAAATGTTTTCCCAGTTTGTTGCTTCCCTTCTAATCTTGTTTGCATTAGTTTTATTTGTACAAAGGCTTTTTAATTTGATGTAATCGAAATTTTCTATTCTGTGATCAGTAATGGTCTCTAGTTCATCTTTGGTCACAAATTTCTTTCTCCTCCACAAGTCTGAGAGATAAACTATTCTATGTTCCTCTAATTTATTTATAGTCTCGTTCTTTATGCCTAGGTCATAGACCCATTTTGATCTTATCTTGGTATATGGTGTTAAGTGTGGGTCCATGCCTAATTTCTGCCATACTAATTTCCAATTATCCCAGCAGTTTTTATCAAATAATGAATTCTTTTCCCAGAAGTTAGGGGCTTTGGGTTTGTCAAACACTAGATTGCTATAGTTGACTATTCTGTCTTAACTTATCCTTTTTCTACCCCTTTCCGCAGTTACATTTTTTCCACATAAAAGAAGGGGGCAATATCTTGTAGCTGCTTGATTCAGAGAAGGGACTTAAGTAGGCAATCTTCCTGAGTTGCTGTGACTAGCAGTGTTCATCATCTGGCCTCTTTGATGATCTCTTTGAATAGAGCTCAGCCAGCCTTTGCATAGCAGACTTATAGTCCATCATCAAGTCTGTAGTCAAAGCCTTTGTGTTACTTGGATCTGTTACAGCTTTTATTCTACTGGTGTACTCGGCAAGAGCTAAGGTTCATGCCCCTACCACGATCAGGCAGTAGAGTTCAATTTTATTATTCGCACATAAAATGTAAGACAAAGTTGAACACATTCATTCAAGTCAGAAAACGTTAAATGTCTTCTCTGTACGTAGCATTGCTCTAGCCTGGGAGGGATTGGAAGTTTAAATAAGATAGTCTGCCCTCTTGGAGAAGATGATATGAATGGATTGTATACTGCTGTAATACAAAATAACATGGTGTTTTCTATCAGAGAGTTATAAGTCACCTGTTGTGTGAGTTCTGAAGTGAGTGGGGGGATATTACTGACCAAAAAGATCAGGGAAAGCTCCATGGAAGAAGTGAACTTCCAGGTGGTGGCTGTAGGAACTCAGCAGGCAAAGAGGGAACAGCTTGAGCAAAAGCCCAGATGCTAGGTCAGTATGGGCCTTGTACCCAGGGAGAATAGAATTGACTTGCTTGGAGATTCAAGTCTGTGAAGCAGGGAATATCATGAAGATTGGAGAGATTGGATAGTGCCACACTGTGGTGGGCCTTGAATGCCAGGAAGAGGAGTTTGCTTTAAGTCAGGAAGCATTGGTAGCCATGACACTAGATCCATGGGAGGAAGATTCATTTGTCAGAGAATTCCAAGAAATGACCAGGATCTGTTTGCTTTTACAGAACCATGCAGGTCTTGACAAGTTTTTTTTCTTTTTTGCATTTGTCTAGCATCAATAAACAATGTCAAAATCTATAGGGTTTTTTAAAAAACACATATAAAAACTCATAATACTGAAAATAATTTTAAAATAAACATACATTCTTTAGGCACATACCAACGTGATACTATCTAACTCTGCCTGCTTCTCTCTTACCACTATCTACCAAAGGATTAATTTGACACAGGAAGGGCTCAAGAAGAAGGATTTGGGGAAGGGTAGATGGCATAGTAAAGGGGACAGAGGCTTAATGATTTCCTAAGGTGAGAGATTCCTGGAGAAGGGTAGCTCTTGAGAATAGACTTCTGACAACTGTAGCCAGGCCCTCTTTCTCTTTCTGCTGGCCTCTGTCTCCACCCTGCCTCCTGTTTCTAGCATTCACTTACTCAAATGGACCTGTGATCTCACATCAGTGAGCATTTCCTCCACTGGAGCCTGTGCTGGAAAAGATGTGAGGATATGAAACACTGTTAATTGTTACAATTCATAGGTCCTCAGTGTTAACATTTCTCCACCTTGGTAGAATCCTTTACCAGAATTTCTCTTAGTCTCTTTAGAATTAGAATTATTTTAGTACATCAGTAATCCTAAGAAAATTACTGTTTGTAATGGTAGATTGTATATTTCAACCAACATTCTTGTTATCTCACTTTTGAATTTATATATAATTTTAATACACATGTATAACATGTCAGGTCTAAGTCATGTATGTTTTTCTATTGTGGGAAGAATTTCATTTGCATGTACTTTTGAAATGAGTATAATTGTTGTTATTATGTCCGTGTATAATCATAGTGGAAGAAATCTATTTGAATAGCTTAGTGAAGAAGGCTTTGGTTATGGATGGCGAACAGTACATCCCATTGTGTAGATTGGTGGGGGAGCAAGGGACCATTGTACAGCAGGAGAACATTAAAAGCCCCAAAGCCTTGGCATTTTGAGCCACCTGATTTGCCTATAATGATATTTGAATGCAATTTGAGTCATTCAGTAAAAATCAACAGTCAGGACTGGAGTTTTATAAAAATCAAATCAATGCTCATTTATAATTTTAGTTTTTAGCTTTTTAGTTTCATCCAACTCTTCATGATCCCTTTTGGGGTTTTCTTGGCATTTTTTTGCCATTTCCTTCTCCTGCTGATTTTACAGATGAGGAAACTGAGGCAGTCAGGTTTAAGTACTTGTCTGGGATCAACCAGCTAGTTATCAAAGGCTATATTTGAGCTTAAGTGTTCTATACTCCAGGCCCAGCACTCTCTCCACTGTGCCAGCTGGCTATCCCGTCATTAAAAAAAAATTTTTCCTAGATTTGATCTAAAACTCCTAATATCAGAAGATAAGGGAGATAAAAGGGGAAGGATTGTCCTAAGTTTTTCTACAGTTAAAAAAAAAAATCAAAGGAAATAATTCATTATCTCTCTTTTTTTTTTTTATCTCTGAATACCTTTCAGATTTTGATCATCAGTTGGTCCCCCCAATTCTTTTGTTAGCTTCCTGCCTTTGATATAATTTAAACTCCCTTCAACTTTTTATCTTTGCCCTTTAAGCTCTAGTTTTATCTGACTTGCCACAGTGTTAAACTTTCCTATCCTTACTTGGTCAGCTCTCATTTTTGGACTATGATATCTAGGCTATATGCACCCCTCCCTTGCCACCACACTCTCTTCAGCTCATCTATTTTTAATTATATTTTAGGCCAAGTTTATTTTAATGATGTCCATATCTTTTACCGTCCTCTTCATGCTGGAAATGAGCTAAAATTAAGCTTTGATAATGTGTTATAAAAGACGCTGAATCAAAAGAAGCAGTTATCCATTTCAGGTAAGTAGAGTTTGTGAGCGGCCAGTGACGCCAGCCATACCCAGAATGTGTGGGACCTCCACTTTTGGCATCTTCACAAGGGAATCTTTCCCTTGGAAGATCTGCCACATTTGAAATGGAAATTTTTATATAGAAGCATCTGATGTAAATATGGCAAAGGATCTTTTTTTTTTTTTTTGAGCCTAGAGGTGGATCTTTAATGTATCCATAGCCTGGACTTCCTTTTTTATGTTGTGGGTCCCATGTCTTTTCTCAGGAAAGCTCATGGTAAGCTCTTAGCATGGCTTCTGGAGTCCAGCTGCACATTCCCTACTTTCAGTTCCTATTCTAAATTATAAATTTGTAGCTCTTGAACACAGCTCTTTTCTCTTGAGAATCAGTTGACAAAATCATACTCGATTAGTGTGATGAATGTTTCTGAGGGAATCCACTTGCTTGCCAGGGAAGAATATATGGACTCTAATGCCTCAACTTGCATCCAGCTCTGGGATCCTGGGATTCCAGTTCTCCCTTTTTCTCCCTGTCTCTGTCAGGGTCTCACTGCCAGGCATCTCTGGGATCTCCTTATCTCTAGGAGGAAATACTGGCTCTTCACCTTGCCACACAAACCCTTTGAGACCAGGCCCCCACCTGACTTTTTTGATGTAGCTCACATCATCCATGCTTCAGCTAAGTGAATCTCGACTCGTTCCTTGCAATTGGCATCCCTCTGCCCCCCTTGCTAGTTAGTGAAGGCCTGTCGTTCGTCCTTCTGCAATATTTCTTCCATTCTCCAAGTTAAAATGCTGCAGTTGTTCATTTGACAACAGGATTTAGAGAAGTACTAAGACCTATAGTTATTTAAAACTTTTAGGGCTTTTCATGGAGTTGTTTACCCAAGCTTTTAAGGGTGGTGGCATTAGCTCAGAGCTATTCTGGATCTGTTCACATTAATAACTGTCACCATGATCCCTAACCTGATGACTCACATTCCTTTTTAAGCACCAGGTAATAGACGAACAAGCCAACAAATTAAACCCTCCAGTTTCTTCTTTTACATGTTCTGTCTTAGTACTTTCTGCAGCCTTTGCCATTCCCACTTTCTTCTGGCATCCCCAAACTTGCACTCTTGAGTGTTTTTCTTTCTGACAACTCCTCTGCTTCATAGTCTCAGTGTATACATATCACGCCACTCACAGTGAGTTTTCCTCAAGCTGTATTCCACTTGTTCTTCATTCTCTCTCCAAAACCTTCGCTCCCACTTGTTTTATGTCTTGGACCCTCGAATCCTGGCTCTGCTTCAAACCAGCTGCCTGTGAGTCCCTAGCCACACTACTTCTCCTTCCCAGGTCCCAGTGTCTCATGGCTAAAAACGAGGACACTGGTGGGGATGTTATTGGAGGGGCCCCTTCCAGTTCTGAGGCTGTGTGGCCTTGCCACCTTTTACTTTTGTGAACCGTGTCTCCATACTCAGTGCACAATGATTTCCTGAATCTTTCATTTTGCCTGGATGTTTGTACAGCCAGCCCTTTTGTTTCCTTGGTGTTGACTCCAATGCTCTTCACAAAACCTTAAGCTCAGATTTCTTGCCACCTTGGCCCTGATCACTGTGGCTCCTTTCTTTCCTGTATGATCTCTGTCCCTCTGACTCAATATCACTTATTCCATTCTGCCCTTCCAATGCCAGTAGCATTTGTATAATGGTATGGGTAATGTTGAATTACTTAAGAAAACTGCTGAAATGAACCAAAAGGTATTAAGAATACAACTTCATCCCATATAATATGGGAGAAAGGAATAAAGAAGTTCTTTATGCTTCCTTCCTGTCACCCTTTTCTTTTTTGCTTTCCCACCTATGTCTTCATTCCTTGGAACTACTTTCCAGAATAATTGTATTAACCTATCAAAAAATGAAAAAAGTATGATGGCAGCCAATCTGAGGAAGTAATAAGATACTTTCTTTCAACACGCTTGTATCACTTGTCATTTCATTTGATCATTCCTGAAGAGAGTTTGCTCCAGTGATTATACAGAGGTCGTTGTAGCAACCAGAATGCCTTTGAAAGACTTATTCCTCACAAGTATATGTTTAGAAAAGTCCAAGAGAAATCTTGTGCCTTTCTGGGTTGACCATTATGGCTCCCACTTCCCTGATTTGCTTAAAAGCTATATTCTATAATGGCCTGTATCCAGAGATGATGTTAGGTCCAAGAGGGAAGAGTTAAGAAGTGTCCTTCTTGCTACCTGTGATTCTCTGATCAGAAATTCCTAAGTGCCATGGATATGAAATTGACTGGAACACTGATTTGCCCCATTTTAGGACTAGTTATACAGATGTCCTCTTTATAGAGATGGAAGAATGTCAACCACCCCACCAAAGGCAAGCTAAGTTAAGGTTTTCTGTGGTCATGGAGCAGTTGGGAGGAAAAATCTGATTGACCCTTTTTTCTTTTTCTTCAGGTTTTGTTCCAACTCTGGGTAGGACAGAGTTCAGAGTTCTTCCGGAGGCTGGCGCTGCTCCTCTCAACTGTGAATGCACCTCAAGGGCCCTTCCTCACACCTGCCCTTTCTTCTCATCGTGTCCTGTATGATGTGACTCAAGGTCTACCTCATGCACATGCTGCCTGTTTGGAAGAACTGAAGCGCAGCTATGAGTTTTATAGATACTTTGAAACTCAACATCGGTCTGAAGCGCAGCGCTTGTCCAAAACAAAGCAGAAGTCGAGAGAACTGAATAGCCTTCACACAGCAGTGCGCAGCCTTCAGCTCCATCTGAAAGCATTATTGAATGAGTGAGTGGGGCTTGGGGTGGGAGTGGACTTTGTGTAGGATTTGTAAGCTTTGTTCTTTTCAGGTTGTCTTTTTGTTTCTTTCATTCTTGAAATCATCTTGACATTAGGGGGGTGGTTCCAGGACATGCAAGGGAATTGGATTTAGATGAGGGAGGGTTGGACAAAGTCACTAACCTCACTTTCTCTTCTAGCATCATCTGGACCCATTGGCAAGATATAGAGGGCCCTGTATGCAATAAGAGACTTTGGCCTTTTTAGGATAAGGGTTTTTTTGTTTGTTTGTTTTTTATTTTCCCCCTGAGGCAATTGGGGTCAAGTGACTTGCCCAAGGTCACACAGCTAGGAAGTGTTAAGTGTCTGAGGCCAGATTTGAACTCAGGTCCTCCTGACTTCTATCCACTACACCAACTAGCTGCCTTAAACTAAAGTCTTTAACAAGTCTCAGTTTGACTGAGGTAACCACTCATTCAGTGATTAAAACAAGATAAGAATTGAGACAAATAATGGCCTCTTATACCTTGTCAAAAAAATTATTAATCTGGGAAAGGAAGATCCTCATGGTTTCTGACCAAACCAGAAACAATTGCTATTTACATTCCCTCTGAACCAATCAGGGCCCAAACGATGAGGCCCAAGTGGGGCTTGACCTGGGAGCTATTGTTGGCCAGTCAGTGAGAACCAGGGGAATTTGGATTTTAAAATGGTCCTTAAGAGAGAAATCTAACTGAAAAAACCCAAGATCTCTTGGGAGAGTTCAGAGATCAAAATCATCAGTCCTTTGAGTAAAGCACAAGCAGGTAAGAATATGATTCCCTGTTAAGGACCATGGCTAAGTGTGAAGGGGCAGGTCTGATCTCTGGAAAGTCCCCACAGCTGTGAATCATAACACTCCTGAAGGAATTGCAAATCAGCCTTTACTGATACAGATGTTACTTGTAAATGGAGAATGAAATAAATTAGAGGCAAGTGGAAAGTGGAGGGAGAATGCAACTGCCTCTCAGTCTCCTTGTATCCTTTATCATCCTCACACATGAAAGGATCTATTGTGATGGTCAGAATGGTGTCTCCCCTAACAATTCCCTATGTGGACAGAGGGAAAAGAAGGAAATAAATGAAATGAAACTGTGTTTGCCCCATTGGCCTACTCACAGAAGTTGTTTGTCCCTTGTTCTCAAAAAGAACCGTGATGTCAAGGAGATGATGTCATGACATGAATCAAAGGAAATTGTTTTAGAAGATAGATAAAAGAGGAATGTAGAGTTGAATCCAGGTCCTTAAAGATGCTTTGTGATCTTAAAAGTAGGAGGGGAAATATGATTTTGTTATGTTTTGAGTCATTAGCAATATTTGCCTTTCCTAATTTTAATGGCTAGAATAAGAAAGAACATAGCAAATAATACAAATGATATGGTACTGAAGGATTTATATGAGATAAGAGCAAAAAGGGGAAATAGTTGATAAATCACAATACTTGTAACTATTTTACTTTTGGCCCGCTAAATTGGAACCTCCAGTTTCAGAGAATCTGAATCCAAGGGAATAAACATTTTTAATGAAAGGTGCACTAAATCTCCAAGAATTATTATTAATTTTGTGATGTGACCATATATGCCAACACAGGATTGTATTACAACCATAATAATTGTCATACATAATACAGTGCTGCTTAACCTTGTAAAATTTTTTTGAACAATCTTTATGTTTGTAAATTTTTACAGCTTATATCTGTTTCTGCTTTCTTTTCTTACCTAGGGTTATCATTCTTGAGGACGAACTTGAAAAGCTCGTTGGCACTAAGGAAGCAAATGCTCTAGCATCAGAGGCTTATCAAATCCTGGAGCAGAAGCTAAAGTTGCTCCAGCCTCGAGTACAAGCAAGCAACAGTTGCTGGGAAGAGGCCCTTTCTCAAGTAGATAAACTGGTACGAAGAAATTCAGATAAAAAAGGTATGTTTGAGAAGTTCCTCTGGCAAACAATTCTTAGTCAGACCTTATTGTTTATTTAATACTGGTTTCATTCCTCAGGTATGTTGTTTAGCTTACTGGGATTCAGATTGAAGATGACTTCATAGATTTTCTTGGTTTTACAATGTTGAATTTACTATATGTATGTGATGACATCAGGGCAGATACAAAACTGACTAAAGGGTTTTTACATAGCAATAGATTAAAGTAAGAGCCTCATTTAATATTATTGAGCACTTAAAATATATCAGTTTAGATATAACCAAACAATATACAAGGATATGATCTTTGCCTTTTATTCCACAAGTAAGCATTCAAAAATGGTGAATGGATACATACCGTCTCTTATAAAGTGTATACATGCATATATATATATATATGTTTATTTGTACACATGTAGCCTAGATATAGTGCTGAGCCACTCACTGGCAAAATAGTCTTTGGACGTGATGGCTAATAATGACATCTGGCTCTCCTTTCCCTCTTTGGGCTAACCAGCTCACTTCAACATATATTTATGCTTTTAGGTCTCAGGGACCAGCTCCAAGCAAGACCACACTTTTATAGCTACCTTTGATTATACTGAGAGTAATTTTTGTGGGGGAAGAAAAATAGATGCCTACTACTTGCCACTATGTGACTCCTGAGTCCCCCATCAGTGTGCTTATTTATAGGATGTAGTCATTATCTCTTAAAATATTAAATAAAGGCAGAATTAATCTTGAAAACATGCTATACAAGAACCATTATCTCTTAAAATATTAACTAAAAGCAGAATTAATCTTGAAAACATGCTATACACCAAATAGAAGACAAAAGAATAATAAAATTTGGCAGTGCATTCATAAACCTCAATCATACTCTCCCACCAACTGAATGCATATCTATGAAGGATAATGGGTCTATAATGAACAGGAAAATCCCTGTGCCTGAGCCACTCACACCTCTGAACTGTAAGCCTGGATGCTGGCACTCTGTTTTGCTCTGTACCACCTGTTCTCATCCAAGCCTCTCGGCTCTCCAATTAGACTAAGCTACTTTTTCCTCTATTTTCATGTCATGAAAGCTGTGTTGGACTGGTATAGTAAACAGGAGCAGCACCTCTGAACCTGGGGACAGCATCTTTCCCTGTTTCCTTGGAGTAGGTGTTAAAGTTAGGCTTTTTCAGTTACAAGCAGTTACCTAACCCAGAACTGATCAGAGGAACTCAAAGGAGCTTCTCCCTCAAGATAGAAAGGGTAGTGGAGGGCAGTGTAGTCAAGTCCATGAAGAATTTCCCTTCTCTCTGACTATAGAGGTGGCAAAAGGTCAATCAGCTCAGCCAGCTCTTCACCCAGGAGGTCCGGTTCTGCTTGATTCCCCTCATCTTCTAGATCCTGCAGAACTCTCTTCCAGTGAGTTCTGAGCATTCATAGGCTCAGACAGCTCTCTCTGTGCTATCTTCTGGTTCTCCTCTGATCCTCTGATTTTCTTTGAGGCAAGATAATCTCTGTCCTTTAACCATCTTTGACAGCTACTGTTTCTTCTTATTCTTCTGATCTCTAACTTCTGTTCCTCTCTAAAACCCTTAATAACCTCAAATCAGGGTCTTGGGATTAGTGTCCTATGTCTAATTCAGGATTAAAAAACCCAAAGGCCATAATATACACGGGGTCCATAGGCATAACTAAGCAATATGTCATTTTTCCATATTCTCATTTAGATGATTGATAGTTTCTCATATCTAGCCCTTAAAATCCTGAGAAAATTTGTAGGTGAGTAAATGGATAAACAAGACTTGCTTTATATCCCACTCCTCACTTGTGCCTTTGATGTGTTTTCAAACAGATTCTCTCAGTACATTTACACAAAGAACATTTTCTATCTTTAGGACAGTCTCAAGCTGCTTTTCTGACATGAATAATTTTTCTCTTACCTTTTCTGCTAAAATATCCACATATGAAAGGAGTGATCCATATTTTCCATTTTTATCTGAGGGAATGAAAGGGTGTGTGTGTGTGTGTGTGTGTGTGTGTGTGTGTGTGTGTGTGTATCATCAGTATTTTAAGTGATCTGTAATTTCACTAATGTGGTTCTCCATTGACAGAGATCATGACTTCTCATTGATTTAGTTTCAGTTGATAAAAAACATGCACCACTTAGTGCCCAATCTTCTGGCGATAAACCTCTCCAAACTTAGAAAGAAAGAACAAGATTCTCTTGATAATACTTCTAGTTTTCTTAGAGATTTTTAGTTACTTAATGACTCTGGATATAAAAGGCTCAATAATTTGAGACAAGAGGCTTTATGAGTGAAGTTTTTCTTTGGAGCTAAGTTAAGTTTGGCTATTTAAAACCATATTTAGGAAAGGAATTGTTAGAAATGCATGTAGGAATATAAATTATTCTATTTTGTAGGTTTATGATCTCCTTGGTAAGAAGAAAAAGACTTGGGAAAAAGAAACATTATTTTAAAGGGGAAAAAAAAAACTTAAGACAATATTCCTAGGCCACATCAGCCACATCTACTCAAATCTAATCCATATGTAGTGCCAGTTCCTATTTCTTTCTATTAGCCATTTAGAATTTTTTTTTAATAGGAAAGGAACTCATTTGGTTGAATAGTAAGAATGAGGTTATGTACAAAATACTCAAAAGAACCAACATTCATCATAGGAAACTAGTATCTTGACATGTTTCAAGATTGCTATTTGAGTTTATATCCAAAATATAATTAGTAAAATAGTTTTCCCCTAAGGCACAAGTTTGATTTATTCAGAATTATTTAGAATTTAGCAAGCTTAAAAATTTTCACTATTAAATAGATTGATTTGCCCTAGTTCTAGAGCTTTTGATTATATTTTATAGAAGCCAGAATGTTTTTGGTGTATCGAGTCAATATGCTTATTCATCTTTGGAAGCTTTACTTTTCCCTTTGGAAAACCATTGTTATTAATTGTGTTTCTACAGTATAAATATATGATACATTATATAAATATGTATAATGTACATATATAATACAAAAAGTAAAAACTATTTTTGACATCACGTTTTTTAGTCATTTTCAGTCATGTCTGACTCTTCATGATCCTATTTTGGAATTCTCTTGGCAAAGATACTAAAATGGTTTGCCATTTCCTTTTCTGGCTCTTTTTACAGAGGTAGAAACTGAGGCAAACAGGATAAAGTAACTTGCCCAAGATCACAAGCTAGGAAGTGTCTGAAACCGGATTTGTACTTGGGAAGATAGATGATTCTGACTTCAGACTTGGCAGTCTGTCCACTATGCTATCTAGTTGCCCTTAAAAATTTAATAACTGCTTATTTAATTAAATTAGGTTCTATGGAATAAAATATAGCCATAAGTTTCCAAGGCTAATCTACATTTTCATCTTCATATCTTCAGTTACTCAGTATCCACTTTAGTTTATTATGGTAAAAAAATATCATTACCATGACATTGTTAAATTGTTCAATATTAGAAAATTATTTTTTATCTGTGTTTTAACCAGTCATTATCTTCAGTAATTTAATGCATTTAAATTTGGAGGGTCATCATCATATTTTCTTTGTCAAAATATGATCCACGGCATTCCTAAGCACAATTGTGAACACAGAGCACAACTATCCTTTGCCCTTCTAACCTCCCCTTTCAGCTCTCTGGTATCTGGCTCCCATCTTGAGATGTGGTTCTATTCTGTCACTTTCACATTTTTCCATAATCCACTCTCTCAAAACTCGTCTTTCTGTTCTTAATAATGGATGCAAATGTGTTTATAATAACATCAGCATTTTAATCTGGGGGGAGGGAGGAAGGATGGGAAGAAAAAGATGCCATCATCTTAAAAATCTTGCGGGAAAGAACTGTGATTTTTTTGACTATATCCCCAGCACCTAGAAGAACGCTTTCCACATAGTAAGGGCTTATTAATTGTTCAGTGAGTTTGTGATGGGAATTCTAAGACCTTTAGCAAGTTGTTTAGAGGAGAGGTTTGGTAGTAGATGGGTGCTAAAGGATCTGGGGAATCATATGGAGTGGAGAAATCCTGAAATTACTGTAGGTGATACTGTCAGCCTCAGAAATAATTCTTTATAGACATTACCTAAAATGTGGCATAACTTAAGTACTGTATGCTAAGCTTTGATGTTCAGAAAAAATACATTTATTTGAGACATTGAGTTCTTATTTATGGTTTCAGTATAAGTGGATTACAACTTTTATAGAATATTCTTTCACATATTTTTATAGACTATTTATTTGCAATCTTATTTGTGTACAATTTTTTCCTAAGTTATAAACATGGAAACCTAGCATTTGTTTTTTTACAATCTCTTAAAATACAATCTAATCTTAGAATTTTGAAAAAAAACTTTATGTAGATAGATAATTTATATTTTAAACTTTTTTTGCCATATTGATAAGCTATACATTTTTAATATTGCAGTTTTTTCATTGCTTATTTTTTCTTGGTAATTTCTATAAAATTTACATGTAACAACAATAGAAACAAAAGACTTTACCAAGTGTTAGAAATAACTGTATTGACATATAATGTGTAATTCAAATATGAAGCATTAACAAATGGGTCATCATTTTGTTACTAAAACAAAGCACTTTTAGCTCTGCCCAAAGGTATGACTGGATTCCCTTCTTACCATTTTTTTTTAAAACTTCTACTTCTGTTAGGAGCACAACTGGAAGTTTTGATAGAAATTTCCATCAAAAGTGATTTGCCATTAAAATATCCCCAGAAATTGGCATATTTCTCATTATCAAAAAGTAAATAGAATACATCTCCTTTTTGGTCAGTCTCATAACATATAGAAACTATCAACCATTTTAAGTTAATAAATAAATATTACTGACTACTTATTGTTGAAAGAGGAAATTAAAATTTAATCTAAAGTTTTAACATGTTGAAACATGTATATATTTAGGCGTCATCATTCCCTCTGATCTTTGTTATATTTCCTAAAAGCTTCTTATCAGTCTGCTTCCTAACTCTTGTGAGAGCATGGTAAAGAGTTGGGAATTGTTGGAAATTTTTACCTTTTCTATGATAGTGACTATGTATTTACCAATGACATGTAGAAACAAACATTTTTGAAACTACCCTATAATAAGACACTAAATCCTTTTTAAGGGTTATTTAAGCTAGTTCAGTCAGCTCAAACATATTTTGTTGCTGTTTGGAAGATATCAATCCACACTCTCTGGATAAGGGATCAGTTGCTCTCCAGCACGTTAATTATATCCTTGTAGGAGGATGGAAATAAGGAAGGGAATATACATTTATTAAGCACCTACTATGTACCCAGCACTGTGATAAGCACTTTTCAAATATTAACTTATGGGCCAGAATTGCACAAATGAGAAAGTATAAAGGATTGCTCTTTATACATAGTATCAAGAGTGCTCCTGAAATCACTAGTCCTTCACATTTTTTATGGGGAGGGAGCTTTGGCCTACGGGAAGGGACATGCAGCAGAATCCTTTTGTTTTAAAATGTTATGTCTGTGATTGTTCTAAACAGTGTTGAATATTTGAGCTTGTCAGGTATTCCAACAAATGAGAAAGAAGGGAAAGCTCTCATGCACATTGTATGCCATGTGGTTGACAGGTTCCATATCCTTGGTCTTTTCGAGGTGAATTTTGATCTATAGAATTGTGCCAAGACTGTTCATCATCAGCAATACCCCAGATTCCTCTGAATCCAATAACCTATTTCTTTTCCTCATTTGCCCTTCTGAAGGCAAACCTGAAGTACCATGTGAAACTCCACGTTGTGCCACAGTACCTTTGTCACAACCTACACTACATATTGAAGACAGGGACCCAATTCCTGAAGAGCAGGTAAGAAACTAAGACATTTGTGCTCATTAAGAGCCTGAATATAGAAATCCAGAATCCTTTTCTGCCCCATCACGATTGTTAAAACAGTGTCATTATCCCAGAGAGGCACTGGGGTGTCCTGGGCAAAGCACTAACTTTGGAGGAGGACCATCTGGATATAGCTCCTGTGTCTGTCACCTTTGGGCTCAAAGATGAAGTCAGTGTCCTGTGGAGGGGCTCCTGTAGTGACATAAACTGAGCCAAACTGCTTTGCTCTTAAGCTCCAGAATTCCCACAGAGCACATTGAATTTACTGTGCTCGTAAATCAACTGTTACTTTTTTGAAGTTAAATTCTTAGTTCAGCAGATGTTTCTTTTTAAAAGTCACTTTTGAAGAAGCTCTCAAAAATAATGGACCATTATTAAATAAAAATATGTTTATAGTTACAGTTAATGCTAGGCGTAAAATAGATGATTTAATTTTTTTCGTGACTGTATTTGGCATTCACTTTTGTTTCCTTCTAAAGAATCTTTAAAGCTTAGAAGAGGAGCTAAGGGGAAAAAACTGTCAACTTCCCAGAGCTAACCATTACCCCAAGTGCTTTCCAGTTCTTGCATTAATGCTTGGTGATTATACATTTAGTGTTGGTGACCTTCAGCAAGCCTCTAAAATGACATCAAAACTGAGGCTCACAACTAAAGCTCTTAAAATGTCTACCGCAACTCTTTTTTCTGTTCAGTCTTGCCTAGTGACTATTACAGAAGAAAGTATGTGATCCTGTGCTACTAGATATTCTCCTTCTCCAAATTGTTCCTTAATGATCAGAACTACAAAACATACCTTCATTTGGGGGTGTATATGTGTTGGAGGAAGAGGAGTTTGTGCTTAAGTAGCCATCTTTTTAAACCACAAAATTGAAGTACATAAAATGTTACTTGCAGACTAAAAATTGTTTCCTTGCCATAAAGTGCATGTGTGTGTATTTGCAGGAATTGGAAGCTTATGTGGATGATACAGACCTGGACAGTGATTTCAGAAGAGATGATTTTTATTATTTGTCTCAAGAAGACAGAGAGAGGCAGAAGCGGGA
Organism: Antechinus flavipes; assembly: GCF_016432865.1. Classification (NCBI taxonomy): domain Eukaryota; kingdom Metazoa; phylum Chordata; class Mammalia; order Dasyuromorphia; family Dasyuridae; genus Antechinus; species Antechinus flavipes. The sequence goes on from NC_067402.1 coordinate 268,804,425, forward strand.
GCGGGAAGAATCTAAAAGAGTATTACAGGAATTAAAATCAGTGTTAGGATTTAAAGCCTCAGAATCAGAGAGGCAAAAATGGAAGCAGCTTCTATTTAGTGATCATGGTAAGCTTTCAACTTGAAAAATCAAACTTTTTTCCTTTCTACTTTCTTTTTATTTAGCTATAATTTCTTTGGTGTTATATGACCTCAGTTTGGTGGTCTGACAGTAAGTATATATATATATATATATATATTAGCACTATTATAATGACCAATAAAAAATAAACTTCACAATAATATATGTAATCCAAGTTGACATATTTTCACTAAGTATTTTCATTCTTAAGAACTGATTTTGAGGATGAGTCAGGCATTGGACTCTTGATTTTTAAATGCTATAACTTAATTTTCAGGTATTGGCATCAGTATGAGGTCTTGAATCCTATAGAGCTTCCATATATTAATATTATTATCTGCAGTAAGAGTCATGGTCTTATTCCAATTTACCATTGAAAGAAAAAAATTGAGATGAGATCTCTGAAGTCATATGTGTGATAAATGAGAACAGCCTGTACTCTGTGGACTCCATTCATGCCATCCTCATACCCTTATTTGCACACCAGAGCTACAAGAGAATATATTTATTATCCTTTTTTCTTCCTCAAACAAAACTATGAAGAAATTTATTCTGATAGCCTCATAGCAGGTCATGTTAATTTTTAGAGACAGAAATGAAATTTCCCTACTACTTTAAAACATCTATGGAGACTGAAAACTATCATCTTTTTACCTTTTTCTGAACCATGGAGATTCCCCATCCTGAGTGGCAAATCCATTAAAGTCACTCCTTTGAATTTTTTGTGTCTACCAGTAACACCACCATTTTTCCAGTTTCCCTGACTCAAACTTTGGGAGTCATCTGATTCTGGGATCCCATAATCTTTTCCTCCTTCCATTTATTTTCCTTTATTTTCCATTTACAGTCACTAAAACCGATGAATTTTTCCTCTGAAGTGCTTCTTGTATCATGATTTTCTGTGACTGCTCTCTCTACCCTAGACCAGGTCCTAATTAACTTGTGCCTGAGCTCCTTCTCAGCCCCAACATGCGCTGCTTCGCCAGACTTCCCTTCTTTAAATCATTTGTTCACCGTGTCATGGCCTCACACAGAAATCTTCAGCTCTTCTCTGGTTCTCCTCTATATTTCAGAGCATCAGAACCTGTAGAACTGAAAAGAGGCCCTAGGTCACCTAGTTGCCTTCTAACAAAGCTCCTCTCTGGCCATTAGAAAGGTCATGGGATGTCATCAAGATGGCTCAAGCAGGGGATCTCAGTCAAAACGTTCACCATATCCTCAGAATCTAAATCTAGCTACCTTCTTTATACAAATTGTCACCTTTGTAGTTCAGTTCATGTGTGTACCAAAACATCTTAAAGATAAAGACTGTAGTGGGTGCTGCTGGAAGCACTGGATGAGTAAGATCACCATTCCTGCCTTCAAGGAAGGAGCCTTCACTCCGTAGAGGGTATGAGACAAATACATGATCATTGTTGTTCCGAAGCTGAAGGACTGAAGTAGAAGAGAGAGAAACAGACTAATTATTAGGTTTCAGAGGAAGGAGAGAGGCTATCTCCTTGTGGAAGGCTTCATAAATGAAATAACTTTTAAGATGGTCTTCCGAGAGAAATAAGTCAGGGACCAGAATTGGAAGTCTTAGAGGGTGCTCTGCTTCCCTGGCCATTCAAAGGGAAGACATGAATGAGCAGCTAAGTATATATTTGGAGTCTGTTTGGGCAATAGTGAGTGGTCCAGTTTGGCAGAAGTGTGAGAGAGCCTTGGAAGAGAAGACAGGATAGAGATGAAATGGTCATATTTTAGATGACCTTAATTGGGCTTGATTTTTAAGTAATGGAAAACCATTGTAATATTTTGGAGTTTGAGTACAGCTTATGAATGAATACTCTCCATGTGATATGTGACTGATCAAAATAAGGAGACCCTGGAGGAATGGAGACCAATCAGATTAGAGTGGTAATTAAGGAGCACAAGTGAGGAGACTTGAAAAAGAGGTGGCTTTGAAACCAGGGAAGAAGGAATGGATTCAGAAAGGATATTATCAGTAAACTGCAGGAATCACTGAATGTAGTTTGAGGATACTTTACTAGGTCCTGAGGTGACTACAAAGATGACTAAAAAGCAAATTTACAGTCTGATAAGCTTCAAAGATTCAAGTTTTGTGACTTGGAGAATCTTAGTTTCAGTAGCTAGAAGACCTTCTCTTAGGAGGAAAAGCAGGTTTTGCAGAAAGACGATTCAATTCAGTTTTGGTTAAGATAAAACTGAAGTACAGTGAGACATCTATGTGAAATTACTTAGCAAATCATTGAAAATATAGCAAGGTTCAAGCTGGAGGTATAGATTGTGCATTCATCTGGATTGAAGAGACAATTAAAGCCATAGGAATGGATGAGAGAGAAGTTAGAAGACTGAGTTTTGAATCTGGAAGAGCATCTACAGTTAGGGGTGAAGAAAACCCTGCAGGAGGAAATGAGCTTGATTGGTTAGAAATACCAGAAATGCTCATCATCATAGAAAGGGGAATAACTTCCAAAGGAAACTTGGGCATCAGTAATAGTACTGAACACAAAAGCAGACTAGAATCTGGGAAAGTGATTGGGTTAGTGTAGTACTTCTTAAGACTTTTTGGTCTTGGGATCCTTTATGCTCTTAAAAATTTTTGAAAATGTCCCAAAGATCAATATTGACTATATCCAAAATTAAAATTCCTTATTAAAATTAATTCATTTTAAACATTCATTCAAAGCTTAGTTTTAAAAAAGTAAATGGTTTTGATCTTGCAGAATTCTGATAGATTGTCAAAGACATCGGGGTCAGCCAACAACACTTTGAGGACCACTGAGTTAGTCTATAAGATGATAATTGGTGACTTTGAAGAGAGCAAATAGATTCAGTATAGCGATAGAAAATGGAAACCTGGTTTGAAGAATAAGTAGAAATGTTCTCTGCTCATTGCCTATACTCTTTAAGAGATTTAATTGGAGAGAACAATAATTTAAGGGAGTGGCTGGCAGGGTTAGCAGAAATTTTTTAGAGAAATAAGGTAAACATTTAGTTAAGTAAAAGCTCCCACAGAGAGAGAGGTTAAAAATAGAGTAATGATTGGGTGAAGTGAGGTTCTAGAAAGCACTAGAGAGGATCACAGCTCAGGTGAAAGTCTTGGCAAGGAAGAAGGAAAAGACTGAGGTAGAGGATAATACTGTCAGATGTTTTTCATCTTCTCACTAATCTAGAAGACAAGGTCATCTGAAGGAGAGCTAGTTTTTTTCCCATCCCCATTCCTTTCTCATCCCTCACACTCATATGATGGAAAGAATCACAATTAACAAAATGGTACAATATTGACATCACTGATTCAGGTGTGCCATGAAAACCTCTGTGAACACTAAAAATAGCTTGATACATCACCTTACATCAGCAGCAGCTTTTTCTTGGGCATTTTAGAACTTTTTTTAGTTGATAATATCTTGCTGCCATAACAACAGGAAAAGACTTAGTAAAAAAAAAATTGTCATTGTTAAGCATGTGCTATTGATGTTTATTTGCATTTGAAAGTATAACTTTTTTTTGTTTACCATATGGAAACATAGTAATGAAAATAGAAAAAAAAAAAAAAAAAAAGCCTGCTAGTACCATAACTTGCTTTCCCATGAAAAATTTCTGCGCATTTTCCAGAGTTATTTTCATCTCTGCTTACAGGGGTAAAGTCCGAATGGAATTAGAAAGGGAAATTCCACCCGGGAGCCTGCTGTTGCCATTTTTGTCTATGTTGTTGCTGCTACTCTAGTGAAGCGACTGCAGCTTAGGGAATGTCTTTTGGAAATGGACACTTGCTTTGCAAAAAAAAAAAAAAAGTTAATAGACTCCAGTTCTTCAAGAGGCACATTGTTTTTGTCTTCAGCCATGCTTCATTAGATCGTATTGTACTAACCCCCTCCTGCTGGGAGGAGAGACTGCCTGGCAAGCTCCCTGTTGCTGGCAATGGGACCCACTATCTACTAACATCGAGAGGGGCTAAATAAACCTACATTTCCCTTGCAAGGACAACTTCTCCTGCCGTATGGATATCCATCATATCTATGCATTGTGCTTCGTACAGTGGCTGATCTTGAATGCAGATTTTATTTCATTAGTGTTTCTGTTTTTCATTGGTTTAAAATGAACAGGGTAGGAATTAGTGCCATGCATAGACATGCTTTTTTTTTTAACCTAAGATTTGTTAGGTCACTCATTTGCTTATCTGTTTGCATCTTTACTACACTGTGTTTTAGTATACAAAACATGTTCATTTGAGAGATTAGTGTTTTCCAAATTATTTTATCAGGCCTATTTCTGGTACATAATTAGGAAAAGACATTTTTTTAAACAAAAAATATAGTGTGATATTTTCAGAATTGAGCTGCATCTTATATCTAATCTCTCTAAAATCTAAATCATCTGCTTAATTCATTTCTTTTTCTACCTCATATGTTGCTTATAAAGGTTTCTGGCTTTATAATTTTCATCATTTCACCAAATATTCCTGATTTTGCTTAACTTGGATTTTTTGTTGTTTAAGAGAAGTTTGTTATAATTCAAATTCAGATCTTGCATTTAGTATACCCAGTCCCTCAATCATTAAGAGATTGCCTTAGTTATTTTTCTTTTTTTTTTCTTTTAAGCTGTGATGAAACCCTTGTCTCCTGTAGAGCCAATGGACCCCATAAATAATTCAGAATCACCTGTGAATTCAAATAAAGAAAAGGATGGTCATAAAAATGAAATTGACCCTGAAGAGGGAAATAGTGAACTAAATCCTACCCCAAATGACAATGAAATAAGTAGAACTGAGTATGTATGTGACAATTCTTCGGACTGTCAAAATAAAGACAATGCTGTGAAGGAAGGCTTCTTGGCAGAGGCTGAAGAACGAACATGTTACCAGTGTGAGAGTGAAAATGAGTCTGAGCACACTCCCAAAGGAGGTGGGGAGACTCCTCAGTCGACCCTCAGCGTCTCTTTACAGGCCTCCATCCGGGAGAGGCTGGCACGTCTCCACCCAGCCCCGGATTTCAGCATCACTTCTGGTCTTGCTGCACAAGTGGCTGCAAGATCTCTCACATTTACCAACATGGAGGAACAGACTTTTGAAGACAGTGAGATAGAAGAGGAAGATGAAGAAGAACAACAGACAGGACAAGAAAATGAAAACAAGGCTGAAGAAAGCAAGAACAAAGAAACAAATGTAGAAAATAAAGGAATATAATTCTCAGTACTTATGAAACATCATCTTAGGCTTCTTAGCTGGATAAAGAAGTTCAGTGTTCCATTAAAAGGGATGATGCATTCATACCCCATAAGGGGTTTACTTGATAAGGCTTCACAGAGAAAATCATAGTTGGAAAAACTGATCTAAATTAATTACTCTTAAATGGCGCACTGGGAGAGTGTTTCCATTTTCTTGCATATATGGGAACATGCAAGGTCTCCCTAGAAGAAACTGCTATTTTATTATGACATTGACTGATACTATGGAGATGATTTCAAGATTTTGTCAGTTTATCACTTATAATATGAAATGTGTATTTCCCATTTCTGGCCTGAATTTGCTCTTGAAAAAGGTAATTGAAATCACACTGAAAGAACACAACTATTTGGTGTGATGCCTTCTTTACCACTTTTACCTTTGCACTTAGTAACTGTAGTATGTGTGTGTTCATGGCAAGTCATCTGTATTTTCTTTAATTCATTACAATCCTGAAACAAGAGTTAGGTTTAAATAAAAATATTCAACTATCCATATAATTTATGTGTCCTAGGGTTTGGGGTTGGAAAGTAGTTTTAAGAAAACCACCTTTGTGGTTTCCCAGGTTTATTATATATATGTAAATTAACAAATTTTCAAGGTGAGTTAATGACCGTTTGTGGGGTTTTTTAATGTAACATTTACTTGAAAAGTTTCCTCTTGATATAGCCATTTCTTTAATTTGCTTTCTATTGGCTATCAAAAGAACAACACGATCCAGTTTGATTCTTCCCTAGATTTAGAGAGGTAATGGTATAATGTGGATTATCTTTAAAGTTTCATAAAATCACAGATTCAGATTCTGATATCTTAACAGTGAAGAAATTGTAGAAAGATGATTGTTTCCAAAAGTTGGCATACTGTTCCACATGGATAGTTGGCATCCTTTATACTTTTAAGAAGAGTAAATGTTTGCTTTGGCCAAAATTCTGGGACCCATCAGGAAATTAATTTGAGTGTGTATCTGGGAATCAATTGTATTTTCTTAAAAATATTTAATGAAATTTAAGAGAAAAATGCCCTTTTCTATGTATTGTGTCATCATATGTTCTTACATAAATCTTTCTCTTCTTAGTTATCAATGTTATTCATTCTCTTATTAGCAGCATTTGTATCTTGTGGTACAAGTATTAAAAAAGGGTAACTTTAGGAAAAGCATCCTTAATAGTTTTGTCCCTGTTTCCTCCGATGTTTGTCTAGACATGGTTTTATTTTCAGTGTGAAATATTCTCAGACGATTTAATCAAGAATTTCAAACTTTACTACTTGACCCTTTGTATTCACCCTTAAATATTTTCATGTTAAAATGTTACAGCCATGATCTTGCATCTTGGGATCTTGGAAGGTTATTTGATATTCTTAATTTTTTTATTCTTCTGGAGAGTTTCCAAGATTCATCTTTCATCTTTTGAAATAATTTCAACTACATATTTTATGTCATCTTCACTAATAGTTCTTGATTATACTTCTCCTAAGAATTAATATTAATATTGTTTGACTTTACCATATATCCCCTACATAGATCACATAAATGAGAATAACAAAAGCATTTTGTCAAGTTACCTGTGTTCATTTGTTTCCCAGATAGACCATTAGCCACTATAGGTGCTAAATTATTGGGCATGGATAATAGACCCTCATTGCTTATGTAGTAATTATTGGCCTAAGTTGAGAGGGAGAGATAGAATAGAAAAAAATATATTTCTACCCATCCTGGCTTAATAAGATGTTTCCTTTGCTACAGAAGCTATCGCTATCCCAACAATTTTTTATAGACATGGCATTCCTTCAGTGTCCCTGAAACTAAAAAGAAATCTTGGCCACAGAATGTATCTGTACCAAATCATAAATGAAATAGGCATATGTTTAGATTGTACAGTTACTCCATTAGAATCAATAGCATCTTTGTCTCAATATAAATGATTCTTTTAATAAATTGGATTTTTCTCTAAAAGTATATGTCCTACTTATTTACAGACCTTTTTATTTCTCACTAACTGCTATGCCTTCAGAAGCAGTGATCGTTTTTCTCCTAGTTTTAAACAATATAAGTCCCTTAAAACCAAAGGATCATAGATTTATAATGGAAAGGATTCTTCAAGCCCATCTAAACCAACCCCTTCTGTGTGGTATTAAAAAAACTGGTGCCCACAGCAGTCATATAAATTGTCCAAGATCACATAGAGATTAAGGGGCAGACCAGATTTGGAGTTGAGTTCCCTGCTTTCCCAAGCCACCATTCCTTCACACAGTCCATGTTTGTACAGTCAGAAAACATAAGATAGAATTTTCCCCATTCCCTTAATTCATGCAATTCTGGTTAGGGAAATTATTTAAATAACTTGTTCTACAAAATTTTCAAAACATTCTGGCCCACCAAGTTTTCAACAACTTTTCCACAATTGAAAAGTCATTTTAAAGAATGAACCTGGAATCATTGAGCATGCTGTGATTGCTCTTTTAGTTTTTGTTAAAATTCCTACATGCCCACAACTAGATTTTTTTTAAGAATCTAAGTTTGTGACTTTATATTGTTTGTCTAGTCACTTTATTTCTTAAGTAGGAATTATAAAATTAGAAGTCATTAAATCTAAGCGTTAATGATTACATTTTTTACTGTTTCTATAAGAACTAAACTCTCCAGTTATAGGAAACATAAAAAATTACTAATGACTCTTTCAGGCACTTAAAAATTAATTAAAAATTAATATCACAAAATATCACAAAAAATTTTCTTTATCACTACTATTTTCCAACATTGTGATAAATTCTTTATGGTTTAACTCCTTTTCTCAAACTTGAGTTATAATAATATATGGCATCTAATTTCAGAATGTAGTTATAGGAAATAGAATTTTTGAGACTATTGACTGGTCATCTAGTATACATATCTAACTGAAATAAACTAAAAGACCCAATTCTCAGAAATGCACACATGTGTATATACATATGTGTGTGTATTTACACATAGATGTTGTGTAGAGAGAAGCCCCCAAAATAAATTATAATGATTTCTTAGTATTTAAAACAATTTGAGGTAAATTTATCTATTATCTCCTAATGGAAAAAGGAGAGAATTACATGAACTAGTCCAAAAATAGAGCTTCTGAATCCAATTCCAGGCTATCTTTGTTGAAATAATTATACTCAAAAATTTTCAAGTCATTGTTACTGCAACTAGAAAAACAAATAAGAGGCATTCATTTGACATTCAGTCACATTTTTTTGGATTAGCTACCACCAAGAAATAGTCATAGAAAATCAGGTTTTCCAATTTATTCTTTTTCTAAATATACATATATAATCAATGCCAAATAGGATTTGCTTAAGTCAATAGTGGCTCACAAAATAATTTCATCATTAAAATAAAGCCACACCTCACAAGTTTTCTTGAAATTATATATCTTCTCCTTAAGTGCAATAATTCCTCATTTATCCTTAATCACTGAAAAAGGAAGTCATCCATCGTTAAGGAAATTTTTCCAATAACTGATAGTTAAGTTTTTAAGCATGAAATCTGTTGATGATTGATTGAGCTATTTTTGATAATTCTCGTTAAAATGTATTACACGTGTTTCCATCTTCTCAAACAGAGTGTATAGACCATAGTTAAACCTTTATATTATTTGTCACATGGGGACATTAATTATTGTAGTGTGCTATAATAAGCAGTTAAAGGCTAATGAGATAGGACGAGTGATTCTTCCAACACAAAAGGACCAGAATCCTATCTGATGCTAAGCTGCTGCTTGGGGTTATTAATGTCTCCTAATCTACTGGTTATCAGAAACCAGATAACTGACTTTATTGGGATCATGAATTAAATAAAATTAAAATGCTATATGAGTCTTACGGAATGAAGAATATGAGCTTAAATGCATAGATTTTTGGCTCATCTGATAATTTGGTTAACCTAGCTCATTTCTGCTGCCTTTCTTGTTTTCTCCTGGGATCTAGAGAGTGAAATTTCTGGATAAGAAGGATAGATAGGCACTGACTTTAGGATTTCATTGTCATAGGGAGCTCCCTAGTGAAGAAATTCTCCACCAATGCAGGGTGGCATCTTCTCCTGATCTTAAAAGACCTTCCTAGAACACAGAGACAGTATGTGCCAGAGGCTTAAAGACTTGTAAAGGATGGATTTCTCTAAGCTTTCAGGTTCAATATAAAAATAAGGTTCTAGAATTCTGAACTTGGAAAATTAAATTCCTAGCAGCTTTCCAGCTTTCCTTATATAATACGTTTGTAAATCTGTGTCTTTATAAATACATCCAAAAATACTGTGTTGTCAGATGTTTTGTTCTTAATGAGGCAGATCCACAAACTTCTCTAATTGTCTAAGTCATCCTAAGTGTCCACAGACAAATCATTCATTTGAAAAAATGTGAGCATTATCTAGTGAATTGTGTCTAATGGGAATCCTAAAGTAATGAGTCATTTGAGGCAGCCAGATATTCTATAGGAGATTTTGCCTTAGTCACACATTTTTTAAAAACATTTTAGATAGAAATTTTTTTGTAAGATATATTACATATTTCCCTGTCTTCTTAAAACATAGCCGACTATCAATACCTGATAGTTGTATAGTGCTTTAAAGTTTTCAGAGCACTTTGCATATGCTAAGTCATTCAAGCTTCCCAACTCACTAAAGTAGGTACTTTTGTTCATTGTAGTCCCCATTTTTGAGACGAGTAAGCTGAGAGAGGGTCAGTGACTTTTCCATCCAGGATCACACAGCTAATTAGAAGCAATATTTGAATACAGATTCCTAACCTAACTACAACCCCCTATTTTTCCACATTACTCCTCTGATTCTATATCTCAGTTGTTGGACTATTTGCCTTGAGGCCCATTAAAATGATTGGGACTGTTTGCTGCCCCTACGTTAAATGACCACTCTTTGCTGGGTTTTGTTTAAATTTTATGTCTGTTGATGCCAGAATGTTGACTTCTTCTGTTGTGAATGTCAGTATTCCAATCTGTAATTTTCCCCTTCTCTCTTCAGTTTTAACACTGCTTCTGTGAAGTTGGGGATAAAATAAAAAGGTCATGCGGCCTAAGGCCCCCTTCTTGGAGTAAAGTTCACAAATGAATTTTTGTGACATTTTGTCTGCTCAGGTTTTCATTTTTAAATTTTGGTTTTTGACTCTTCCAAATTGTTGGATAATTGAGTTTTTCACAAGTGAAAATTGTACTGTACAGAAAAATCTTGCATTTCCTTCCAATGTGTTTTAATTTCTGTTGGGAAGATCTGTTTGCTGTGATTAAAACTAGACCATTCAGACATATATGCTGGGAGTTGACAGTTTTACACACAGCATTTTCTCTCTGAATCAGACACCAGATTTTTCAGAGAAAAGGCTTGGACTTCCCACTTACTCTTCTAACAAACTGTGTACTGCATCTGCACCTTTAAGAGATAAGTTATTGGATGGAGGAGTCTTTAACCTGGGGTTTATGAACTGTCTAATATTTAATAATTATATTTCAATATAAATAGTTTCCTTTGCAATCCTATTTATTTTGCACACATATGTGCGTGCATATTTGAAACCAACAAAACTCTGAGAAGGGGATTTTTAGGTTTTACTAACCCGTTAAAAGGATTCATGTCACCAAAAAGGTTAAGAAGCCCTTCCCTTAATATATACTGACTCAGTAAGTAAGTATTTCACTTTTCATTATTCTAGGCAACACTCTTATATGTGTCATTGATATCTTCAGCTGCTTGGTGAAATCTGGATTCCTCAGAAAAAAATTTTTTTAATTCACATCCAATTCTTTGTGATCCAATGGACTAAACTGTCCATGGAGCTGTCTTGGTAAAGATAGTGGAAATTGCCATTTCCTTTTTCAGTGAATTTAGGTAAACACAAGTTGTCACTTGCCCAGATCACACAGCTAGTAAGTGTCTGAAGCTGAATTTGCACTCGGGTTTTCCTGACTCCAAGCCCAGGGGTCTATCCCCTGTGTCACCAGCTTCTTCTAATTTAATTTAGAAGTTAGTGAAAATAACGATGTAATGTTTTTTTTTCCCCTCACTCAGATTCATAAACCTCTTGAAATCTATCCACAGACTTCTGGATAACTCCTGGTTCTGATATTGTTAAATTGCAGAGAAAATACAATTCTGCCTTAGAAGAGGGCGTTTCCTTAGCTGGAAGCACCCTATGTCAGTGAAATCACAAGTCCAGTCCCTATCCCAGAGATAATAATGAAATTTTTAGAAAAATAACTTCATCTCTTGAAAAAATACATTTTAAAAAGCTCAATGAATTGTCCTGTCTTAAACCTGATGATCATGTTAAATATTTAGTTTATTTTTTCTCCACATTCTACTTCTTACAAAATTTTATTATTCAGATTTAATCATCACCTTATCAAAGATGGCATTATTTTCTTTGAGAAAAATGAACATTTGGCAAATTTGATTTTGTGCATGTATAAACATGAGTTTAAATTTTAAATATAAACTCATAACCCTGATGTTCATAAGCCCCCAAGTAATGGGATCTTGTAAATTCATTTTTAAATCTCACTAGTTGTTAATTCAGCCTTCCATACCACTTTGACCCCCATAAACTGTGTCTTTAAAGACTGCAAAAAATCCCCTGCTTGTGCTCCTATTACTCAAAGTCACACCTAATACAGATAAGTCAGTTACCTGGAGGGCAACCATGGCATAGATAAGGTTGGGGGCAGAGAGAAAATAGGTCCCTTCACACATATCTAATGGGCTTGAAAAGGGATTCAAAATAAAACACATTGATTAAAACATCTGTTTTTGCTAATAATTCAACAGGAAAACCAAGTCTAGAATACGAGTTCTCAAAGTCATTGATCAAGGAAATGACACGAAAAAGCTGGCCATCATGTCTGGAGAAAAGTTGCCCAGTTCAGTGCAGTTGCAGCCATGGCAGGTGGAAAAATATAATTTTTCTGCCTGGCCTGGAAAATCCTATCTGAGAGGATGATAGATGAGAAAAGAAGAGAAAACACTTTCAGTATCCACACAGGTAACCCAGAAAGCAGGCAGTCTTTAATAAAAAGAATTAGAAATTCACTATGCAGAAAAGGGAAATTTAGCTACATTTTTGTAATGGTTATGTAATTTTAATTTATTAGCCAGTTAGAGCAGCAGAGTCAGTATATTTAATCCACACATAAAAACTGTCCAGTTGACATGTTATAAATGATTGCTTTAATACACTTAACACCGTGCCTGGCACATGGTTGATGCTGTTAAACGTCTATCAGCTGGCTAACTATATTATAACCAAAATTATTTCCAGCTTTAAAAATGAAATCATTTAATTCATTTACAATTTCCGTTTGGGATTTTATTGTTGTTGTTGTTGTTTGTTTGTTTGTTTGTTTTTCCAAATTGAGTGCACACAGCATAGTCTGAAAATACATATTTTTCTTTCCCACTTGAACTCTGCAGAATGAGTGTTGTTTAGAAGTAAAGAAATTGTTATTTTTTCTTTGTAATCATGGTGCCCTTGACCTTTGTAGTTTATTTTATTCTGAGACTAGCTTGTGTTCATCTGGAAATTATTTAAACTACTTGAATGATTTCATGGTAATGTTTATGCTCTGTACAGAATGGTGTTCTTCATTACCAAAAAAATTCTTAAAAGAATTCTGCTCATTTTAAAATAACAATATTCCTATTCTTCTCATCCTTATGGAGCAAATTTGAATGATCTGTTGAACACTAGCCCTTAGTACTTGGTCGAGTGTTAAGAGTGGCTTCTGCTCTAAAAAAAAATTAAAAAGTCATTTTCTCATCCCTATAGGATGCTCTGGGAATGTCCTTAAGGATTTTGACAACATGATAAAATATTTGAAATATGGTCCAGTAATACTGGGCTGAATTAGGTTCCTGGACTCATCTTTAAAACCAATCCAAATTGACAGATAAGTCTTGGGATCTACCTTTAGAATTGAAGATGATTTATTGATTGTCTTAATTATCTGGGTTGACCAGATTTCTGCTCTCTTAGCCTAAATCTCTTAGCCAAAATTAATTCACTTTCTAGGATGATGGGGACAGGTATGATGGAAAATGGTAGTATTTGCCCAGTTCATGGATTCACCTCACTGAATAAAAGCTGATATATTCTTATATTGGTCAATATCGAATCTTTAGAACAGAGGCAGTTTATAATAATAACTTTCATACATTGCTTTAAGGTTTCTAAAGTATTTTACAAATATTATCTCATTAATGATCTTGGGGAGCAGGCTCTATTATTATCCCCTTTTTATAGATGAAGATACAGAGGCTCTCAGACTTGCCTAGAATACAACTAGTACCACAACTTCAAACTAGATTTGAACTCAGATGTTCCTAACTTCCATCCAGCACTCTATCCATTGTGCCTCAAGTCAAAACAATTAATAAACTGCCGTGATTGAAGACTTTCTTTTGAACAATATCCTAGCTCAGTCTTAAACATAAAACTTGGATGCTTCCTCAACTTTTTTAGTCTTTCTCCCTATTCTAAATGCAAATTTATTTTAAATCTCTTGGATCTGCAGAATTCTTAACACTTTCTTTAATCCATAGTTGAGTTGACCTTGTTGCCTTAAGTCTACCTCTAACATTTTATCTTTCCATCTTAATGGAATATTAATTTTAGCATTTACCATGACTGGTGAAGGTACACTTCCTCACAAAGATCTAAGTTGATAGAATTAGAAATGAGTCTCTGAACTAAATGGCTACTGTCCTCACATTTTATGGAATAAAGAAAATTTAAGCACATACTTCTATTTTCTTCCTTTGCTGTGTTCAAGTTTTTTTTTTAATCATTATCTGGCATAGTTTATTTTTATTGATTAAATAAAAGATCTCATGTCTCAGTTTTTCTTGGTGATACACTCCCATAGTCCTACATGTGTTTATTAATTGGTATGAGTCAAAAAGGACTACTTGACAAAGGGTTAGAGTCACACAAAACAATATCTTTGATAATGATTTCCATTCAGTAGGGTTACATTATGTTGTTATCATTGAAACAAGATTAATTAGAGTATATGAAATAAATGAATTTACCTGAAAAAAAGTACCTGAAGTTCATGACCAATATCAAATAATTCATTAACTTGAGTTGTTGAATGGTTTGGTCCCCTCAAGTGATCCAGAAGAATTAACAGCCAATCACTTCTGTGTTTCAGTAGCATTGAAGTTAGTACTTACTGAGCACTTATCGTTCATCACTTGCCCAATTTGTCTATTCCTTATAGTTTTTCTGCAGTACTTAAGAATCAAAATTTAAAACATCATAATTTTATGGATTTGGGTAGCGCCTCCCATTCTAGGGAGAGTTCTAATCTTAAGAGGGTTGCTCTGGGTGAACAACTTCATCACCTGGAAACCACCCTTCTGAGAATTTATCTCTCTGAATATAGCAAAGTTGAGGTTTTCTCATCATATACAAATTCAATTGTGTGGCTATTAATATAATATAGACTATCTTACCAGTGTCCATTAACAGTCTTCTTTGGCTTTTGATTCCTGTTGAAAACAGAAAGATTAGTCATTTGAAAGATGTTTCTTAATGCCCTCTGAATAATTTAATTTTGCCTAAATAACCACCAAATTCTTTTTTTATCTCAATTGATATATGAAGTTTCCCTATTTCATTCAATTAAATATGCAGATGATATTGAGGAATACCCCATGGTGTTGGCCTGATCAACATTGTTTTGTAATGACTACAAATAATTTCATTAATTTAATCAAACTCCACAAAAAAGTCATGAAAACCTTCCTTAATGTCCTTTGACCAACCAACCACTAGTTATTGTCAAGATTTTAATTTTTTTTGTTATTGCTACTGACAAACAACAGATATGAACATTTTCATATTCTATGTAAAAGTTAAAATCTCTACTATAACCAGTTTTTTAAAAGTATATAATTAATTCAACATGATAGCTCCAAAGCTGTCCTAATTTACCCTCTGAATTTCCTTCTGTTTTACTGTGCATTTTAAAAGAATTTTTAGGGTGTTCTTTTCCTCTTCTTCCCCTTCTCCTTCTCCTCCTCCTCATTATCACTTCACTCCCCAAAAAAAGTCCTTCAATGTAACAAATAAGCTACCATCCTTCAGTCAAAACACGGAAAGCATATTTCATTGGTCTTCTGGAATAATGTATTGATAGGAGTTAATTTCTTTAAGATGCCATTATACCAGCTGTTCTGATTCTGCTTACTTCCTTCTATATCAGTTCATACAAGTCTTCCCAGGTTTTTCTGAATTTATACCTCTTTTTTTCATTTTTGTGGCATAATGATATTCCATAGCATTTATATGCCATCATTTTTTCAAACATTCTCCAATAGATAGGCACCCCTTTTATTCTTAGTTTTATGCTATGGTGAAACTGCTGCTATGAATACTTTTGTACATGAGACTTTTCACTCTTTCTTTCATTTACCTCTTTGAATTGATTATAGGCCTATTAGTGGTATTTCTGAATCAAAGCATATATTCACTTTAATAAGTAAATCTTTGGTGATTTATGGAACTTAGTTCTGTATTGCTTTCCAGAATGACTATGCCTTTCACATCTCCACCAACAGTGCATTAGTAGTGTGCCTCTCTTTTTCATATCCCCACCAACATTTATCATTTTCTTTTTTAAAATCAGTCTTACCCGTATGAGGTGGGACCTCAGTTGTTTTTATTTGCAATCCTCTTATTAATAATTTGGAGTATTTTTTCATATGACTACTAATAGCTTATTTTTCTTTTGAAAAATGCCTGCTTGTGTCCTTTGATGATTTAGTTGTTGGGGAAAGGTCTTTGTTCTTGTATATCCTATATATCTTGGGTATCATAATCATAATAAAAGCTAGTATTTAAAAATAGCATTTTAAGGTTTACAGAGTGCTTTACAAATATCATCTCATTTGATCCTTCTGATAGTCATAGTAGTACTATATAGTGAGTGCTACTATATAGTAATACTATTATTATCTACATATTTACAGATGAGGTTAAGTGATTTGTCCAGATTCACACAGCTAGTAGTGTCTAAGACAGAATTTTAATTCAAGTCTTCTTGATTTCAGCATTCTATCCATTTTATTACCTAGCTATCCTAAATAAAAATATGAAACCTTTATCAAAGAAGCTTGCTGCAAAGGTATCTCCCCAATTAACTCCAACCATTTATAACATTGTTCCTATGGAACTAAATACCTTGTAGATCATTTTGTCTAACATTCTATTTTCTTTCTTTTCTTTTTTTTAGCTTTTTTTTTTTATTATTATAGCTTTTTATTTGCAAGATATATGCATGGGTAATTTTTCAGACAATTGCAAAACCTTTTGTTCCAATTTTTCCCCTCCCTCCCCCCACTCCTTCCCCCAGATGGCAGGTAGACCAATACATGTTAAATATGTTAAAGTATATAACATTCTATTTTCTGAGAAACAAATTGATGGCAACCAGAGCATACTTCTATTCCTTTATTTTAGTTTTCAAAAAGAAAAAACAAAGACCAAATGCTTATCCAATTTTATAGCTTTGTTTGTTTCCTTTTAGTTCTCAATGTCGGAATATCTGAATACAATCTTAAATGCTGTATGATGTTAGCTCACTAATCCTTGCACATTTAAGTAATGAAGAACTTAATTTGTATGCTTAACCTAAAATGAGTGAAATTATATTGTGTTTATGTACAGTATATGTGTCCTAACTTAGTTCCTGAAGAGACTCTGTTCACCTTTTCTCATGTCTTTTGGCACTGCTAATTATGAACATGGAATAGCCTTTTGTGGTGGAGCATGCCTATAATCCCTTGTACTAAAAGATGCTGAGGCTGGTGGATCTCTTGAATGTGAGAGTTCCTAACTGAAACTTGGCTAATGTTCATTGAATGTCTACACTAAGGCTGGCACCAGTGTGGTTGGCCCCTTCAAGTGAAAGGCTATTAGACTGCCTAAGGAGAGCCTGGAAAGATGGAGCAGGTTACATCTTCCATGTGCTCAGAATTGAAGATCATCGGGCCTATGAGTGACCACTGCCCATCTAACCTGGGCAGGATAGAAAGACCCATGCTTAAAGGGGAAGAAAAAGGAATATATAGAAATATACGGTGGCTTAGAGAGTTAAAGCTTGTTTACATAGTAAGTCCTTGAAGTTTTCACTTCAAAGACTAATTTGGGTGCTGAACTGTTTGAATGTTCTTTATAAATATCATTTGAGAATGTTCTTTCAGAGGTTATTTATACCTTTTTGATCACTAAGTGTTTTATATGTAAGAATTATACCATTCCTATCCTCATTGAGAATGTATATCTTTGAAAATTTTAAACTTTCTTTTTAAAAAAATGTTTTTAAAAGTCATTTTCTGGATTTTATCATATAGGGGGGTCGAATCTATTATTTTGAAGGGTTTTTTTTTTCTTTTATTTAGCAAAGTTCAGTATTTGTGTTTCTAAGGCTCTACTTTATGGTATTCCTATATTTCTCATTTTGCATTAAAATCTGTACTTCCTTATTCCTTTTCTTTGTGCTCGTTTTTTTTTACTCAGTTTCCAACAGGAATTCATGGACCAGATTTAGAGTTTTAGCACAAGCATTTAAATGATCTCTCCTCTTCTTACCTTCTACCACTTTTTTTTTCTCACAAAAGTATTTTTCCACACAATTCCACACAAAAAAACACACTATTGCTTGCTAGGTTTTGCTTAGTTATATAAATGTATGTTATGTGTGAGAGAGATATGCATGTTTGTGAATGTGTTTTCCCATCCAGTGACTCAGAAATTATCCATAATGAAATAAAAACAAATTACCCTTACTTCCCTTCTCTTTTTTGAACCTGGAAAGTCTCAAATTCTTTCATTTTTAGGTTTGCCATGAAAGCATAGGTGGTCAGCAGTAAAGTTTAAGAAGAACATTAGCATCAAATAGGTAGAGTATGTTTTTAATCCAAATGAATGAATGATGGAGTCAACATATCTCACCCTTTTATTCTTGGAAAGGATCCTAGAACCCCCTAAACCTCAGTACTAATAACAGAGCTGTCTTGTTCCTGGAAGGCATGGGTTGGATGTTGATTTATAAATTAGCTCTTATTTACTCAGTTTCAAGTCTAAGTTACAGGAAATAGTAATATAAGAACAGTAGGGATGGCTGAATTCACCGTACCTAAATCTGAAGTCATTAGGTAGATAGTAACCCAGCTGGTAATCATTTCTGGTCTTCACAATTTGTTTCTGAAGATCTTTAGCAGATGTGCTGTACCCATTAAACACATAATTGGCAAACAACAGCTTTCCCTGAATGTACATCTGCAAGAAGCAAAGAAATGAATTAGAATAACTTACTTTGTTATATTTATATGTGTATATATATATAACACAAAGTAAGTCCCAGGAGCAGAAATTTTCACTCTTGATGTGAAAAGAAGACAAATCTGCCACAAAACCAGAGACAGTATTAAATTTATAGTCTTTTTCAATAGACAGCATGCCAATTAGAGAAATCAGGAACCAGACAATGTTTAATGGGATTTGATGGGTTGTATTGAAGATAGGCAGGAGACTGCAGCAGAAAGAGTTTTAGTTCTGGAGTCAGAAGTCCTGAGTTCAAATGCCATCCCTAAGTCTCTGTGTAACTTTGAATGAGTCACTTAATCTCTCTAAATTTCAATTTCCTCATCTATAAAATAAGGAAATTGGATTAGATGTCCTCTTAGGACCCTTCCACATTGATATCTATGATTCCGTGAATTCTGCTTCTATTTTTGCAAAGGAGAAAATACTCAGGAAAGTGTTCTAGTGTAATCTGTTCTCATCAATGACAGTAATAGGACCCACCATATTGAGTATGACTATCCCTCATGTACTGTGAGGAAGTGACAGAAAATAAGAATAAATCAGGAAGAGTATCTGAATATAACCAAATAGAAACAAATCAGTCAGTCCTGGAGATGACATGATTTTAAAAATATTCAGCAAGTGATTTTCTTTGGAGGAAAAAAAAGGAAGATTCCAAAGTACTGAGACAATAAATCCCATGCAAAAAAGTAACCAAAGGGAAGGGGAAAGAAACTAGCCTTTCATTTCTGGAAACTTATAGTTTATGTATCATTAAAAAAAAAAAACCCTCAAATTCAAACCATAATATCCCATCTTGAATCTAAGGCATGAGTTGGCTAATGACAGCTTATAGGCCAAATCCAACCCCTCTTAATGCAGCCGAAAGCTCACTAACATAAGGGTTATTTCTTTTTGCAATTTTCTGGTTCCTTTGCCATAAGGAAGGGTTAAATGTGCTTTTATTTATATTAAAAATACTGTATTAAAAAAATAATATTCCCTCCACTTTGTTTTGATCCCAAACGTAGGAGGAGAACACTTTTGCTGAAAGGAAAAGCACTGCATGTGCTGGATGGATGCGACCCTTGACCAGAGTATTTCAGGTTTTGTTTTGTTTTGTTTTTCATAAACAGAATGAGGTCCCAGCACCCGGCTGAGCTTCTACAGAGCTAAAAACAGAGATGTTTCCAGTGGAGACTCCATGTCCAGCCCCAGTTACTCAAGCCCTAACAAGTCAACCTTCAGGGCAGACTGGAAGCCTTATTTATTTAGGCTGGTATATAAAATGTTGTATAATCTCAGTTTCTTCTACTTTTTAAAAATAAATAGTCTGTGTTTCTTTTGATCATTTTAGTTGTCCCAAGAGAATCTTAAAAAATAAGTAGGATTGAGAGTGTCTAAGAGACCCAAATAAATGGCCAGAAAACATAAAATTGGTGGTGGTAGGTGGGGAATGGTGCAAAAAGAACTTAGTTGACTGTTTTTTTTTTTTTTAATGAATCACAAAAGAGATTGTTTTCAATACCACATTAATTAAGATGTCTCATAAGTCCTAGTTTATTACCTAGAATATTTTCCTAATAGTATCTAGCATTTACATAGTAGAATATTTAAAGCACTTTACATATTTTATTTCTTCTGACCTTCACAACCACACTGGGAGATAGGTGCTGTTATTATTCCTATTTTACAGGTAAGGAAACTGAAGCAGAGGGTAATGACTTCCCTATGTCTCACACCTGGAAATATCTGACTAACCATTAAAATTATCTCAGTATCCTTCCTCCTGGAAGGGCAAGATTTGGCAAGATTTAACATTTAAACCTACATCAAATTGCTTGCCTTCTCACTGAGGGAGGTGGGAAGAGAGGAAGAGAATTTGGGGCTCACTTCTTAAAATGAATGTTAAATTTTTTTTACATGTGGTTGATGGAAAATAAAATATCAAATAACATTTTTAAAAAGATTTTAACATTTACTAATGAACATTAGCACCTGCTGCAATTTGAGAACAGAATAAAACTTAAAAAGCTAAATATTATGGGCTGACCATGCTTGATAGAGAATGTTCTCAATAACTAGATTAAGTAATTGTCCATTGTCTTTTTTCATGGCCTTCTAGATTAGGTGTTCTTAACCTGAGGGAGGAGTCATAGTGAAGTCTATGGATCATTTCTCAGAATCTTGCTTTTGCCTGTGGTCCCTGCTTCCAGGGACTTAAAGGATAATGGATCCTTGTACTCGAGCATACTGAGCAACTGTTAGTGTGATGTATCTCTGCCCCAGGATCAAAGGGTCCCCAAGTTGCCTGAGGAGGAGCAGACAAGCTGACTTGGAAGTGGAGCAAATAAAAGTTCTCATGTTAAATAGTAATGACATCAGATCCATGAGTGACCTTCATATTCCAGCTTTAGCAAGTAGGGAAAACCACTCTTAATTTAAAGGAAAAAAATGTTCTTAAGTAAACAGACCAAAATACATGAGATTTACAAAGAAAACCAAAGGCTGCTGGAAAAAAGGTGCCATTTTTCCCCCATCCAAATTCACAGGCAGTCCTACCCCACTCCCTGAAATCTATCCACTAGATTTTTAAGACTCTGTTCTAAAGCAATTTAGCCCTGATATGACAAAAACCACAAGTAGTATATTAGTTAAGCTGGGTATTATTATCTCTGTGTCTTAAAACATGGGGTCTATGTCATATTTAATTTATATCATAAGATCCCTAAAAGTTCAGTCAAATCACACCATAGCTGGAATATGAGGTTCAATTTTAGGAACCACATTTCAGTAGAGATATTAGCAAATGGAGACACTCAGAAAAGGGAGCCAAGAATAGTGAAGGAATTCAAAGCCAGGTATGGATAAGTAGAAGAGAACTAAGTATATTTGGCTTGGGAGGAAAAGAAACTCAAAGAGCCTCTCCCTACTTAGCTAGACTGATCTGGTCCCCACGTCCTGCCCCAGTTGTTTTATGGGCCTTGTCAGAGCTCACTCTCCCTGATGACATAGCTCTCAAAAACCCGGAGAGCAACTTTCTGCCATCACAATAGTCCTGGAAAATCTCTGTGACTAGGTTTGAGATGAGATTGGTTCCCAGGGACAGCCAGGAAAAGTCGCATCCGGAGACTGGTCATGGGCCTGCTTTGTCTACCCCTCTTGTCAGCCCTCTCATCTTCCAACAAAGGGGAAGCAGCATGGCACAGAGGAAATACACTGGCTTTGGAGTCTGGGGAGCTCGCTTCTGTTCTCACTGCAACCCCTGTTCTGACTTTGGATGGGTAACCCTCTGGGCCTCGGTTTACTCATCTATGAAATGAAGTCAAATTACATGGCCTCCGAGGTCCTCTCCTGTCTCCAATTTATCGGCTTTGAACAAACCTTTTTAATATAATCTCATTTGATTCTCTCCAAAGCTCTGGGAAGTAGGTGCTATTATTATTACCATATTACAGTTGAGGAGGTTGAAGAAGAAGATAGGAAGATTAAATGATGACTTACCCAGGGTCATTTAACTAATAAGATTTAAATTTAAGCCCAGGGAAAAGATCACTATATGTCAGGCACTATCCCAAAGGAAGGGGATTCAAAGAAAGGCAAATATCCTCTAATCCTAAGTGATTTGACTGGTTGCAAAAAGATTTGGGGAATCTCTGATACAAGAAACCCCTGGCTAGACCTCTTACCTCTTCAAAACTGTCTCTCCCCCTTTCAGAAACATCAAGTTACATGGTCTGTGATTTAGTTTTCCCTTTGGGCTTTTTTATTTGGTATTTACCTTGTATGTGTAGTAATAGCTCATTTGGAACTCAAATTTGAAGGGAAAAAAGTTTAAAATTATAACAGCACTTACATAATACTCTAAGATCCACAAGACACTTTACATATGTTATCCCCTATATCTACAGGAGAGAGGGGATAGGCACTTATTAAGTGCTTGTGCTAAAATCTCCCATTTCATCCTCACAACAACTCTGGGAGGTAAATGCTATTATCCCATTTTAAAGAAGAGGAAACAGAGGCAAACCAGTTATGTGACTTGCCCAGGTTCATACATCTAATAAGATTTAAAATGAAACACAGGGGAGAGAGTACTGGATGTGAATTTGGAGGATCTGAGTTCAAATCTCACCTCTGTCACTACCTATGACTTGGGACAAGTCCCATCCTCCAGGGAGCTCAGTTTTCCCATTTGTAAAAATCAAAGGATTGGATTAGATGACTTCTAGGGCTACGTATGATCCCCTACAATCCTGCCTCTGACATTTATCACCTTTGTGGCTTTGGTTGTCACTTCATTTCTCTTGGGACTCAGTTTCCCCAGTTGTAAAACAAGAGGATTGGGCTATGTGGTCTCTGAGGTCCCTCTCCATTCTAGGACTTTGATCGTAAAAGCTTAGGAACACAACCTCAACAGCTTTTTTTTTTTTTCCATTATGGGAAAGAATTTTTAAAAAGCTGTATTTGAAAATGTATTTGAAATTTCTCAGCCCCAAAGGAATTTTGTCTACCAGCTAGGGCAAGCCTCAAGCCGTTTCCCTCCGGTCCCAGGGAGGTGTCTGTTTGGCTTCCCTTGGCACAAATCAAGGCCACAGATGAGGTGTCTGGAGTTCCAGCCCAAAGGCAGAGCTGCAAGGTCATGGAGGAGTCAGGCACTTACTCAGCTATGGCTAAGCCCAGTTTCAGTGAAGGATTTTTTTTTTTTTTTACTTTGCTGTTTTTATGGGGAAATTCCACCTTTACCTTCTACCTGCCCAGCTGTTTTTATCTCAAGATGTCACCTTTCAAAAGAACTCCCTCCTCTATTCAAGTGGATCACTGGTTCTAATATGAGCTCAAAACCTGTAGTTTAAATCAGAGGCGATTCCTCCCTGGCACTCGTGGCTGCTTGCTGTGTCTGATAATAGCAGGAACGCCGGAAATCTGCAGAATCAGTCGTCCCAGGAAAGGACCCAAGCATGCTAATTCCTTACAGAGTCATACCAAGCAGGCCTGAACAGTCGCCCGCCTGCTGCATCAGTTTAATTTTAATTCCTGTATTTTGATTCAGCTGGAAAGTCTTCAAAGAGATCTATTAAAGCCTTAATAGACTTGAAGGGGGAAAAGCAAAAAAAGGAAAGGCGCTAAGATGTTTTTGGTAATTGGCTAATTATTAGTTGGAAAGACTTTTTTCAGGCTGAGTTTCTAATTCTTAAGTCTTGGGGAAGTTTAATTGCTTTGAGGAAGAATAAATAGATAGTAAGAAGAGCTGGAAGATGTCTTTGCTATTGTATCCCTTTATTCAAGGGTCTTTAATAAGGGGATGCTTGATAGAAACTATATAATTTAATTCAGTGTGATTTTAAGAGCTTAGGAACACAACCTCAACAGCTTTTTTTCCATTATGGGAAAGAATTTTTTTAAATCTGTATTTGAAATTTCCCAGTCCCAAAGGGATTTGCTAGTGTTGTGTGTACAAAGCCTAGCTAGGTTTTGGACATTGGAGTTGTAGTTTGAAAGACATGTATTCAAATTCTGACTCCTAATTCAATTTACTCTCAATGAAGTGGAAATTAAATACAATGATCTCTACAATTCCAGTTTTAACTCTAGGAACCTACAAATCTGAACTAATTAGTTAATGGTAGTATCTTCCCTCTGAGATTATCTTGTTTGTACACAATGTCATCTCTCCTGTTGGATTCTGGGCCTTTGAGAGCATAAACTGGAGTTTTTTGAGGGGGAGGGTTGTTTTGTTTTTTATTTATATCTCTAGCTCTTTGCACAATGCCTGGAACATAATACATGCATAAATAAATCTTAAACATATCTTAAGCCCTGCTTTCAAGCTTACATTCT
The DNA here is from genome assembly GCF_016432865.1 of Antechinus flavipes. Taxonomy (NCBI): domain Eukaryota; kingdom Metazoa; phylum Chordata; class Mammalia; order Dasyuromorphia; family Dasyuridae; genus Antechinus; species Antechinus flavipes. The sequence goes on from NC_067402.1 coordinate 268,828,956, forward strand.
GCCTAAGGATATATCATGAGGGGTGATTGCCCACTGTACCAGGAATCTGGTCATGTTCCATTCATTAACTCATTCCCATCGTCTGCCCCAGATTTCCAGTCTAGGAGCCATAATAAAGTCAAGTCAACAAGTCTTATTATTAAGCCAATCATTGTGCTGAGCACTAGTGAGAGACAAAGACAGAAACAGAAAGACAGAGAAAGAGACAGGCAGACAGAATGACAGAGACAAAGAGAGTGGAAAGCTTTCTTCAATGTTTTATCTGTATCTAATGCTTAGCATGATGCTTGGCACTTAAGCTTTAATATAAAGGCTGTTTCATTCATTCTTTACCATTTTGTGTCACAGGCACTCTTGGCATTTTAGTGTAGCTTACAGACCCCTTTTGATACTTTTTCAAATTCATAATCAAAGGAAATGCTAAATTTAATTAGAGGTTAGTAAAAATAAAGATTTTTTTTTTATCCAAGTTCAGAGACTCGCTGAAATCTATTAATAAACTCCCAGGTTAAAAACTCCTGATGTGGACAGATAAGTTATAGCACAAAGTAGTCAGTGAAGAGAAAAGAACAGCTGGGGCAGGAGGGTGAGGGAAGTCTTCCTAGAAGAGATAATGGTAGAACTGAAGCTGAAAGGAAAAGAGTTCTGAGATGGGGAAGAGAAAGACATTACCAGTTTCTTTCTGAATCTAAGAGATGAGAAATGAAATATTGAGTTTAATTAGATATCCAGTTTGGCCTAAGTTTAATTAGCATCTATTAAGCACCTTCTGTGTGCAAGCCACTATAGTAGATCAAAAAAAAAAAAAAAAAAAGCTTCCTTCCTGAAGGAGCTCACATTCTTCTGAATTTAGGGTGTATGAAGAAGAGCAAGCTAGAACTCCACTGATATTCAAGTCCAGGTAACAATCGGGCTTCTCCATTCTGTTGACTTTTCTGGCTTCCTTTAAGTCGCAACTAGAGTCCCATTTTGTACAGGGATCCTTCTTCAACATCTTTTAAATTTTGTACTTTCTCTCTTTTAATTATTTCCTATTTATCCTTGCTTTGTACATATTTCTTTGAATATTGTCTCCCCAATTAGATTGTAAGCTCCTTGAAGGCAGAGTCAGATTTTGTCCCCTTTTTTTGGTATCCCCAGTGCTTTTATGGGGCATAGTAGGCATTTAATATTGAATAAGTGAATGATTCAAGAGAATTGGTTGAAAGAATTCCAGGAGGAGCTGCATCAAATTAAATTAAAATGTGCTGTACAAAATCTACAGAAAATTTGCACCAATCTATAAGAACAGGTGCCATTTTCCACTAGGGAAATGACCAGAGGAAATGAACAGTCTTCAGAGAAAGAACTGCAAACTTTTTTAATAACTTGCATATAATAGGGCCTAAATAAATTCTCAGGGAAATTAATTATAAGAATAGAGATAAAATAACATGTCCTAGCTGTGTGACCCTGAGTAAGTCACTTAATCCCAGTTGCCTCAGGGGAAAAAAAAAGAGATACAAGGAACTGGCCAATGAAGGCTTAGTCCTAGGAGTTTGCATGTGGGAACATGATGATGCAGAATAAAGGCGTCCTGTTCGCCTCTCCAGAGCATGCACAAGTATTCTAAGACCATTCTCCCATCCGTCTTTGTGATGGACTGCTAAACCAGAACTAGCATTTAATGCAAAAGATTCCCCCCAGTGCCAACTGGAGCCCTTTTCCCTTCTATGGTGGAGAACAATGACTCCTTGAGAGAATGGAGGAGAGGCCTTAGGCCCTCTCTCAAATAGGGCCCAGAAGTCAAGACCTTACCAGTGGGTCTTCTCTCCCCAGCAGGGGCTACAAGAAGTCATGGCATATGGCCCTAGATTTTTCCTTCTTTTCCTGTTATGGTTAGTCTTTCCTACTTTAAATAAAGTGTTGGTTATGTACAGTTTTTTTTTTTAATCTATTAATAATAAAATAAATGTTTCGTTCTTCCCATTTACACCCTTTTCCTGGAAAGCAGCATCCTATATGTAGTGCCAGCATCTGGCTTTACTTATAGCAGGTACCTACGCATTGTTGAATCGAACCAATTTTTTTTACTTTCATACTGTTACTTTTTAAACTCAAATTAGCTTGCAATAGGAATGAAGAGAATATCCTGTTTTAGCTAGAAAAATCTCCAAAGATAATCTAGGAATATGGAAAATTGCTAGGTTATCAATCCTTCTAAACTTTTTCTGGAATGCTAATTTTTTTCTGTTTCCAGAAACATCACTCTTCTATTAAATAAAGCATAAAAAGACAAGAAAAATAGACAACTCAATAAAATAGCAATGACTCCATACTAGCTCTAGTGAGAGCTATAATTTGATGTCTTTCATACATAAGTGGAGTTCAGTACTGACCATTGACATAGCGTAGTAGGTCCTTAATAAACATTTATTGATTTATTGCAGTAATCTTCCAAGAACTCACAGTTCACTTGCAACAACCCTTTGAAGTGGATATTTTTTAGAATATTTTAAGAAACATTCCAAATAAAGTCATGCATTTCCATGAAAACATACCAAGTGGGATTGAACATTAAAATACAGTGCATTTTTGTATTATTCATCCAGGGGAAATGCAAAGTGACTTAATCAGTGTCTATTATATTTCCTGAGAGAAGGGAACTGGGTCATTGCTTTCATCCAAAGGAAGTATCTAGTCAAAAAAGTTTCTTTGCATGTCTCATCTCCACACTTTAAGGTGAAGTTTGACGTGGAGAATATGCAATTTGTCTTGTCTGGCTCTGTAATTTCAAATGATAAAAAATTCCCCGTTCACATAGTTTGTCCACTTGCTGCCTGAGAAAGTTGACTGAGCACTGAGAAGTCTTAAGTAATTTTCCCAGGCTCATTCCACTAAGATATGCCATAAGTAGAATTTGAACCCAAATCTTCCCTATTCCATTTACTATGACATCCACTTCTCTTTAAATGAGTGAGGAAATCTAGATTTAGAGGTTCTTAGCCTTTTTTGAACCTCCTTTATGGCAATCTGGTGAAGTCCATCGGCCACTTCTCAGAATAATGTTTTTAAATGTGATGATTATTCTCCATTTGTATCTGACTCTTCATGACCCCATTAGGGGTTTTCTTGGCAAAGATACTGAAGTGGTTGGCCATTTCTTTCTTAGACTCATTTTACAGATGAGGAAATAGAGGCAAACAGGATTAAGTGACTTGCCCTAGCTGAGGGACACTCAGCTAAGAAGTGTCTGAGGTCGGATTTGAACTCGGGGAGTATGAATCTGCCTGACTCCAGGTCCAGCAACTCTTGTGCTCTGGCGCCACCATGTGGCCCAATATTTTTAAAGACATACTATAAGGGAAATCAGCTATATATTCAATTATCCAAATAAATAAATAAATTCATGAATCTCGTGTTAAGAAGCTCAGATCTAGAGGAACTGTGTGGTAAGAGACAGAGATAAAGGCAGACACAGAAACAGAGATAGACAGACAAGGGAGAGATAGGAGGGAGGAGAGGAGGGGAGGAAAAGAGGGAGAGGGAGAAACAAAAAAGCGAGAGAGGGACAGAGAAAGGGGAGAGGGAAAGAAGAGAGGGGAGAGGACGAGAATAGGAGGAGAGGGAGAGAGGAAAGGGAAGGAAGAAGGAGAAGGAAGAAAAGGGGAAGGGGGAGGGATAGAGGAAAAGGAAGAGACAGAGGGAAAGGGAGAGAGGGAAGGGAAGGAGAAAAGTGGGAAGGAGAGGGAGAGAGGGAAAAGGAGGGGCAAGGGAAGAAGAGGGAGGGGAGAGGGAAATGAGAAGAGGGGGAGGAAGACAGAGAGGAAAGGAGAGAGACAGGGAAGGACGGGGAGAGGGTCTGTCTTTAATCCTGACTACATATGTAATCCCAAGAAATAAACCTAACTTCTGTTTCCACATCTTAAAAATAAAAGTTAATTACACCAAATAATTTCTTTTTTATTATTATTATAGCTTTTTATATACAAAACATATGCCTAGGTAATTTTTCAACATTGACCTTTGCAAAAACTTCTATTCCAACTTTTCCCCTCCTTCTTTCCACTCCTTCCCCTAGATGACAGGTAGTCCCATACATGTTAAATATGTTAAAGTATATGTTAAATCCAATATATGTATACATATTTATACAGTTATCTTGTTGCACAAGAAAGATTGGATTTAGAAAGAAGGTAAAATAACCTGAGAAGAAAAAACAAAAATGCAAGCAAACAATAACGGAAAGAGTAGAAATTACACCATACTAGCTCTAGTGAGAGCTATAATTTGATGTCTTTCATACATAAGTGGAGTTCAGTACTGACCATTGACATAGCGTAGTAGGTCCTTAATAAACATTTATTGATTTATTGCAGTAATCTTCCAAGAACTCACAGTTCACTTGCAACAACCCTTTGAAGTGGATATTTTTTAGAATATTTTAAGAAACATTCCAAATAAAGTCATGCATTTCCATGAAAACATACCAAGTGGGATTGAACATTAAAATACAGTGCATTTTTGTATTATTCATCCAGGGAAATGCAAAGTGACTTAATCAGTGTCTATTATATTTCCTGAGAGAAGGGAACTGGGTCATTGCTTTCATCCAAAGGAAGTATCTAGTCAAAAAAGTTTCTTTGCATGTCTCATCTCCACACTTTAAGGTGAAGTTTGACGTGGAGAATATGCAATTTGTCTTGTCTGGCTCTGTAATTTCAAATGATAAAAAATTCCCCGTTCACAAGACAATAGTTTGTCCACTTGCTGCCTGAGAAAGTTGACTGAGCACTGAGAAGTCTTAAGTAATTTTCCCAGGCTCATTCCACTAAGATATGCCATAAGTAGAATTTGAACCCAAATCTTCCCTATTCCATTTACTATGACATCCACTTCTCTTTAAATGAGTGAGGAAATCTAGATTTAGAGGTTCTTAGCCTTTTTTGAACCTCCTTTATGGCAATCTGGTGAAGTCCATCGGCCACTTCTCAGAATAATGTTTTTAAATGTGATGATTATTCTCCATTTGTATCCGACTCTTCATGACCCCATTAGGGGTTTTCTTGGCAAAGATACTGAAGTGGTTGGCCATTTCTTTCTTAGATTCATTTTACAGATGAGGAAATAGAGGCAAACAGGATTAAGAGACTTGCCCTAGCTGAGGGACACTCAGCTAAGAAGTGTCTGAGGTCGGATTTGAACTCGGGGAGTATGAGTCTGCCTGACTCCAGGTCCAGCAACTCTTGTGCTCTGGCGCCACCATGTGGCCCAATGTTTTTAAATACATACTATAAGGGAAATCAGCTATATATTCAGTTATCCAAATAAATAAATAAATTCATGAATCTCGTGTTAAGAAGCTCAGATCTAGAGGAACTGTGTGGTAAGAGACAGAGATAAAGGCAGACACAGAAACAGAGATAGACAGACAAGGGAGAGATAGGAGGGGAGGAAAAGAGGGAGAGGGAGAAACAAAAAAGCGAGAGGGACAGAGAAAGGGGAGAGGGAAAGAAGAGAGGGGAGAGGACGAGAATAGGAGGAGAGGGAGAGAGGGAAAAGGAGGGGCAAGGGAAGAAGAGGGAGGGGAGAGGGAAATGAGAAGAGGGGGAGGAAGACAGAGAGGAAAGGAGAGAGACAGGGAAGGACGGGGAGAGGGTCTGTCTTTAATCCTGACTACATATGTAATCCCAAGAAATAAACCTAACTTCTGTTTCCACATCTTAAAAATAAAAGTTAATTACACCAAATAATTTCTTTTTTTATTATTATTATAGCTTTTTATATACAAAACATATGCCTAGGTAATTTTTCAACATTGACCTTTGCAAAAACTTCTATTCCAACTTTTCCCCTCCTTCTTTCCACTCCTTCCCCTAGATGACAGGTAGTCCCATACATGTTAAATATGTTAAAGTATATGTTAAATCCAATATATGTATACATATTTATACAGTTATCTTGTTGCACAAGAAAGATTGGATTTAGAAAGAAGGTAAAATAACCTGAGAAGAAAAAACAAAAATGCAAGCAAACAATAACGGAAAGAGTAGAAATTACACCAGATAATTTCAAAGGGCTCTTCTAACTCTAAATTCAGGATCTTCAAGACTGGCGATGTTTCTTAGAATTTACAAAAGATAGAAAAGAAGTCTTTTACCATCAATCTACTAATGTTCTGAATATTGATGTTTGGAACAAACAGAATAGTGGTTCTCATATTACAGTTTATTTTCAACCTGAAATGTTATTTCCAGCTCTTGGGATTCATATGCTCTGCAACAAAAAATTCCATTTGATATTTCTTGGCCTTGGAAATAAATGGCATGGTAACCACATTCTAACCGAGTTGCATGGGGGATAGCTTTGTAACCTGTTTTTCATTACTAATCTTTTTCCCCCCTTTTTTTGGAAAAGAAAAATTATTTTATTTTTTCCAATTACCCGTAACAATAGTTTTCAAGATTCATTTTTTATAAAATTTTTGAATTCCAAATTTCTTCTCCCTCCCTTTCTCTCATCCACAGCAAGCAATATTATATAAGTTATACATGTGCAATCATGTAAAGATATTTCCACATTAGTCATGTTGTGAAAATTGCAACAGAATAAAAGAAAAAGTCACAAAAAATGAAAATAGTATCCTTTCATCTACATTCTTTTTCTTTTCCTATCATGAGCCTTTGAAATTGTCTTGAATCATTGCATTACTGAGATCTAAGTCATCCATAGTTGATAATCACACAATATTGCTGTTACTACGTACGATGTTCTCCTGGTTATGCTCACTTCTTTTAGCATCAGTTTATGTAAGTAGTTCCAGTTTTTTCTGAACTCTACCTGCTCATCATTTCTTATAGCACAATGGGATTACATTACATTCATATACCACAATTTGTTCAGCCATTCCCCAATTGAAGGGTATCCTCTCAATTTCTAAATTCATTGCCACCACAAAAAGAATTGCTATAAATATTTTTGTACATGTGTTCCTTTCCCCTTTTTTTCTAATTTCGTTGGGATACAGATTTAGTAGTGGTATTGCTGACTCAAAGAGTATGCACAGTTTGACTGCCCTTTGGGCATAGTTACAAATTGCTCTCCAGAATGATTGGATCAGTTCATAATTTCATCAACAATGCATTTGTGTCCCAATTTTCCCACATCTTCTCTGACATTTGTCATTTTCCTTCTCTGTCATATTAGCCAGTCTGGATGCCTCAGAGTGGTTTTAATTTGCATTTCTCTAATAATTATTTAGATCATTTTTTCATATGACTATAGATAACTTTAATTTCTTCAGCTGAAAATTGCCTATTCATACTATTTGACCATTGGGGAATGGCTTGTATTCTTATAAATTTGACTCAGTTCTCTACATATTTTAGAAATGAGGTCATTATCAGAAACACTGGATGTAAAATTTTTTCCCCTCTTTCTGCTTCCCTTCCAGTCTTGGTTGCATTGTTTGTTTATACAAAAACCTTGTAATATTATCAAAATTATCCATTTCACATCTAGTAATTCTATGTCTTGTATGGTCATAAATTTTTCCTTTTTCCATAGCTCAGACAGGTAAACTATTCCTTGCCCATTTTGACCTTATCTTGGTTTTTTGTTTTTGCTGAGGCAAATGGGAAAGTGACTTGCCCAGGGTCACACAGCTAGGAAGTATTAAGTGTCTGAGACCAGATTTTGAATTCAGGTCCTGCTGACTTCAGGGATGGCGCTCTATCCACTGCACCACCTAGATGCCCCAGCCCTTGACCCTATTTGATATAAAATGTTGGTCTTTACCTAGTTTCTGCCGTACTATTTTCCAGTTTTCCCAGCAGTTTTTGTCAAATAGTGAGTTTTTATCCCAGAAGCCAGAGTCTTTGGGTTTATGAAACAATAGGTTACTATGGTCATTTATTGCTGAGTCTTATGTACCCAAAATGTTACTGGTCTACTATTCTATTTCTTAGCCAGTACCAAATAGTTTTGATGATTGCTACTATAAATAGTTTTAGATATGATACAACCAAGCTACCTTCCTTTGCATTTTTTTCATTAATTCCCTTAATAATCTTGATCTTTTGCTCTTTCAGATGAATGTTATTATGTATAAATAATTTCTTCATAATATGATTAGTATGGTACTGAATAAATAAATTAATTTAGTTAGAATTGTCATTTTTATTATAGCTCAGCCTATCCATGAGCACTTGATAGCTTTCCAACTGTGAGATCTAACTTTGTGTGAAAAGTGTTTGTAATTGTGTTCATATAGTTCTTGGATATGTCTTGGCAAGTGAATTCCTAAATATTTTATATTGTCTATGGGTATTTCAAACAGAATTTCTCTTTCTATCTCTTCTTGCTGGGCTTTTGGTAATAGAAATGCTGATGATTTATGTAGGTTTATTTTATATCCTGCAACTTTGTTAAAGATGTTAACTCATTTTTCTAGGGTTCTCTAATTATACTATCATATCATCTGCAAACAGTGATGATTTTGTTTCCTCATTGTCTATCCTAATTCCTTCTATTTCTTCTTCTTCTCTTATTACTCTATATCTAATATTCCTTGTACTATATTGAATAATAGTGGTAATAATGAGCATCCTTGGTTCACCTTGATCATATTGGGAAGGTTTCAAGCTTATCCCCCTTACAGGTATGCTTGCTGATGGGTTTTTTTTAATAAAGCTTTTTAATTTTCAAAACATATGCACAGATAATTTGACATCATTGATCCTTGTAAAACCTTGTTTCATATTTTCTCCTCCTTCCCCCCAACCCCTCCCTTAGATGGCAAGCAATTCAATATATGTTAAATCCAAATTTTGCTGCACAAGAGAAATCAGATCAAAAAAAGAAAAAAAAGAAATCAGATCAATTAATGACTAAGAAAACAAAATGCAAGTGAACAACAAAAGAGTAAGAGTATTATGTTGTGATCCACATTCAGTTCCTACAGTCCTCTCTCTGGGTGTAGATGGCTCTCTTCATCACAAGATCAATGGAATTAGTGTCAATCATCTCATTGTTGGAAAGAGTCATGTTCATCAGAATTGATCGTCGTATAATATTGATGTTGTCATGTACAATGATCTCCTGGTTCTGCTCATTTCACTTAGCATCAGTTCATGTAAGTCCCTCCAGGTCTTTCTAAAATCATTCTCCTGATCATTTCTTATAGAACAATAATATTCTATAAAATTCATATACCACAACTTATTTGGCCATTCTCCAACTGATGAGCATCCACTCATTTTCCAGTTTTTTGCCACTACAAAGAGGGCTGCCACAAACATTTTTGCACATGTGGGTCCCTTTCCATCCTTTAAGATCTCTTTGGAATATAGGCCCAATAGAAATACTTCTGGGTTAAAGGGTATGCACAGTTTGATAACTTTTTGAACATAGTTCCAAATTGCTCTCCAGAATGACTGGATCCATTCATGGGTCCATAAACAATGTATCAGTGTCCCACATCCTCTAGAACATTTGTCATTATCTTTTCCCGTCATCTTAGCCAATCTCAGAGGTATGTAGTGATGTCTCAGAGTTGTCTTAATTTGCATTTCTCTGATCAATAGTGATTTAGAGCCCATATGATTAAAAATAGTTTTAATTTCTTCATCTGAAAATGGTTCATATTCTTTGACCATTTGTCAATTGGAGAATGGCTTAGATTCTTATAAATTTGAGTTAATTCTCTATATATTTTAGAAATGAGCCTTTTATCAGAATCCTTAAATATAAAAATAATTTCACAATTTATTGATTCCCTTCTGATCTTGTCTACATTAGTTTTGTTTGTACAAAAACTTTTTAACTTAATATAATCAAAATTATCTGTTTGGTATTCAATTATGAGTTCCAGTTATTCTTTGAACACAGATTCCTTTCTTCTCCACAGATCTGAGAAGCAAACAATCCTATGTTCCTCAAATTTGCTTATAATATCACTCTTTATGTCTAATCTTATTAGATCTTATCTTGGTATGTGATGTTAGGTGTGGGTCGAGCCCTAATTTCTTCCATGCTAGTTTCCAATTTTCCTAGCAGTTTTTGTCAAATAGTGACTTCTTATCACACAAGCTGGGGTCTTGGGTTTGTCAAACACTAGATTGCTATAGTTATTGCCTGTTTTGTCCTGTGATCCTAACCTATTCCAATGATTGACTACTCTATTTCTTAGCCAATACCAAATGTTTTGATGAGCGCTGTTTTATAATACAGTTTTAGATCTGGCATAGCTAGGCCACCTTCATTTTGTTGATGGTTTTAGATAATTACTACTTATCAATTTAAGAAAAGTTCACGTATTACCAATACTCTTTAGTATTTTTAATAAGAATGAGTGCTGTCAAGATTTTTTTCTTCATTTACTGAGATAATCATATGATTTCTGTTGGTTTTGATATTGATTCGGTCAATTATGCTGATGGTTTTCCTAATATTGAACTAGCCCTGAATTCCTGGTATAAACTTCATCTGATTATAGTATATTATCCTGGTGATAAGTTGCTATAAGCTCTTTGATAATATTTTATTTTAAATTTTGCATTGATATTAATTAGGGAAATTGGTCTATAATATTTTTTGTTTTGTCTCTTCCTGATTTAGATATCAGCACCATATTTGTTTCATAAAAGGAATTTGGTAGGACTTCTCCACAAATTTTTCCAAATAATTTATATAGTATTGGAATTAATCATTCTTTAAATGTTTATTAGAATTCACTTGAAAATCTATTTAACCCTGAAGATTTTTCTTAGAGGGATACCTTGATGGCTTCTTCAATTCTTTTCCTAAAATGGGGTTATTTATTTATATTTTATTTTGTTTTAAATAATAGTTTTTTAATTTTCAAAATATATGCAAAGATAGTTTTCCTTCCTTCCTTTCTTCCTTCCTTCCTTTCTTTCTTTTTCTGTCTTTCTTTCTGGTGAGAAAATCAGAATTAAGTGATTTTCCCAGGTCACACAACTAATAAGTGTCAGGTATCTGACTTAGATTAGAACTCAGATCTTTCTGATTGTAGAACCAGTTCTCTATCCATTTATCTATATCTGAAAGGAGGAAGTTGAGGTCCCAGAATGTAAGACTCTCAGCCAATGAAGATGAGGGTCAGTGGTGGAAAGGGTATTTGCATTAGGGGCTATTTAAATGGCTGACCTATCTCCAGAAGTGCTTCCTCCTTTCAATTGCTTGTTCAACTGGAGGGATGCCTGCTTATATCAAAAACGTATAGTAAACCTTCGTTTTGCTCCTAGAGATATCTTCAGCTTTTTTTTTTTCTTATATAGTGGCCACTCACCATTCTGAGCCACACATTCCAATAACCCACTTCTCAGAATTTGGATTCTGTACCAGTTGGTGCATATATATTTAATTTTGATATTATTTCATTGTCCATGGTACCTTCTAGAAAGATGTAATTTTCTTCTTTGTCTCTTTTAATTAAGTCTATTTTTACTTTTCCTTGGCTGAGATCAAGATTGCAGTCCCTGCTTTTACTTCAGCTGAAGCATAATATATTCTGCTTACCTTTGCTTTCTGTGTGTCTCTCTGCTTCAAATGTGTTTCTTGTAAACAACATATTGTAGGATTCTGATTTTTAATCCATTTTGCTATCAGCTTACATTTTATGGGAGAATTCATCCCATTCACACTCACAGTTATGATTACTAAATGTGTATTTCCCTCCATCCTATTTTCTCTGTTTACATATTTTTTCTTCTCTTTTCACCCTGGGCCTCCTCATCAGAGTTTTGCTTCTAATCACTGCTATCCTTCAAGCTGCCCTTTTTTATCCCCTTCCCTTTCTACTCCCTATAGGATAAGATATATTTCTTTTACCCAACTGATTGTGTTTGTTATTCCCTCTTTGAGCCAAATCTGATGAGAGTAAGGCTCAATGTTCACCCCTCTCTTCTTTCCCTCTACTTTAATAGGTCTTCCATGCCTGTTCATGTGATATCATTTATCCCATTCTACCTCCTTCTTTTCTCTTCTCTCAGCACAATGTTTTTTTCTGATAAATCATTTTCATCATCATCTCAAAGTCAATTTTTACCCATACCTTCTGTTTAAGTGTACTCTTTATAACTGCCCTAATAGAGATACAATTCTTAAGAGTTACAATTATCTTTTTTTTCCCACATAGGGATGTAAACAGTTTGACCTTGTTGAATATCCTGGGGTTATTTTCCTTTTTCATTTACCTTTTCATATTTGTCTTGAATCTTTTGAAAATCATATTTTCTCTTCAGCTTTAGTCATTTCATCAGGAAAGTTTGAAAGTCCCCTATTTTATTGAATATCCATCTTTTACCCTAGAATACTATACTCAGTTTTGCTTGGTAGTTGATTCTTAGTTATAATCCAAGCTCTTTTGCTTCCAGAATATATTCAAAACCCTCCATTCCATTTAATGAAGAAGCTGCTAAATTCTTGGTAATCCTAACCATGGCTTCACAATACTTGAATTGTTTCTGGCTCCTTGCAGTATTTTCTCCTTAAAAATTTGAAATTTGGCTACAATATTACTTAGAATTTTCATTTTGGAATTTCAGGAGGCAGTCAGTGGATTCTTTCAGTGTTTACTTTACCCTCTGGTTCTAGAATGTCAGGGAAGGTTTGATTTTTTTTTTTGGGGGGGGGAGGGAAGGGATAATTTCTTGAAAGATGCTGTCCAGGCATGTTTTTTTAATCATGGCTTTTAGGTAATCCAATAATTCTTAAATTATCTCTCCTGGATTTTTTTCCAAGTCAGCTGTTTTTCCAGTCATTCTTTTGATTTTGTTTGACTGATTCTTGATGTTTCAAAGAGTCATTAGTTTTCATTTGTCCAATTCTAATTTTTAAGCAAGTATTTTCTTCAGTTAGCTTTTGTATCTCTTTTTCCATTCAGCCAATTCTATTTTTTAAGGAATTGTTTTCTTTAATTTTTGTTTCCTTTTGCAAACTGTTGACTCTTATTGCATAATTCTCTTGCATAACTCTCATTTTCCCCCAACTTTTCTTCCACTTCTCTAACTTTATTTTTTAAATCTTTTTTGATCACTTCCAAGAAGACTTTTTGGCCTTGAGACCAAGTCACCTTCTCCTTTGATACTTCACATAATATAGGCATTTTGCCATTGTTGTCCTCCTCTGAGTTTGTGCTTTGATGTTTCCTTTAGACATAGTTGTCATTTATGGTCAAGGTTCTTTTTAAGATTTTTTTGCTCATTTTTTAAAGTTGAGTTCTGCTCCTGGAACACAGGAGTCACTATCCCAAGTTTGTGCTCCAGGGCCTGAGGGACAGTGTGTATCGCACTGAGGTGACCTAGTCTGTTGTGTCTTGAGTTCCAGGACTGACAGTCTGGTTTTTGACTGGGGCTGGAGACCTCACAGCTGACCAACTGTGCTACTAGCCTGCTGAGTCAGGATCAATGAGTCTTAGTTGCTGATCTCTGCTGTGACTAAGAGAATCCTGCTGATCTGCTCGGACACTGCCCTTTTTATTCAAATGAGACAGACATTTCCTGAAGTCCTTCTAAGTTATCTTGTGTTGGAAAATTATTTCACTGTCTTTTTGTGGATTCTATCACTCCAGAATTCTTTTAGAGATTTAATTTAACATTTTTTTTTTCTGAGGGAAAATGGGGAAACAGTAACTTCCTAGCTTCTCTCTGCCATCTTGGTCCTACCTTCCCATTACTATTCTAAATTAGCATAAAGACCTTAAAGGTGAGAAAACTGGTAGAGTGGCCAGGAAGAGCTAATTTGGGGGCTTGTCCTGTTCTGATTTTGGTCTGTTTGTGGTATTTTCATTCATGTCCAACTCTTTGTGACCCCATTTGGGGGTTTTCTTGGCAGAGATACTAGAGTGGTTTGCCATTTCCTTCTCCAGTTCATTTTATAGATGAGGAAACACACAGAGTTAAGTGTCTTGCTCAGGATCACACTGCTAGTAAGCATCTGAGGTTGGATCTGAATTCAAGAAGATCAATCTTTCTAACTCCAGGACCAGTATTCTATCCACTGCACTATCTAGATGTCAAGGCAAGTTCACATTCTGGTTAATGTAAATATTTAATATTACCACTATATATATATATGTATGTATATATTATATATACCCACACATATATAATGCTAATATTAATTATATTATACTAATATATTAATTTATATTTTATGTATAATTATATATAATGTATATACATCGAATTCTAATAGTATATAATATATCCTATTTAGAATATCTCTCATATAAAAAGTGCATGTGTATATACACATACATACATTTATACAAGCACACATGTAGGAAAATATATCTTGTGCATATGTATATTATAAATCTTTATGTGTATATTACATGCTACATTGGAAGTATATATACATGTGCATGTGGAGATTTATATATATATATATATGTTTGTGCGTATAGATGCACACATACATATATGTATACCCATATATAATACACACCTGTGTATATCTTCTAATCTATAGGACGTATATCTATATAGGATACATATTCTATACTGAATGAATATATGTATGTGCATTTGTATGTATGTATATATGTATATGTGTGTATATGTATATAAAATATATGCCTAGATATATATGGGACATATATCTATATAGGACATATATTTTAGGTAGGATGTATATATAATACACAACTGTGTGTATTAGAGGATATATCCTTTAGAAAAAAAATATCCCCTATATATTATGTATTTTTCTACATATAAAACATATCTATTTATATTTATCCTGTATATACATATATGTTGTCTTCATTAGATTGTGAGTTCCATGAGAACAGGGACTGTTTTCTGCATAATGTTTGGTATATACTAAGTATAAATGCATAAATATATACATATAGTATTTGTACATTGTTGTTTTTCTCCTCACATATACCTATGTATTTATATCCTAAATGGGTAAATTGGAAGTAATCTGTTATACGCCAGAACTCTGAACTTGAAACAAGGAGTTTTACAAGGTACTAAGTGGAATTGATGAGACAATGGTTATCTAGTTTAGCATGTGCTTAATAGTTTTTTAAGTTCAGTATGATTGGTTTAATCTTACAACAAATAATGGTTTCCTAATGATATAATGATTGGTTTATACTCAGTGTGGAACTTCAGCCAGGTTCACTGATAGAGAGCTAGAGAACATGAGCGGACTGGAGGCTGAAGCACAAGCCCTTGGATTCAGATTCATTCATCCCATCTTACACTACCTTGGTGGCAGGCTCTTAGTTTCTCCACTGAAACCAAGACTCCAGAAGGCCTTTAAGAAAGCTAACCAGGCCCCAGGAAAGGAGACAAGACTTTGAAGGAGATAATCAAGAATTTGGACTTTAACACCTGGCTGTCCTTGTGGTGATTGCTCTCCTGAAACGAAGGCTGCTCCCTGAGACCCCAAGAAAACCGAACCAAAGACCCTTACAGTAATCTCAGAGAGAAGACCCAAAGATTATTAAGCACTTGGAGAACTAGATAAAGAAAAAAATAGCTACACTGAAGGAAGAATGAATGAAAGGAAATTCATCTTACTTTTTTAAGTCTCAGTTTTGTAAGTCTTCCTGGAAGAAGTCTTCCTTCATTACCAATTTGTATTCAAACTATGAACTATGAACTATGCATCTAACTTGGGTCAGTACCAATGGATACACATTTGTTTTCCTAAGCATGAGTGTTAATCAAAGACAGAGAGCCTGGCAGGGGAGATAGAGCCTGCTTCAGAGTCAGGATGGCCTGGGTTCAAGTGGGACCTCAGATACATTAGGAGCCCTCCTTGTATCTTCAGGCAATTCTCTAACACTAGAAGAAGCAGAGCAATTGTTCATCTCCATTATTGAGGAAAGTTTTTCCTTGGCAGTTATTTACACCAGTGAAATCAAAGGTCTGGACAAAGCAAGAAAGAGTACTAATTATCTTTGATGAGCTATATTAAAATTTTTGTTGTCGTTGTTGTTCAATTGTGTCTGACTCTTATGGATCATACTCAATATCATCCATAGAGTTGAACTATATTCAAATTTTTGCTGTTCAGTTGTGTCTTGATTCTTATGGATCATAACCAATATCATCCATAAAATTTTCTTGGCACAGACTGGAGAGATCTGCCATTTCTTTTTCCAGTGGATTAAGCCAGATGGAGGTTGTGACTTGCTGGGGTCACACATTTAATAAGTGTCTGAGGCTGGATTTGAACTCCAGCCCCAGTGCTCTATCCACTGAGTCACTTAGCAGCCTCCATAAAAGACCTAATTTAGTATGGTCAACGTAATTGACTGTTGAAGGCCATCATTGTCATCTTGACTTTTGTCTCACTCCTGGACTTTAAAAACTCTGGAGAAGAGAGTGAGGCTGATAATTTTGTACCTCTCTGCCTCACTTAAATCCAGTTCATGGTCAAGTCAAGACATCACCTTCCTGATGTCATTGGTCCTCCTTGAAAATAAAAGACGAACAATAAATTAAAGTTTGTCAAATGCCAAAGGAAGGAAAAGTATGATGTTGCTAGGAAGCATCATAGGATCAGAGCCTCCATTTCTTTATTTGTAAGACCTCTAAGGTCCCTTTTAGCTGGAAATCTATGATCCTGTGATTCATAGGCAAATTACTATGTGAGGAGATGGAAGAAAAAAAACCCCACTAAACACAGAATAATTGAACCTGTGTTCAAATTCCACTTCTCTACTTGAAATCCTTTTCCTCATCTGTAAATTGAATATAATAGTATTTATGCCTTCACTAGACTGTTGCAAGAAAAGAACTTTGTAAACTTTAAAGACCAATGGTATATCCACGTGAGCATTTGTCACCAACAATCAGGCACTAACTGGTGGCGGGTCTCAGGGAGTTGGAGCCAAAGGGCAGGAAACACATTCCATGTTCATAGAAAAGCAACTGCCAGGGCCGCAGCAGGACAATGTCTGGTCAAAAGCCTTAGAGTTTTGTTTATAGAACTCCATAAACAGGCCTCCACCAACACAGAGTGACTTGTTGCCTTTGATTAATGATAATGGCTTATGGAAATATGTCCAACAATTTTCTTTCCTTGGCCCTTACTCTCTTGTTCAGTTCTACTTCTGTGGCTTAAACAACCAAAATAGGGAGGTAGGAAGGATGTGTATGTTGGCCTTCAGAAAAATTAATAATGACTCTTTTCAATTTGAGGTCACAAATAATAATTCTATTTTCCTAAAGTTTAAATTTTTTAAAATCTGATTTAAGTCAAAATTGAAGGTCAGAGGAAGTGTATTTATGTATCAACACACACACACACACACACACACACACACACACACACACACACAGAGTTAGAGGGAAATAAATTGATTTTCTGATATTTTACAAGAAGGCAGCTACGTAGTGCAGTAGATAAGAGCGTCAAACCTGGAGTCAGGAAAACCTGAGTTCAAATCCAGCTCCAGACATTTTCTAGCTGTGTGATCCTACACAAGACAAGTAACTTTGTAAAATGAGCTGGAGGGGAAAATGGCAAACCCCCTTCATTACCTCTCATAAGAAAATGCTAAATGGGGCCACAAAGAGTTGGGCACAACTAAAACAACTAAACAGCAACAAAAATTGTAAAGCACTTGGCATAATGCCTGGCATATAGTAGGTGCTATATAAATGTTGTCTGTTGTCATTATTATTAAAATGGGGGTGACAATAATAGCTCCTATCTCCTGGGGTTGTTACAAAGATCAAATGAGATAATAATTGTAAAGTATTTAACATATTGCCTGGCACTTAGTAGGGCTTAACATATAGTAGGTAATTAATAAATCAAAATAAATCTGATTAATTAAATTGTAAAATCAATAAATTATATTAATAAATAATTGTTGACTGATATACTATGTATATGTTCTATAAGTTCAGTCAATAAAGATGGTTGTTTTTGTTAGATAAAAAATAAACATTATTGTTGTTATTTTCAGTTGTGTCTAACCCTTTATGACCCCACTTTGGGCAAGGATATTGGAGTGGTTTTCCATTTTCTTCTCCAGTTTATTTTACAGATGAGGAAACTGAGGCAAATGGGTTAAATGACTTGCCTGGGGTCATAGCTAGTAAGCATCTAAGGCTGGATGATTCCAGACCTGGGGATCTATGCACTGAGCCATCTTGCTGTCAAACATTTTTTAATGTATTAAACACCTACTGTATGACAAATTAAAAAAAAAAAAACAGAAAAAGAAAGTTCTGTCCTCAAGAAGCTTACAATCTAATGAGGCACACCCCTCAGAAAGAACCTGAGGAGCACACTTAGGAAAATTGTGGTAGAGGATGAATCAGAGAAGTCACAGTAGTGAAGCCCTGTAAGAAATGGAATATTCTGAGCTGAGCTTTCTCCCATCCATCAGTCATCCAGGCCGAACACCAAGGCTAATAAAATCCTATTAAGATATAATAGTTTACTGGTTACTTTAGTGTTACGTTTTACTTTATCTGTGTGTTGTATACATAAATTACTTTGTGTTTTATTTGATATCAGCTTCAATGTGTACATGTTTTTCTTCTGTTAGAATGTAAGCTCTCTGAGGTCAGGGATTGTTTCATTTTTTTCTTGAATCCTCAATATCTAGCACATACAAATGCTTATTACTTGTTGAATTGAATTGAAGTAGATAAAGAAAATTGACTAGCTTATGGAAGATCTTTCTGGCACCATGTTCTAACCAAATGGCTTTAAAAACTTTGGAGATCCTCGGACCACTTCAATACATGGAAGCACCTAGGGTGCAAAGACTGGTTCATTCTCATCTTCCTAGTTCCAGTGCCTAAGACAGTACCTGGTACATACAAGGTGCCTAATAAATGCTTATTGGTTGACTGAAATGCCTATGGCAGTCTTTCTGATTCTGCTGGCCTCAGACCTTCCATCTTTCTTTCCTTTGATAATTCAAGAAACTTTCTGTCTTTTAGACAACAGCATTCCTCCCAAGCTGCCTCTGCTGGATTTGAGTCTTTTATATGTCTAAAAACCTCTTAGGCACTAACACTCTCTATGGCTGTAATTCCGGCCCTAAACAGGGCGCAATGTCTGTCCAACATAGATAAGGCGAGTGAAGAGGGAGGAACATCTAAACATTTCCATACCAGAGTTAGGGATAAGCTGCAAAGAGCTTGACTTTCTCTTTTTTTTTTTTTAAGACCTCTAAGGTCCCTTTTAGCTGGAAATCTATGATCCTGTGATTCATAGGCAAATTACTATGTGAGGAGATGGAAGAAAAAAAAAAACCCACTAAACACAGAATAATTGAACCTGTGTTCAAATTCCACTTCTCTACTTGAAATCCTTTTCCTCATCTGTAAATTGAATATAATAGTATTTATGCCTTCACTAGACTGTTGCAAGAAAAGAACTTTGTAAACTTTAAAGACCAATGGTATATCCACGTGAGCATTTGTCACCAACAATCAGGCACTAACTGGTGGCGGGTCTCAGGGAGTTGGAGCCAAAGGGCAGGAAACACATTCCATGTTCATAGAAAAGCAACTGCCAGGGCCGCAGCAGGACAATGTCTGGTCAAAAGCCTTAGAGTTTTGTTTATAGAACTCCATAAACAGGCCTCCACCAACACAGAGTGACTTGTTGCCTTTGATTAATGATAATGGCTTATGGAAATATGTCCAACAATTTTCTTTCCTTGGCCCTTACTCTCTTGTTCAGTTCTACTTCTGTGGCTTAAACAACCAAAATAGGGAGGTAGGAAGGATGTGTATGTTGGCCTTCAGAAAAATTAATAATGACTCTTTTCAATTTGAGGTCACAAATAATAATTCTATTTTCCTAAAGTTTAAATTTTTTAAAATCTGATTTAAGTCAAAATTGAAGGTCAGAGGAAGTGTATTTATGTATCAACACACACACACACACACACACACACACACACACACACACACAGAGTTAGAGGGAAATAAATTGATTTTCTGATATTTTACAAGAAGGCAGCTACGTAGTGCAGTAGACAAGAGCGTCAAACCTGGAGTTAGGAAAACCTGAGTTCAAATCCAGCTCCAGACATTTTCTAGCTATGTGACCCTACGTAAGACAAGTAACCTTGTAAAATGAGCTGGAGGGGAAAATGGCAAACCCTTCATTACCTCTCATAAGAAAATGCTAAATGGGCCACAAAGAATTGGGCACAACTAAAACAACTAAACAGCAACAAAAATTGTAAAGCACTTGGCATAATGCCTGGCATATAGTAGGTGCTATATAAATGTTGTCTGTTGTCATTATTATTAAAATGGGGGTGACAATAATAGCTTCTATCTCTTGGGGTTGTTACAAGGATCAAATGAGATAATAATTGTAAAGTATTTAACATAATGCCTGGCACTTAGTAGGGCTTAACATATAGTAGGTAATTAATAAAGCAAAATAAATCTGATTAATTAAATTGTAAAATTAATAAATTATATTAATAAATAATTGTTGACTGATATACTATGTATATGTTCTATAAGTTCAGTCAATAAAGATGGTTGTTTTTGTTAGATAAAAAATAAACATTATTGTTGTTATTTTCAGTTGTGTCTAACCCTTTATGACCCCACTTTGGGCAAGGATATTGGAGTGGTTTTCCATTTTCTTCTCCAGTTTATTTTACAGATGAGGAAACTGAGGCAAATGGGTTAAATGACTTGCCTGGGGTCATAGCTAGTAAGCATCTAAGGCTAGATGATTCCAGACCTGGGGATCTATGCACTGAGCCATCTTGCTGTCAAACATTTTTTAATGTATTAAGCACCTACTGTATGACAAATTAAAAAAAAAAAAACACAGAAAAAGAAAGTTCTGTCCTCAAGAAGCTTACAATCTAATGAGGCACACCCCCCAGAAAGAACCTGAGGAGCACACTTAGGAAAATTGTGGTAGAGGATGAATCAGAGAAGTCACAGTAGTGAAGCCCTGTAAGAAATGGAATATTCTGAGCTGAGCTTTCTCCCATCCATCAGTCATCCAGGCCAAACACCAAGGCTAATAAAATCCTATTAAGATATAATAGTTTACTGGTTACTTTAGTGTTACGTTTTACTTTATCTGTGTGTTGTATACATAAATTACTTTGTGTTTTATTTGGTATCAGCTTCAATGTGTACATGTTTTTCTTCTGTTAGAATGTAAGCTCTCTGAGGTCAGGGATTGTTTCATTTTTTTCTTGAATCCTCAATATCTAGCACATACAAATGCTTATTACTTGTTGAATTGAATTGAAGTAGATAAAGAAAATTGACTAGCTTATGGAAGATCTTTCTGGCACCATGTTCTAACCAAATGGCTTTAAAAACTTTGGAGATCCTCAGACCACTTCAATACATGGAAGCACCTAGGGTGCAAAGACTGGTTCATTCTCATCTTCCTAGTTCCAGTGCCTAAGACAGTACCTGGTACATACAAGGTGCCTAATAAATGCTTATTGGTTGACTGAAATGCCTATGGCAGTCTTTCTGATTCTGCTGGCCTCAGACCTTCCATCTTTCTTTCCTTTGATAATTCAAGAAACTTTCTGTCTTTTAGACAACAGCATTCCTCCCAAGCTGCCTCTGCTGGATTTGAGTCTTTTATATGTCTAAAAACCTCTTAGGCACTAACACTCTCTATGGCTGTAATTCCGGCCCTAAACAGGGCGCAATGTCTGTCCAACATAGATAAGGCGAGTGAAGAGGGAGGAACATCTAAACATTTCCATACCAGAGTTAGGGATAAGCTGCAAAGAGCTTGACTTTCTCTTTTTTTTTTTTCCCTTCTATAGTCCTTTGTTCACTGTTAGTAAACATCTGAGAGCTTTTCAAGGAGCAGAGAAAAATTCCCAGAATTCCCAGAATCAAAGGATTTAGAACTAGAAAGGACAAGAGAAATCATTTAGTCTGAACAGCCTTCATTTCATAGATGAGAATCTTAGACTCAGAGAATTTAAGAACTGGTCTCTTAACTCTAGCCCATCCCCAACAGAAAGGGACCTGTGAGTCTCACAGTGGGACACAGCACCTTCCATGGAAAAGCCATTCTTCTATTATGAAGTTTAATAGCTAAAGACTGCACTCAGACTTTTGGAATAAGAGAGAAAGAAACAGGGACAGAGAGAGGTAGAATACAAATACATAAAGAAATGGGAGAGAGACAGAGACAGAGAGGAGAGAGAAAGAAGGAAAGGAGAGGGGAGAGGAGAAGAAAGAGATGGAGAAATGAGAGGGAGGAAGAGAGACAGAGACAGATAGACAGAGAAAGGGAGGGAGGGAGAGTGAGAGAAAGGAAGGGAGGCAGAGAGAGAAAAGGAGGGAGGCAGAGAGAGAGACACAGAGAGAGAGAGAGAGAGAGAGAGAGAGAGAGAGAGAGAGAGAGAGAGAGAGAGAGGGAAGGAGAGGGAGGGAGAGGGAGGGAGAGAGAGAGAGAAGGGAGGGATGAAGGGAAAGAGAGAAATAAAAGAGACAGAGAGGGGAGAGAAAGACAGAAAGGCAGAGACAGGCAGAAACAAAGAAACACAGGAGAGAGAGACAGAGAAATAGAAGAGATAAAGAGAAAAAGATTTAAAAAAAGGAAAAAAGTTATTATCAATGTGTTATAATGGATAGCTGGCTTGAATCAGATTAAAATGTAATTGTGAGGAAGAGAATTTGGAACTTAAAAATTTTTAATATTAAAATAAGTTAAATATAATTATAAAATTTTAAAATTTATTATTTTATTTCTCCCCACTTATATATAAAAATAAATTTTTAACATTTATTTTTAAAACTTTGAGTTTCGATTCCTTTCCCTTGCTAAATCTTGCGTTATCTTGACTGTGGCTCCACAATACTTGAATTGTTTCTGGCTGCTTGCAGTATTTTCTCCTTGCCCTGGGAGCTCTGGAATTTGGCCATAATATTCCTAAGAATTTTCATTTTGGGATCTCTTTCAGGAGGTGATTAGTGGATTTTTAAAGTTTCTATTTTACCCTCTGGTTTTAGAATATCAAGGCAACTTTCCTTGATAATTTTTTGAAAGATGATATCTAGGCTTTCAGATAGTCCATTAATTTTAAAATTATCTCTCCTGGGTTTAGGTCAGTTGTTTTTCCAATGGAATATTTCATAGTCTTATATTTTTTCATTCTTTTGGTTTGGTTTTATTGTTTCTTGATTTCTCATATGTAGAGGGCTGAAACTCTTGAGTTCATGCACTGAGGTCTGGACAACCAAGCACTTAATTACCAATTGGACAATACTCTATAAGCATATATTTGGAAAATGGCCCTTCCCACTAGCCTGTGCTGGTTTGATAATTGGTGTATACAGAGAATTGTAGGAGGGACTAGGGGTGGAGTAAGACTAGCCAGGGTCACTCTGGGCAGGAGACAAAGAAGGAAGGTCTCAGAGATTCTGTTTCCATCCAATTCAATCCTACCTCTAAAGACCAAAAATAAAGAGTAAGGACTTTTGCTTATCCTGACTCTGGCTGATTTTAAGGTATCTAGGGTGCTAATGCGGTCATCACACACATAAAGTCATTAACTTCCATTTGCTCAATTCTAATTTTAAAAGAATTATTTTTTTCAGTAAGTTTTTGTACCTCCTTTTCCATTGGACCAACTCTGCTTTTTTAGCATCCTTCTCTTCATTGGCTTTTTCTACTTCCTTTACCACCTGGCTTAGACTGTTTTTGAGGTCTTATTTTCTTCTGTATTTTGTGGGTCTCCTTCACCAAGCTGTTGATTGATTTTTCATTATTTTCTTTCATCACTCTCATTTCTCTTTCCAATTTTTCTTCTACCTCTCACACTTGAATTTCAAAATTCTTTTTGAGCTCTTCCATGGCCCAAGACCAATCCATATTTTTCTTGGAGGCTTGGATGTTGGCAACTTGACTTTGTTTTCTCCTTCTGGGTGTGTCCTGATCTTCCTTATCACCATAGTAACACTATAGGCAGAATTTTTTTCTGTTGCTTTTTATATATATATTTGCATTTTTGGAATATCTTCTTTTTTTTAAATAGCTTTTTATTTACAAGTTATATGCAAGGGTAATTTTACAGCATTGACAATTGCCAAACTTTTTGTTCCAATTTTCTCCTCCTTCCCTCCACCCTCTCCCCCAGATGGCAGGTTGACCAATACATGTTAAATATGTTAAAGTATAAATTAAATACAATATTAGTATACATGTCCATACAGTTATTTTGCTGTACAAAAAGAATTGGACTTTGAAATAGTGTACAATTAGCCTATGAAGGAAATCAAAAATGCAAAAATAGAGGGATTGGGAATTCTATCTAGTGGTTCATAGTCATCTCCTAGAGATCTTTTGCTGGGTGTAGCTGGTTCATTCAGTTCATTACTGCTCTATTGGAACTGATTTGGTTCATCTCATTGTTGAAGATGGCCAGATCCATCAGAACTGATCATCATATAGTATTGTTGTTGAAATATATAATGATCTCCTGGTCCTGCTCATTTCACTTCAGTTCATGTAAGTCTCTCCAAGCCTTTCTGAAATCATCCTGTTGGTCATTTCTTACAGCTGTTGCTTATTTTCCTAGCTCATCTCTTGACTTTTAACTCTTTGTTAAAGTAGGGTTCTGCTTCCAGTGTCCCAAGCCTGGGCAGTGTGAGGGCTATGCAACTTTTTTTCAGGGACTTGTAAACCTTCAATTCTTCCCAGGTGGTATGATCTAAGAAGAGGTGTTCACTTTTCTCCTGGCCTATGATCTGGTCTGTGAGTGACACAACCACTCTTTTCCACCTTGAAACTGAGATGAGGGTCCCTATCCTATTGTGGCCATAAGCTCCTTCTTGGCTAAGACTGCCACTAGAACCGCAATCCAGATCCGAGTAGAGAAACCCCTGTCATCTCTTTCTGACCAGTTATTCAACCTCCTTGCAGTTTGTGGGCTGACTGGAAGCCCTGGAAGCCACTGCGGGGCTGCTGATTCATTAGTTCCCAAGGCCTGCTCCTGATATGCTGGGGTCCAGTTCATGCTGGTGGAGCCTACACTGGACTAGGCTCCATTCTCTTGCAGGAGCAACATACCTTTCTTACCAACCTTCTAAGTTGTCTTTGGATAGAAAATTATTTCACTCCATCTTTTTGTGGCTTTTACTGCTCCAGGAATTGTTTTATGGCATTATTTAAAGGTGTTTGAAAGGGTTTTATGGAAAGCTCAGCTGAGTTGCCTTCTTTTCTCCACCATCTTGGCTCTACCCTATAATTTTAAATTATATGTATGTGTATATGTATATACTCACATATGTATATGTATATATAGAATTGGGAAATATTTAATGAGGAAAATAAAAATAAGATAAAGTATAACTAAGGTTAATGTGAATTAACATGGGGCTTTTGGGAGCCTTGTGTATGGTTTAGCAGCCTCATTTCAATTTGAATTTGACACCATTACCTTTTATAAGCTGCATTTAGACTTTTTATTTCAGAGCAGAAACTTAGACTATATATTTCAGAGCAGAAACTAATCTGATTTAGTAGAAGTTTCCTTACACCAATAAAATCACAGGATCCAAATATAAGTAAAAACAATAAATCTAAATGAATTGTCAAAGACCTGTGATTTTGTTAACTTGGGGAAAAACTTAACATGGGAAATCCTTCTACTGACTGACTTCTCTGATTTAGTAGTTAAAAAGGAGTTGAAGAGGCTTAGAAAGCCTCAGAGTGATTTATTCAAGATCACACAAAACAACTTTTGGATAGGTGCCATTATTATCCCCATTTTAAAGATGGGCAAACTGAGATAGACAGAAATTAAGCAACTTAAATAGATTCACACAGCAAGTAAATATCTGAGGTGGGATTTGAATTCAGGGTTTCCTGACTCCAAGTCTGTCTATCTCCTTTGCCCCGAGCTGCCTAAAAAGTATGTTCTTTTCTTAATTTAAACTGTTCTTTTTGATTCTTCTCATCTCAGGCCTATTTTGAGTTTGTTTAAGCCAAGTCCCAATGTTTACAGATCAGATAAGTGCCTGACTTTACTGCCAGTTGTTACTAACAGCCACAGAGTATGGAATTCACTTGGCTTTCAGGAAACAAATCTCCCCTATATCAGCCTTTAATAATCTTTCTTCTTTTTGCCCTTTTCTCTCTCCTCTGACTTTATATGTTGTCACTGGGGTCTGTTACTATTAGCTTCCATCAAAAGACTCTCCATCATCACCACTCCTCCCCCTAGGCGCAGCAACTTATTTAAAGAGACCAAAGTTATTTTGATACATACCCAGTATATATTAAAAATAGGCAACTAAATTTAACCCACTAATTATAAATGGATTTCTTCATAGTATTCCTATTTGGGCATCCTAGTCCCTGTGAGAGGCAACCAGAGTTGTAGTGGGTAGTGTGCTGAATTTGTAATGAGGAATCCATATTTAAATCCCACTGAACTCCCCTCCACTCCCTCCCCCCCCCCACACACACACACATACACACACACCTGGGGCAAGTCAATTAACCCAGGGAGTAGACTTTGTAAGCTTCTTGAAGACAGGGACATTTTTTCCCCTACGGTGTTCTGTATCCTCAGCACCTTGCACAGTGACTTGCATATAGTTGGTGCTTAATAAATTTTTGTTACAATGAAATGGTTCAAGGCAATTCCAATAGACTTGTGATGGAAAACGCCATCCACATCCAGATAGAGAACTATGAAAACTGGTGTGGATCAAAGCGTTTATTTTCATCTTTTTTGTCATTGTTGTTTGCTTGTTTTTTTCTTTCTCATTTTTTCCCCTTTTGATCTAATTTTTTTATTTTGCTCAGCATGACAAATATGGAAGTATGCTTAGAAAAACTGCACCATTTAACCTATATCAAATTGTTTGTTGTCTTGGGGAGGGGAAAGGAAGGAGGAAAAAGAAAAATTTGAAACAAAAGCTTTTGTGAAGGTGAATATTGAAAACTATCTTTGCATGTATTTGAAAAAATAAAATACCATTAAATTTTTTTTTAGTAAGTTTCTGATAGATTGCCTTGTTGAGTCTCAGTTTCCTCAGCTATAGAATGTGGATAATACCTGCCTGCCTCCCAGACCATATAAGATGAAACATGAAAAAGCATACAGTGTAAAGTGGAAAACACGAGGAGATGGTGGTAGATGCTTTTTATTTACTTTGGCAAGTAGATGCAAATGCAATTGATCTGTAATAGGAAGGGGAATAAATGAGCCCCTTAATTCCTTTTGCTAATAATTCTCATATCTATAGCACTTTCTTCACAATATCCATCTCTTCTGTATATATCTTGTTCATATATAGTTATTTATATATTGTTCCCTCTCTTCCATTAGTTTGTAAACTTCTTGAAGGTAAGGTCTGGGGTTTTGGTGTGGTTTTTTTCCTTTTCTTTGTATCCCCAGGGCTTAAAGCAGTGCTTAATAAATGCTGGTAGACTGACTAAGGTAATGGCATAAGCACTCTCATTACCCCTATTTTATGAATGGAGACATTGATACTCATAGCAATTCACTAGCTTAGCATTGCTACATGCAATTGCTACAAATGGGAACTGGGTATGAATTCAGTTTTTCTTCCACTCCCAGAGGAGTATGACTACATTGTGCTGAGGTTTTAAAATTCATTAGCCAACATCATTCAATACACCTTAAATGCAATTTGGAGCCAGAGCCATCTGGAAAATGCAATTGAAAGTGGGCGAGTTAAACCTAAACAGTCCCAATAATTGCCTCAGTTTCATTCTCCCCATAGAAACCTGTTCTCCT
This sequence comes from Antechinus flavipes, assembly GCF_016432865.1. NCBI lineage: Eukaryota > Metazoa > Chordata > Mammalia > Dasyuromorphia > Dasyuridae > Antechinus > Antechinus flavipes. Next base: position 268,856,680 of record NC_067402.1, read on the forward strand.
AATGCAATAAATCAAAACATCTTAGGCTATCACAATTTTTTCAGACCCTGCTATTTCACGGAAGCAGTAGAGAAAACTGATTCTGGGCAGCTGGGAAAGGTCATTCCCCAAATTAGAACCAATCAGGAATCTCCCCAGACTAGACAAGGTATTTACTCCATAATAATAGGTAGCACATAATACTGTAGGGTTTGAAAATTTATATATTATTGCCTCATATCAACTCAGAAGTAGCTATTACAGGCATGATTAACTCCATTTCTTATCTCTTCAGTTCAAACATATTTCCATAGTTTGTCTTTTTTTTTCCTAAATTATTCAATTAAAGCAAAAGCCAGAGAGGGAGATTTTTATTACATATATTACCTCATATCAACTCAGAAGTAGCTATTACAGGCATGATTAACTCCATTTCTTAGATGAAGAAACAGAGACTGAGAGACATTAAATATCTTGATTATACTCATATACTCCTAAGTGTCAGAGGCAGAATTAGACCACCATTTTGTGAAGTTTTTAATATATTCAAATATATTAATTACAGTTACATATGTATAGAACATACATACAACTAAATGTATTGATATCTTTTTTAAAAGCTGTAGGCTTTCAAAAAATTAATTGATCTGAGAAAAGTGTAATAACTTTGTCACATAAAGTCAATCAAGTCCACAAGAATTTATTAAGCACCTATTGTGTTCCAGACACAGCACTAAGTGCTAGGGATACAAAAAAATTGGTAAAATCCTGTTCTCCAAAAGTTCACAATCTAATGGTAGAGACATGCCTGTAACAGCTACTTCTGAGTTGATATAAGGTAATATATGTAATAAAATTACTATGTATGGACAATATATACTCAGGACAAACTGTAGATCATCACCAGGGGGTGGATATTGGTATAAAGGGACAACAGGAAAGGCTTCTTAGAGAAGGTAAGATTTGAGCTGGGACTTGAAGGAAGCCAGAGTAGTCAGGGGGACAGATGAGGGAAAAGCTCATTTCTTTTACCTTTTAGAGTAAGCCTGGTGGTAGGGAATACTTTTGGGAAGTGTTGGAAAGACCTGATTTCAAGTCCTCCCTCTCACCCCCACCCCCGAGTTGTTTTTGTCTTTCCTTCACAAAGAGAACCATGATTTCTGGGAGGTGATGCTGTGACATGCAAATGAATTGGATTGAAGTAAGAGAAAACTGTGCAAAGTCACCAGCCTCACTTTCCCCTCCAGAACCAATTGGATCTAGCAGACCACCCCTTGACACCAACTGCCTGACTATCCAAAATCTTTTACCCTCTCTGTGTCCTAGGAAGCTTAAGACTCTGAATGGCAAAGCAGGATGGGAGATAGTTTCCTCATCTGAGAGTTAATTCCTTAAACCAATGAAATGGTTTGCTTTAACTGAATGATTTAGAAAAAAAGACAAACTATGGAACAATTATGTTTAAAATGATTGTACATATATAATCTGTACCAGATTGCTTGCTGTCTTGGGGAAGCGGAGGTAAGGAAGGGAGAGAAAAAATTTGGGACTCAAAATCTTACAAAAATGAATGAAAACTATCTTTACATATAACTGAAAAAATAAAATATTGTTTTTTAAAAAGGCAAAGTATGAAAATATGTTTTAAATAATTGTACATGTATGACTTTTATCTGATTGCTGCCTTGAAGAAGGGGGAGGTAAGGAAAAGTGGGAGAAAATTGGGACTCAAAATCTTACAAAAATGAATGAATCCTATCCTTACATATAACTGGAAAAATAAAATACTATTTTTAAAAAGGCAAATTATGGAAATATGTTTTAAATGATTGTATGTATATAATCTATTTCAGATTGCTTGCTGTCTTGGGAGAGAGAAAGGAAGGGAAGATAGGAGAAAAAAAATTCAGAATTCAGAATTTTACAAAAATGAATGAAAACTATCTTTATATATAACTGGAAAAATAAAATACTATTAAAATGGCAAACTATAGAAGTATGATTTAAATGGTTGTACAGGTATAACGTATATCAGATTGCTTGCTGTCTTGGGGAGGGAGTGGGAAGGTAAGGAAGGAAGGGAGAAAAAAATTGGAACTCAAAATCTTACAAAAATGAATGTTGAAAGCTATCTTTACAGGTAATTGGAGAAATAAAAAATTATTGAAGAAAAAGCAAAGAATTTAGCTGAAAGAAGCTCTGAGGCACCTCTCTGAACCTCGGGCTCCTCATTTATTCTGTATTTAAGGATTTCTAAACCTGTTCTAAAACCTGTGATCCAACCTGTGACTTCTTCTCTCTGGACTTCAGTTTCCTCAAATGTTAAAACAGTGTTTTATCTCTAAGGTCCCTTTTTCTCCTTCTCCCTTTAAATTATCTGAATAATAACGCCTCAGGTCTCTGCTTTGCTCCCAGTAAACCTGTACTGAGGTTCTTTGAGCACAAATGGTTCCATAGTTCTGTAGGACAGAGGTTGTGTTTTCACTTGGAAAATGAAAAAAGAGTGGACTCGATTCTTGGCAAAGGAAGACTGAGCTGCTCCCTGATCCCCAAAGAAGGTCGTCCTGCAATTTTCTTGCCTTTTAGGGACACAGCTAATTGAGCCTAGGGAAGCCTGCTCATTTCAAGTAAATCAACAGTGTCACCCAGTGGACAGACAGCCACATAGGCTATTGGCACTAAATTTAATCTAAGTTATTTTGATTATTGGATTGTAGCGAGAGAATTAATAAGGATCCTTTCTCCAGGCCTCTCTGAAATCACCCTGCAGATATTTCTTACAGAACAATAATATTCTATAACATTCATATACCATAACTTATTTAGTCATTCTCCAACTGATGGGCATCCACTCAGTTCCCAGTTTCTTGACACTACAAAAAGGGCTGCTACACACATATGGGTCCTTTTCCCTGTTTTGTGATTTCTTTAGGATATAGGCCCAGTAGAAACACAGCTGTATCAAAGGGTATGCACAGTTTGATAGTCCTTTGGGCTTACAAAAGGTATACTTCAAACTAAAAGACATAAAGAGATTAAAAATTAGGGATAGATGTAAGTCAGTAAAACTAGAGGAACTATTATCCAGAACTTTGGTTTAGCTGCAAAATTTAGACAAGTTATAGATTCCCTGCTGAATTCATAGATTGGTAGGAGAATAATATCAAAGCTCATTGATTTAATTAAATAATAATTAACATTTTTAGCTTAAATTTCTTTTTCAGCAAAAATTTAGAACTATGCCCAAAGGGGTCTAAAACTGTGTGTACCCTTTAATTCAGCCTTGTTACTGTATCCCATTGTTCTGTATCCCAAAGAGATTATAAAAGAGTGAAAGGATTCACATGGACAAAAATGTTTGTAAGAGTTCTTTTTGTGGTGGCAAAAAACTGGAAGTTGAGGAGATGCCCATCAATTGGAGAATGGATAAATAAGTTATGGTATATTAATTTAGTGGAATATTATTGTTCTATAAGAAATGATGAGATTTCAGAAAAGCCTAGAAAGACTTATATGAATTGATGCTGACTGAGTGAAGTGAGCAGAACCAAGAAAACATTGTGTGATGATCAACTATGAAAGACAGCTCTTCTCAGTAATGCAATCATCCAGGACAATTCCAATAGACTGGGAATGGAAAATGCCATCTACATGAAAAGATAGCATTATGGAGTTTGAATGCAAATCAAAGCATAGTATTTTCAACTTTTCCCCCCTTTCTCATGGTTTTTCCTTTTTCTTCTTATCTTTCTTTCATAATATGACTAATGTGTAAATTTATCTAAAATGATTGTATGTGTATATAGCCTATTTCAGGTAATAAATACTTAAATGAGTGATTGATGAGTAAAAGTAGGCCACAATACTTGACAAGTAAGCAATTGTAAAAGAAGAAACGAGTAAAGAATGTCATCAAAGAAATATATAAGAAAAAACAAGATGGGTCAAGTGAGCACATGATGAGAAACTCATAACAGTAAGTAGCCCAACAAGAGGGACAAAGGGAAGCCAACTTCCAAACAACCAGAGTTAGTTGAATAAAATAATGGTACATACAGATTTGTACTTAAGGAAAATCACAATGGCAGCAGAGTGAAGGATGGACTGCAGTGAGAATATTGCAACAATTTAGAGGAGAAGGAATGGAGCTCAGATGGTAGCTCTGAATATGGAAAGAAGGGCTGGGTGTGAGAGATATTGCAAAAGTAGAAATGGAAAGATATGACTACTCATCAGAAGTATGTATGGAGAGAAAAATGAGAGCAGGATAATGCCAAGATTATGAATTTGAAATAATGGCAAAATGGTGGTTCCTTTGATGAGAATGGGAGAGATTGGAAGAAGAAAGTAAGGAAAAGATAGTAGGAAGAGACAATGAGTTTACCTGTAAAAATGATGAATTTGTGATGCCTATGGATCATTCATTTTGGGATGTCTAATAAGATATTGGTGATATGTGACTAAAACTCCGGGGGGAAAGGATCAGGCTGAATATCTACACCTGGGAGTTAACAGCAATGAGGTAATAAAAGATGTCAATCTTAAACTATGTATTAGAAAGTATGTATTTTCTTTCTCTTCAGATCATTGATTGATCTGAATTTTATTGTATGGATTATATTATAACATGTTGTGATATAAACTAGAGGTATACTGGAGTCTTCTTGAGCTGTTCACAGAAAGCCAGTTATTAAATTTTCATTATGAGTATTTATATTCAGAAATAAGAAAATGCTACAAATCAGGGCTCGATTTATTGTTGAGATCTAGACTTAAGAGCAATGGAGAAAATATTACTGTAGATTCACCTTAAAAGTATGACATGCAATAATCCCTGCCCCCTGCAATAGGTAGTTGTTAAATTCTTACCTGTACATCACTGATTGTACCATAGACAACCACTATACAAAGATGGACATAATTACAGCTTAAAACCCATCTTTGTTATTCTTGGTGTCCAATTGTTTCAATTGTATCCAACTCTTTGGAACCCCATATGGGGTTTTCTTGGCAAAGATGCTTAGTGGTTCACTATTTCCTTATACAACTCATTTTATAGATGAGGAAATTGAGACAAACAAGATAAAGTACCTCGCCCAGGGTTCCACAGCTGGTAAGTATCTGGAGGTAGACTTGAACTCAAGTTTTCCTGACTCTAGAACTGGCATTTATCCACTCTGCTACATAGCTGCCCTCAATACATCTACACGCCCTACAGAATATTAACATAGAATTCAAATACTCAAAAAGAAAGTGCTCCTATGATGCTCAGCTACATTGCTATCCAAGTAAATTATATAAATTTAAGACAAAGGCTACAAAGAACACATACCAAGAACATGCCTGGGGCAACATTGTGTCGATAGACCAAGAGGGAACCAACATGATCAGTGAATTCATCAGCACGGCTGATATTGTACTTGAGCAACCGGAAGGGATCCAGGCGACTCTACACAAGACAAGAAATGCCAACATATTAAAAACACAGGCAATAAGTCTTTATATATTCAAGCAGTATAGTAAATATAATAAAGTAAATGGAGCTCATCAGTATGAGTGGGATTGAAACTCAGATTTTCCCAACTCTAAATCCAAGATTGTATCTATCGAGAGATAAAGAGACTAAAAGTTAGGGGAAAGTGTAAAATTGATTAATGAAAGTCAATAAAACTAGAGAAACTATTACCCAGATCTATAACTAGCTTTACTTCAAAGTGCTGAAATATAGAGGATGCTGGTTGTAATATTCTCCGCCAGTAGTATAGAGCCAACTAAATTTAGCATCTAATTAACAAGGGTAATTAATTGAAATTAAAATGAAAAATTGACAGATAAGGCAGAACTGATCAATAACAACAACAAAAATAGTAGGTGGTATTTATATAGCACCTATTATATGCTAAGAATTGTGCTAAGCACTTTACAAATCTCTTATTTTATCCTTACAACAACCCCGGAAAAGGAGGGGTAAAGTGCTATTATTCTCCCCATTTTACAATTGAAGAAACTGAGAAAGAAATTAAGTGATTTGCCTTCTCTTTTTTCTTCTTCTTCAGTCTGCCCTGCTTCCAACTTCCCTATCAAAATATCCGCTTTCTCCTTGTGCAGAGTTCAGGGACTTTGTGTCCCTTAATCCCTCTTCCCCCTTTCCCCTCTCCAATAGTATTTATCTCAAAGAGTTAATTTGATGGCTTACTACATGATGTCTGCTCCAGGCATGTTTCTAAATTTCTTGCTCCAGGCGAGAAAATTGCTGGTTACAGCAAAAGCACTATTACAGTATTAAATTGGATTTCATCGTAAATAGATTAAGTGCTCTTTCAACAACCTCTTATGAAAACCTAACAATGATTGTTTATACCTAACAGAACATCCCATACATAAAAGGGATAAACCGATAGGAATGCAAAAAGAAATAGATAATAATACAATTGTGCTGGGAGATATCTCCAGATCAAATCTAAATAGATTTCCACTATCAGAGTTATGGATCAACTTGACAAGAATTAGTAAAAAGAAAGGCTAGATGGATAAGGCAGAATTAACTCACAGTAACACCGGGTAGCTAGGTGGCACAGTCGGTAGAGTACCAGACTTGATCAGAAGTTAGGAAGAAGTTAAATCTTGCCGCAGACATTTACTATCTATATGATCCTGGCCAAATCACTTAATCTAGTTTCCTTATCTGTTAAATGAGCTAGAGAAAGAAATGGCAAATTATTCCAGTATTTTTGCCAAGAAAATCTCAAATGGATTCATAAAGAGTTGGACACTACTGAAATGACTAAATATCAACAACACTGAACAATAATAATAATAGCTAGCATTTCTATCGCACCTACTATGTGCCAGTCTGGACATATATCTAATTTATCCTTACAACAACTCTGACATATAAGTGCTATAATTATCCCCTTTTAACCACTGAAGCAAATCGAAGCTAAGTGATTTGCCTGAAGTCACATAGCTAGGAACTGTCTGAGACTGTATTTTAACTCAGAACTTTCTAATCAGTGCTCTCACTTCACTTTGCTATGGAAATCATTTCCTAGCAGGAAAAGTGAATAGAGTATTTATACCTCAGAACGTAGAATTGATTTCAAAAAGGAAATAAAAGTTAGATTAAATAGATATTTTTAAAAAAACAAATTCTATATTTGGACTAAAATGCAGTAAAAAAAATTTTTAAAGGAATACCAAAACACATGTCAATTGTCCAAGCATATGAAAATCAAAATATTTGGACTACAATATAGTAAAAAAAAAATTTTTTTGGCTGAGGCAATTGGGGTTAAGTGACTTGCCCAGGGTCACACAGCTAGGAAGTGTTAAGTGTCTGAGGACATATTTGAACTCAGATGGGCTAGTGCTCTATCCACTGTGCCACCTAGCTGCCCCCAATTTTTTTTTAAAGAATACTAAAGCAAACATCAATTGTCCAGGCATATGGAAATCAGAAGTCGTAGCACTTTTAAATGATACCCAGATTAGAAAAGAAATAGCAAAAAAAAAAAATCATATCAATATCTGTATCTGTATCTACTTAGAGCTATCTAACTCTAACTAGATAAATAGCTATAGCCATATACAGACAAGGAGATTAGGTGGTGATATATATATTTACACATCTAAGATTGGGTCTCCTCATCTCAGACTAAAAGTGTAGGGGCAACTCATGGGCTAGAACCTGGGTCACTGGGTGAGGTGACTGAAATACTGATAAAATTGCTCCCTGAGGCAAGCAGGGAAGGGCACTACTGGGGATCAGTTCAACCTTACGGTCCCACCCTTGGGGAGGTCTAGTGTTACCCCACCTTAATGTAGCCAATCAAAAAGTTATGTGAAACCTCAAGGTTATATGTAGTTAAATAAATCTGTCTATGGCTCACACCATCTTTGCTGAATCTTTTTGGATTAGCCTGGTTGGGCATTCTACCTCATGGTGACTTTCTCCTTGCCCCATGTCTCATGGTGTTTTCCCTCCTCCTTATGGCTAAGTGATTCTTTTAGGATGCTAAACTCTCCTAATGATTTAGCCTGCCAGTCAGTCATATGAACATTTCATGGAGTATTTCCTTTCTCCCCAGTTAATTGTGAGTTCCACTGGGAAACTTGTCTTTCCCATTGTTAATTTGTATAAACCTCTTTCCTTGCTAACTATAAGCTCTCCCAAATCTATTTCATATTTACCGTTCCTGGTGTCTATTTTACCTCTTTATTTTGTCTGTAACCTCTTCTTTTAAATAAATAACCCTTTTGGCAAAGAGAATGGCCATTGTGAATTTGTCATGTTTATTTCAAGTTGCTATCCTGACCTCATCAGAACCCACTACTTATTGGCACATAGAGCCAATACTCATTTCAAAGCATTGCTTTCTTGCACAGAAAGATGTAGGAAAATACTTTCATTTTACATATTTTCTTCATAATCTCTAGGCTGCTGATTAATCACCTTTTAAAATGACAATTCCATTACTTTTATTAAAATAATTACATGGTACCTTTTATTCTTCTGTTAATATTATGGATTAAAAAATATTATGGACTATTTATACATAGTGCTTTTATAGGGATTAGACACTTTTGTTTTAAAATAAATGGATGGATGAATGAACGAATGAATGAATAAATGTTTATTCCCTGAAACTTTACCAATCATGGTGGAAAATCATTTCCATATATTGTTATATTTCATTTACTAAGATTTTATATAGTATTTTTATGTTTGTGCTTGCAAGGAACATAGCCCTATAATTTTTATGCTCTTTGCCAAGTTTAAGAGTTAAATCCACATTTTCTTCATAAAATAAATGGAATAATACTGTATCCTTTTCTATGTTCTAGGACATTCTGAACAATAAAAAGTTTATTTGTTCTTTGAAAGTTTGGTAAAATGTTCTAGCGGGGTTGTGTGCCACTTTTTTATGGATCTGTTTACAATTTTTTGCATTTTTCTAAGTAGGTTTCTAACATTTCTACTTATTCATCAAATTTGTAGCATAAAAATTGAGAATAATATTCTCCTCAATATTCATCTCTATTTTATTTTTCTTACTTTCATAGTTTAGATGTCTCGAAATGAATTTATCAACATAGCCTATAAAACAAATAAATAAATTTAGTGTGCTTATATTCTGTTCTCTGTGCAAATTGCAGTAACATTTCACACACTTCCATATGTTGTACTTATATTTTTATTGTTTTAAAATTATTTTATGGCAGGGTATGATTTACCCCTGTAATCTCAGTTAAGTAGGAGGCTGAAGCTGATGGACCTCCATGAATTTGCGAATTCTGAACTTCAGCAGGCTGTGCCGATGAAGTATCCCAACTGCGTTCAGCATGGTTATGATGAATCCCATTGAGTAGGGGGTCACCAGATAGCCTAAGAAGGGTCGAATCAGTTCAATTTGGAAACAGGACAGGTCCAAGTTTAGCCAGTATGTAGAATGTACTTTGCATTGATTCTGTGTGCAAATATGTACAAGTGAAAGAGAAGAATTTGAAATAAGACTGGAGGATTTATCTATTGAAATGTTTCTAAATATTGATTTTTGATGAATCATAATTTTTTTAAAGACAGACATAAGCTTGGAAAAATAGGATGGCACTACATTGAAAATGGTTTCAAAAACTATACAGAGGACTGTATTTAACCTAAGATGAAGGTTTTTTTTAATTGTTGTGGTGAACTCTGGGCTTTAGGAATATCAGTTTCACAGCTGTGTGACAAGTGTGTTGGAGACAGAAGGAAACTGAAAGCATGGGAAACAACAGTCTTCTGCAAATCCTTGTTTTTATGGAATGGTTCTCTGGGAGGGGCAGGAATGGGAAAGGATGCAAGGGAAAATTTAGGTGTCATAAATGCAAGAGGTTATTAATCAAAAAAAATTTTTAAGACTTGCTATTTCAGTGATTTTAGCAAGAGACAAGTTAACATAGTGAAAGACCCTTAACTTATCTGCCTCAGCTTTTACTTCCGTAAAATGAGAATAATAATAGCACCTCACACCCAGAGTTTTGAGAATCAAATGAAGTAAGAATTGTAAAGTACTTAGCACAGTGCTGGCACAGAGTAGGTGCTTAACAAATGCTTGTTCTCTGTGTGATCTTAGGCATCTCTGTGACTTAATCCATAATATCATAGATTTTGGGATAATCATACGATTTTTATTAGTTTGGTTATTGATAAAAGTCAATTATGCTAATAGTTTTCCTAATATTGAACCAGCCTTGCATTCCTGGTATAAATCCTCCTTGGTCATAGTGTATTATCCTGGGGATAATGTGCTGTAATCTCGTTGCTAATATAGCATAGATTTTGGAACTGGTAGAGAGGATGAATAAACGCAATCTCCAAGAAGATGAATGTCCAAGATGACATAGCTAGTGTCTGAGATGGGGATTTGAACCCAGATTTTTTGCTCCAGATCTAGAGCGCTATTGTGTCTCTTATCTGTAAAATAAGAGCCTTGCAGGGCAGCTAGGTGGCTCAGTGGAGAGAGCATCAGCCCTCAAGTCAAGAGGACCTGAGTTCAAATCTGCCCTCAGACACTTAATACTTCCTAGCTATGTCACCCAGGGGAGAGAGAGAGAGGAGAGAGAGAGAGGAAAGAGAGGAGAGATAGAAAGAGAAAAAGAGAGAGAATTGCACTCTAAGGCCCCCTTTTAACTCTTGAGCTTCCAAGCATCCATCTCCAGCACCCTGATCTCCTAAGTGATACCTATCACTCACCTGTATGCAAGGCATGTTTCTTGTTCTGTTCCTGCGGCCATATAACTCTTCGATATCCCGCAATGAACCATCCTCCATCACGGCAGGGTCGTACACACAGATAACTGTGATTTGCTCTGGCCAAGTTATCTGGCTGTTTATGAGAAAATCAAACTCCAGGTCAGTCACGTGAGGAATGGAATGACTGCTACACCTGCAGAGTCTCACATCCTCTCCCATTATCTTGCTGCGCAGCACCACGGGGCAGACTAGCTGGGAGACGAACCAGATGTTCTCATTGTCCATTGAAAATGGCTTCCTGCAAAAGGAGGGGAGAGGGCAAGGTAAGACAAAGAACCTGAACATGTGGATAGCTAGAAAAGGGTGATGGAGAGAAATCAGGATTGTTTCCGACTCCTGTGGATGAGGATGATGATGACAGCCTTCCACAGGTAGAATGGGCCACCTAAGAGAGTAGTGAGATCCTCATCACAGGAGGTATTTAAGCAGAGAATGGCTGCCCACTTGCCAAAGTGGCTGAAAGGGAATTCTATTCTAGATCCATAGGGTCTAGCTATGTAAGAGTTCTGAATCTGGGGTTTAAAATTAAAATGTTCATTTTAATAAATGTTTCAATTTAGTTTTAAATTTTATCTTAAAGTTAAACGTAGATGGGGCAGCTAGATGGCGCGGTAGATACCATCTCTGAAGTCAGGAGGACCTGAGTTCAAATGTGGTCTCAGACACTTACTGCTTCCTAGCTGTGTGACCCTGGGCAAGTCACTTAATCCCAATTGCCTCAGCAAAAAGTAAATAAATAAATGTAGATGTTTACATTTTAATTTAAAATTAAATGTAGATGTTTACAATTTAATTTAAATATTTTAAATTTTAGCTTAAAATGAAATGTAGATGTTTGCATTTTTATTTAAAATAAAACTTTGATGTTTGCATTTTCTTTTAAAATTAAATGTTCAAATTTTAATTTGAAATTAAATTTGTGTTTAAATGCTAATTTTAAAGTACATTTTAACGACTAAGTTTTAATCTAAAAGTAAATTTAAATGTTTAAATTTTAATTTAAAATTAAATTACATGTTTAAATTTTATATTTATACTTTAATTTAAAATTGAATTTCAATCTGAATTTAAATTTTGTTTTAATCTAAAATTAAATTAAATTTAAATTTAACTAAAATTTTATATAAAACTAAATTAAATTTAAATTTTATCTGAATTTAAAATTTTGTTATTTAACTTTTAAATCCAAATTTCAAATTAAAATTTATTTAATCTAAATTTTAAAATACATTTAAATTTTAAATTACATATAAAGTTTTAATTTACATTTAAATTTATATTTTATTTGGAAATTTAAAGTAAGGATCTTAATTTTAAATTACATTTACATTCTTATTTAAACTTAGTTTTTTTATACTTGTAATCCTATAAATTTTATTTTATATATCATAAAATTTTATTTTGAAAATACTTCATCAGACTGTCAAAAGGGTACATGACACCACAAAAAAGCTAAGGATCCTTGATGTAGTGACTATAATTGATGAATATGAGTCAGAAAGACAAAGGTTCAGAACATGCTTCAGACACTCATTGTCTGAATCGGGATCATTTTCTCATCTATAAAATGAAGAGGTTAGACTGGGGGACCACTAAGGTTTCCCCTAGTTCTAAATCCATCACCCTTGATTATAAATCAAATGATTCTTTGATTTATGGTCTCTAAATGAACATTCTTTGAAAAACATTTGTTAATATGAGAAGAAAAGGGCTGTTTGATTCTCAAAAACCAATTCCTAAATTTTCTGCTTGAGCTTTGATACCTCAGAAGCTGGCAAGCAACATAAACTGTGGCTCAATTTATTGTTTTGTAGATTGCCTTGATTTAAAAAAATGATGGAAACAGATTCGTTAGAAGAAGGATAGAACCAAAATGATCAGAAATAATTTCCAAATCAAAATGGTGGCTTCTGAAAATATCAATTAAAGTTTAATCTGTACAGGAGAAACTTGGTTGAGTCAATCTGGGGCTCATCCATTTGTAGTCAGATTCAATATACAAAATGAATTGGATCTTCCTTTAAAAAAAAATAATGCCTAAAAGAACAAGAAGTTTACCACAAATAAATAAGAGAATACCATCATAGTGGGCTCTCTCCACTGGCTTCTAAAGATGGTGTTCAAGTCCACTAATATTTCTTGAGCATGTGCTGAGAGACAGGACACTTTAGTGAGTAGAGAGATAATTTTCCATTAAGCCAAGACCTAGGTTCAAATTCTACCTCAGTAGTCTGTGATTTTGCTATTAAAAAAAAAAAAAAAAACTCTTAGCATTGTAAATTGTCGCAGAGTACCAATCTGCATGGGAGGAGGAGTTCCATAGAAAAATGAAATCACAGGTTGAATCTTTATTCCTATCCCTAGCGTACTAGGACAGGCAGTCTGGGTAGAGCACTGTAACAGAAGATCTGAATTTGAAAATGACCTTCAAAAACTAAGTGTTTATATGTACACGTGTGTAGGGTGACTATAAATATATGTACTGGACTGCATGGAGAGAAAGGGAGAAGTCTCCTTACTGTTCACTGACCAGATGGAATCACAGGTGTGAGGACAAAAAAAGCCCTACAATAACAAAACACACACACACTCACATATGCACAAAGAAGGAAAAAGAAAGGAAAAAGGGAATTATATATATGTATGTGTGTATACATATATAATACATATATACACACATATGTAATACATATGCATATATATAATAGTCTACTATATATATAAAATCTATGATGTGCTAGGTATTGTGCTAAGCTTTTTTTTTTTTTTTACAAATAATTTCATTTGATTCTAAAAGCAATAATATCTTCATTTTACAGTCAAGCAAACTAAGGCAAACAGAATTGAGTGACTTGCCCAAGATCACAGAGCTAGTAAGTCTCTCAGGCTGAATTGAATTCAGGAAGACAAATCTTTCTGACACTGGACACGTGGTTATATCCACTGAAGCCATGTAGTTACCCTGCACATGCATGTGTGTTTATATGTACATGTGAGTAGGGTGACTATAAATATATTTACATGCATATGCACACATATACATGTGTGTGCGTATTTTTACATTCACTTCATTACCCTATGTGTGTATGCAAAATATATACAAAATAATTGAGGGGCAGGGGAGAGACACTAGCTCCTGGAGGGGGGCCAGGAAGGACCTCTAACTAGGGATTCTGAAGGCAGGGTCCCACCTGCCCTCCACCAGCCTGGAGGCTGCAAGGTAACTGGTCCTCCTGGCTGTCTCATCTTCCCATTTGGAGTTAGCTCCTGCTTCCACAAACCTGCAAACAGATTGAATGCCCATTTTCCCCAGGCACATTTATTGATTCTGCTTCATGAATTTTCACAAACAACTCAAGTGATTTTTGAAACATGCTCCAAACTGAACTTCCACTTGTAAACTGGTTGGAAATGTTTGTGACCATCTCTAGAGAAATCATATTTTTATTTGTTTGCTTATTTGGCTGGGTCTGGATCTACATTTCATTAGTATTAAGGAAATAGTGAGGAAATTCTTACTAATGTAGATTGGTGACTTTTTTTTTTCAATTTATAGGCCTAAAAACCTATCAGGGGAGAATTAAGAGGTTAAGTGATTTTCCCACACTCAACATATAAATTAGATTTTCTCTTACGGTTCTTTCTTAGGATAATAACTTTTTTTTAAATTTTATTTTATTTAATAACAACTTTATATTGACAGAGTCCATGCCATGGTAATATTTACAACATTATCCCTTGCACTCACTTATGTTTCGATTTTTCCCCCTCCCTCCCTCCACCCCCTCCCCTAGATGGCAAGCAGTCCTATATATGTTAGATATGTTGCAGTATATCCTCGATACAATATATGTTTGCAGAATCGAACAGTTCTCTTGTTGCACAGGGAGAATTGGATTCAGAAGGTAAAAATAACTCGGGAAGAAAATCAAAAATGCAAATAGTTCATATTCATTTCCCAGTATTCTTTCTTTGGGTGTAGCTGCTTCTGTCCATCATTTATCCATTGAAACTCAGTTAGGTCTCTTTGTCATAGAAATCCACTTCCATCAGAATACATCCTCATACAATATCGTTGTCGAAGTGTATAATGATCTCCTGGTTCTGCTCATCTCACTTAGCATCAGTCCATGTAGGTCTCTCCAAGCCTCTCTGTATTCATCCTGCTGGTCATTTCTTACAGAACAATAATATTCCATAACATTCATATACCACAGTTTACCCAGCCATTCTCTAATTGATGGGCATCCATTCATTTTCCAGTTTCTAGCCACTACAAACAGGGCTGCCACAAACATTTTGGCACATAAAGGTCCCTTTCCCTTCTTTAGTATCTCTTTGGGATATAAGCCCAATAGAAACACTGCTGGATTAAAGGGTATGTACAGTTTGATAACTTTTTGGGCATAATTCCAGATTGCTCTCCAGAATGGCTGGATTCGTTCACAACTCCGCCAACAATGCATCAGTGTCCCAGTTTTCCCGCATCCCCTCCAACATTCATCATTATTTTTTCCTGTCATCTTAGCCAATCTGACAGGTGTGTAGTGGTATCTCAGAGTTGTCTTAATTTGCATTTCTCTGATCAATAGTGATTTGGAACACTCTTTCATGTGAGTGGTAATAGTTTCAATTTCATCATCTGAAAATTGTCTGTTCATATCCTTTGACTATTTATCAATTGGAGAATGGCTTGATTTCTTATAAATTAGGGTCAGTTCTCTATATATTTTGGAAATGAGGCCTTTATCAGAACCTTTAACTGTAAAGATTTTTCCCAGTTTGTTGCTTCCTTTCTAAGGATAATAACTTTTGTAAATAGACCCATGATTTCATCAATAAAAGGAACCTCCCAGTAAGGAAGCTCCCTTCATTAATGCAGATCACAGCAGCTGTCTTGCACACAGACCAGATGGACATTTTTGGTTTTGTGTTTCAGACCCCAGCACATAGTCACTGTTTAATAAATGTTTGTTGATTGACTAATTAACTGAAACATTGAGGCTAAACAATCTATCCACAGGTTTCACAGATAGGACTTTAGCCCTTGCATTACTGGATTTGAAATCAGACTTGCCTTCCTGAAGGGAAAGTTACAAGAGCATTTATTTATATATACATATATATAATATATGCTAATTCCATCTATTTCCTTACTCAGAGCTCCAGGGTTTTTAAACACTGGATGGAAACTTAATGAAGTTTGCTTGAGCCAAACTCCACCATCTTCACTTGAATGTTTTTTCTTAAGGTTTGAAATTTTGGAAGAAATAAGATCTGTTAACATCTCTGTCTTTAGAAAAACAAAACACAATAGAAACATGGATTATTTTTGCCCAGACCTATGGAGATTGATAGAAGACAATTATTCTTAAAGTGAAGTATGGAAGCTCAAAACTATTTTCATAACAATACTGAGATGTTATTTGCCTATTAAAATACTTCTTCCATAAAACTCAATTTTCTTTACATATTTCCATTAAAACTGTATTGCAACAGATTGAACACAGAAGCAGATAGAATAATTTGTCTCCTACAAAATCACAAATTAAATTTGCAGAAATATGTAAAAACAATGTCTTTCTTTTTGTTAATTTCTTTCTGTTTTGAAAAATAGTTCTTTTTCTCTCTTTTTTCCCCCCTGAGGCAATTGAGGTTAAGTGACATAGCTAGGAAGTATTAAGTGTCTGAGATCAAATTTGAACTCAGGTCTTCCTGTCTTCAGGGCTGGTGCTCTATCCATTGTGCCATCTAGCTGCACTTCTTTTTCTTTTTAAAAATGTGTTAGATGGCACAGTAGAGCGCCAAGGCAAAACCCAATTTCCAGTCTACATAGACATTTACTAGACTGGGTGACCTTGGGGAGATCAATTAATTAAATTCTGATTGCCTCAGTTTCCTTGCCTGTAAAAATGGGGACAATAACAGCGACCTCCTAGAGTTGTGAAGATCTGAAGAGAATGATAAAGCACTTATTACGGTGTCTAGCACATCATACGAGCTTTGTGAATGCAAGCCATTATTAAGCTTAACATATGGGTTTATTATCATTTTAAGGGATATTTTAAAAACATATCCATTTTGTTTTCCAATATTTAATTGCTGGTAGTTATAATCCATTTAAACAAAAGTTCTTGGGCATCCTCAATGATTTTTAAGACTATAAAGGAGTCCTGAGACCAATAAGTTTGAGAACCTCTGGGCTAGGGACTCCCTGGTGAGGAAAAATCTCTACCAAGACAGTCTGCGATCTATTATAGTCTTAGAAAGTTTCATGGGAAGACATTAATTGGCTCATGCAATTACTAAATTTCATAGAAGACCCTTAAACTCAATTTCTTAAGCCTTTAATATAAAGATAGTGATGCCTACAATGACCACTGGATGGCACTATAGCAAAGAGTACAGGGTCTGCAATGGGGAGACTTCATCCTCCTGAGTTCAAATCCAGCCCCAGATACTGCTTAGCTATGTGACCTTGAACAAGTCACTCTTTGCCTTTGTTTTCTCATTTTTAAAATAAGCTGGAGAAGGAAATAACAAACCACTCCAGCACCTTGCCCACAAGGTCACAATGGGGCCACAAGGGGTCAGATATTACTGAAATGACTGCACAAAAGAAAATTATCTACAATATTCATTTCAGAAGGTTGTTGTGAGATTCAATGAAAATCGGGTAAATTATTGGCTAATTATAGATCACCGTTAGGTATTTTTATTCATATTTCTGTTTTTAATGCAACCCGGATATTCTATCACATTAATATGCTGTGATTCATTGATTTGGGAACTTTTGGACATAAGAGATTTTTCCCTTTTTTTAAAAATTTTTTTACAAACAGAGCATTTATTTTTGTACTAATAGGTCCTTTTCAGAATCTTTTTTTGACGACAGTACCCCAACAAGAAGGGGAAGGGAGTAAGTATTAATAAAGCATAATAAATAATATCATGCCTGGAACTGTGCTAACCACTTTACAATTATCTACCCTTCAGAGTAGGTGCTGTTATTAGCTCCATTTTATAGTGGAGAAACCAAGACAAAGATAAAGTGACTTGCGCAAAATCACATAGGCTACATTTGAACTCAGGTCTTCCTGATGTCAAATCCTAAACTCTATTTACCATGCCAAATGGTTCACTGGCTTTCTCTGTTGCCACACACTCCACCTGGGACCTTAAGTTCTTTGGAAAGAATGGGGGTAGGAGATAGGTCATCAGTTGTGTAATATTCTTGCAGGCCATTTCCCAGACCGACTGCATCTCCTTAGGACAGACTTGGAGCTGTCTGCTAGTCCTATCTTGGGATCATTCTGGGATCTATATCTCATTACTATGCAATCTTGTCCCCAAGAATGAGGCTTTGTGTCTTGAAATCCAAGATATCTCACTCCAACTGAGTCTGCCTTCGGGCACAAAAGTTCTGATTCCATCCCTGAGTCCTATCAAGAATGTATGAGTGTTTTTCCCCCAAAATAATACTCTGAGAATGCTGGATTTTTTCTTTTAAGAAAAGATGGATAGGTTGGAAGGGTGGGGAAGAAAGATGGGGAAAAGATAAGAACTTTTTTCTACTAGAATATTGTAAATTTGATATGTTTTATTAGAAATAGGATAGAGGCAGAATAGCTAGAAAGGCAGCTTTAGCATCAGGAAGTCTTGTGTTCAAATATGGCCTCAACCACATATTGATTGTTTAGGTGAGATCCCTAAGAACTCAGTGTCTCCTAAGAAACTATAGCGTATTCTTCTGCATTAGGATGAAAATTTCCCTATTGGGAACTCTTTATATTAATAAAATCATAGATAATCTCTCTCTCTCTCTCTCTCTCTCTCTCTCTCTTTCTCTCTGTGTCTCTTTTTCTCCCTGTGTCTCTCTCTCCCTCTCTCCCTTTGTCTCTCTCTCTCCTTCCCTCTGTCTCTCTGTCTGTCTGTCTCTCCCTCCATCTCTCTCTCTCTCTCTGCCTCTGCCGCTCTGTCTCTCCTTTCTTTCTTCCTTTTTTTTTTTTTTTGGCAAGGCAATTGGGTCATACAATAATAAGAGTTAAATAAAATAAATGTCTGAGGCTGGATTTGAACTCCTGACTCCAGGGCCAGTGCTCTATTCATTGCACCATCTAGCTTCCCCTAAAGTCTAAACTCATGGTAGAAAGACTGCTAACAAATAAATTGACTGAATAAATTGATAAAGAGCCCAGAAGCATGTTAGAAATAAAAATAAAAACAACATATATAGAAATAGAGGAAAGGAGCTAAAACCATCTCACAGTATAATCTCAAAGGAAAAAAACAGTCCAACTTAAATAAACAATGCTTAATTAAATAAGGCAAACTGATATAGAGGTGATTTAGCCACTTGCCAGGGACTGTGGCCCTTTCAAATCCCTCAGACCCCAGGGTAGGATGAAGATCCAATTCTAAGGATATTTTCATTTCACAGAGCAAATTTTGATGAACTGTTTGGAGACCTGGGAAAAGTCAGCCAGAAGGATTTAGTCAAACTCCCATAGAATCCATTTGTTACCTGAAGTTATAAGAACCAGTGGTCATAATCTACTTAGTCTTCTGAGCAGTAACCCTTTCGCTTGAGGGAGAATTCTAGAGTCAATACATTGACTCTGCATTCTTGTTTCCATGGCAACATGTACAGGCAAAACAGCCCTAGGAGGACTGCTGCTGATTGGATACTCCCTTTCCCTAGCATCCTCTGTGGATTGCCCAGCATTCCGGAGATGTGAAATGATTATTTTCCTGGGTCTATCATAATCCTTCACTGAAGACCTGCTTATAACAATACGATATCTATGTGGAATTCAAAATGCAAAGAGCAAAGACAGAATTGGGGGTCTCTGCCTCTTTTCCTCTGACTTAAGCAAGTCTATTTCTTTTTCTAGGGGTCTTTTGTCTTAAATCTACCTTTATAATCATATCTTCATGTTCAGAGGCCAAAGGATAAATACTCACTAGATAAAAAAGGGAAGAAATATTTGTTCAGTGCTATATACCAGCACTATGCTAAGTACTTTACACGTATCTCGTTTGATCTTCCCACCAACCCTATGAGATAGGGTCTGTTTTACAGCAGAGGGACTGAGGTTAAATAAGGATCGTTACACAGTGTCTGAAGCAATCAGTAGTCACATTTCCCAGCATCACAGAGCCATGTAAATATACAATTGTATATATAAAACATGTATGTACGTATCCATATCTGTGAGTCATAATCATTAACATATGTGTATATATCAAATAGATGTGTATTTATCAAAGGGCTTAGCACTATATAAATACTTATTCTTTCCTCCCATCCTTTCCTTCTTCCCATATACATATACATATATATTAATTGTAAATAGAATATTGCACATATTTATATTATAATCCATATGTTGTATGGTGTATACATGATAATATAATATATATATAATTTTATATACATATATTATACATGTACTTATGTAGGCATATATAATTATATACATATATAATGTATTGCATTATATATGTATAATAGATACAATCTATTATCTATATCTATATATCATATTATATTATTATAATGTAGGTATTGTATAATATAATTGTTATACTATGTATTATGTCATGTACAGTATATTATATATCATATATAATTACTTTTTTAGCTATAGCATATATGTGTATACTATGTATTACATTATATATGTGTAACACATATATTATCTATTATATACAATATATCATATTATATTATAATTGTATGTATTGTTGAATAGTATTATAATTGTTAGATTGTATATTAGTTTGTTATATACAGTATATTATATATGATACATAACATACTTTTTCCCATTCATAGAAAATATGTGTATACTAGTTCTATTTCCACATCTCTTGCATCCATGCCCTGCTCTTTCACAGCCATCACCTTAGTCCAGTTCCTTGTCACTGCTTGCCAGGATGATGGGAGGAGCCTTTTCATAAGGCTCCTTGGCTCCAACCCCCCTTCCCTTCCCCCTTCCCCGCTTCCTCTCCCTCCCTCTCCCTCTCTCTCCCTCTCTCCTTCTCCTTCTCCTTCTCCTTCTTCTCCTTCTCCTTCTCCTTCTCCTTCTCCTTCTCCTTCTCCTTATCCTTCTTCTTCTTCTTCTGCTTCTTCTTCTTCTCTCTCTCCAGTCAATCCTGCACACCTGCCAAGCTGATGCTCCTCTAGCATAAAAATACAAGTTCTATCATATGTGTGTATGTCTTTGTCTCTTCCATTAGAATGTAAGTTCCTTGATTAATTGGAATTATTTTATTCCATTTACTTGCATCCCCAGCATCTAGCACGGTGCCTAACACAAATAGATGCTTACTAAATATTTGTTGATTGATTAGTTCAGATTATGAACCCTGTGTGACTGGCATGGTGGTGCCCTCTACAGAAATCATTCTAACAGTATTTACTGTTGGATTACCTAGTGAGAAACAAGATCACCTCGTTTTTTCACTAACGAAGGGGGACCCTCTGGGTATGGAATGCTGTAAAAAGTATCAGATTTTGGAGGGAATATCTGATTAGTTTTGTTGAACTTTTTTTTCTCTTTTGTTATTCATTAAAAGGGACTGCTCTTTGGAGGGTGAACCACAGGTAACAATATCAACACAATTATTTTTGAGGATTTAGACAAAGGGAATTCAGCTCTGCACATAAGGCTAAGGAGGGAACAGAGCTTTCCACACCTATGCATTATCTTTGGAGATAGGTGAGCAACTTACCTGAGATATATTAATTTAAGTGGTATGGTAAGGAGAAATTAGTGGCAAAGGAAAGAGACCTGTCCTTATGCTCAGAAGGAGCTGCTTCCAAGAAAGGGAGAGAGCTAGCTTTATAAAAAAGCTTTAAAGTTGTCACAACACATTACAATTAAGATTTCATTTTATCCTCACAACAATATTAACACCCATATTAAAGATGAGAAAATTGAGATGTGGAGATATCCCTTGGGGTCACACCACACTCTATCCACTTTGCTACCCATTGCCTTATGCAATAATAGCCAGTAGATTTGAAAGTGCTTTACATATGTTAACACATTTAATCAACATTATCATCATCATTATTATTCCCATTTTACAGTTGGGAAAACTAAGGCAGATAGTGATTAAGCCAGGAACATAGTCAGTACTTGTCTGAGGGTAAATTTGAATTCAGTTCTTCCTAACTCCATGTTCAGTGCATATAATACTGTGATATCACCTTGCTGCCTATACTTGCCCCAGGATGTTCTGTTTCTGTCTTAGCTGCTTCTCTGTAAGATTTTCAGAGTACTTTTCTCACAATAATACTGGAAGGTGAGGAGGGAAATATAGTCATCTCCATTTTATGGATGAGTAAATTGAGGTAGAGAATAGTTACATGAAAGGCTCAGATTCACTTGGTTAATAAATATGAGAACTGGGAGAGGGCCATCTCCAGGAGCCCTGATCTTCACTCCCCCACACCCCACCCCCGCGGGGTGGCAATTGGGGGTAAGTGACTTGCCCAGGGTCATGCAGCTAGGAAGTGTTAAGTGTCTGAGGCCAAATTTGAACTCAGGTCCTCCTGACTTCAGGGCTGGTGCTCTATCTACTGCACCACCTAGCTGTCCCTCTGATCTGTTTCTTACCACTGTATCCAGATAGCTTTGGAGGAGAAAATGAAGCTGGTAATTGTGCAGAAAACAGAATGTGAATGGATGGATAGGCTATGTTTGGTGTCCTAGAGTCTCAGATAATACACTGTAATTGGAGTGCACTGATGAGGGAATAGGAGCAATGGATACCAGGAACTTTCTCACAATTCAATATGCTTGGAAGTGGAACAGATTCCGTGGAGGGATGATAGCTTCTCCTCTCTTGGAAGTTTCCCAGCAGAATGCGGCCACTATAACAAATATATGGGGATTCTTTTCATATAGAGGTTGATTTTTAAAAATTCATTTATCATTTTTTGAAAGAATTTAATTCTATGGTCCCTAGGGTCTTTTCTAACTCTCAAATTCTATGATTCTTTGATTCTAAAACAAGAGGCGCTATTAACAAGTGTCTGAAACACAGTAGGTGCTTATTATATGCCATTTATTATATAGCAAGCACTGTATTAAATTCAAACAGAATTAAAAGCCAGACCTTTGCTCTCAAGGAACTCAGATTCTCATGGAGGTAGGAGGTAGATATCATGTGACGAGTTCTTAAGGTGCATTTTGGGAAGAGAAGAAGCTGATGGGACCTAAGTAGACAGAATATGGAGCCAAGTAGTCGAGGGACAACTCACCCTTTTAAATGACACCAGAGGATGCTCTGGGGTAAACACCAAACTCTCTGCCTCCCAGAGAAATAGCTCATACTTTCCCTTTCGTTTTGCCCCATGTGTGTGAAACTAAAGTAGAACTTGAGGGTGGATCATCCAATCAGACCATGGCTTGTTTTTCCACTCTAGGAAAACCCCTGCCCATAAAATATAGTACACTCATCTTTGATTTAGTTACTTATGCTAAATGGAGAGCATGGATCACTAATTTTATTCCCAATGTATGCAATTATACTTTTTAATAAAAGTATGTTAACAATCTCTTCTAAAATAGAACACCATTTTAGAGGTTCCAAAAGGTTCCTTTTACAATGTGCTATCTCTGCCTTTCTCAAGACCTTAAGTCTCATGAGAAGTGGTCTGGTGGCGAAGCGGTCTGGTGACAAATCTTCAAATTTCCATCAATCAATCAGTATCATCTTTGAACCCCGGAGACATTTCTGAGTTTACAGTGTGGGAAATGAAGACAAAAAACCCTACTTGGGAGCAGACTGATGACTGAAATCTCAGGTGTGTTTTCTTTAAACTAAAGTTGTTTACCACATCATTTGATTCTTAGTTTCCCTCTCAATTACTGATTAAGTTCTTGATACTATTTTCTCATTGATGACCTCTCTTATTGGAGGATCTACATGTATTTATCAGTTCCTTTTTAAGGAAAATCACATGTTATTTTTTACAATCTACCAAACAGGTGCCTATTTTATCGTTCAAAAACAACTTCCAGAAAAACAGCTTATGTGTATGATGTGATTGTACAAAGCAAAATTATGTAGTAAAAGGTAAAAAGAGAAATTATCTTATACAAATTAGATGCAAGAGGAAGAACTGATACAGCACAATTAGTTTGGGGAGAAGGGCTTATATTCTGGAACCCTACTCTCATCAGGAATGGGTTAAAGAAGAAACAATACACACACACACACACACACACACACACACACACACACACACACACACACACCTAGAAAGGTCTAAAAGGCTTCTAACTTCAGAAAGAAATAAGAGGGTAAGAAGATAAGTAGGGTGGGGAGAGGATGAAGGGGATCTCTCGATTTTTAGAAGGAACCCTACTCACATCAGATCTGAGTTAAAGAAGAAACAAGAAATACATTTAGAAGGGAATAAAAGTCTTCTAAATTTCTAAAGAAATAAGAGGGTGAGGGAATAAAATCAGAGGTCATAGAAGAATGTGGAGATTAGTTGGAATGGGATAAAATATATAGATTAATGGGAATAGGATAAAGGAGGAACACTATACATAGATAAATAGATTAGCCAGATAGATATAGATATCTATATTTATATATAGGAAAGAAAAGAAAAAATAATAAAATGTTAAAAGTACACAGTGGAGAACAAAGAAAACCCACTAGGAAGTAAATATAAATAGCTCTGAACACAATGTGTAATGTTTATGATATAGGTTTTATTGAAATGGAAATTAATTACTTTATATTTTTAATCCTCTCATGTTCTGCTGTATACATGAAAATAATTTTTTCTTTTCCTAATTTGCATTTAAGTTTAAAATAAACCAATAAATATTTTTTTAAAAACAGGTTAATGACAAAATGGAGGCTTGAAACGAAATATGTAAGTTGACCACTTCTATTATATTTATTCAGGTACTAGAGGATATTCTCATCTTATTGTGAGTTATACTAAATTGATAAACTTATTCCACTTATCTTATTGAGACCCTAAAACATGTTGTTACTACTATATTTTTATTTCTAGTTCTCTCTAGAAAGATCAAGCCTTCATGAATAAGTAGACTAGAGCTTTCATTAAATTACCATTATCATAGTAAAACAGAAGAGCCAATAAGTAGCATTCTTTTTCACTGACCTGTATGAAGCAAGAATAAGAATAGGTGAAAGTTTCAAGTCAAAGGTAGAAATCTTTATATAACTGTAAAACAGCCTATTTGAAAGAAGA
This sequence comes from Antechinus flavipes, assembly GCF_016432865.1. Lineage (NCBI taxonomy): Eukaryota > Metazoa > Chordata > Mammalia > Dasyuromorphia > Dasyuridae > Antechinus > Antechinus flavipes. The sequence goes on from NC_067402.1 coordinate 268,881,705, forward strand.
ATTAAATCAATGATGACCCCCCTAAAAGTCAGTAAGCATAATAAGTGTATTAAATATGTATGCATTTTTGTTGTTCAAACAAAACTAGTTTTTTAAAAAATTTACTTTATTCATATAACTTTATAGATAATAGGTCTGTTGTAAGGTGTTTAATAATATACTTTTAGTCTCTGCCTCAGGCATCTTTAAACTTCCTACAAAATTTAAAAAAATTAAATTGGAAATCGTTAAATGTCTGTTCAAGTACTTATTCATAAAAAGCTCTACTAAAGTTAATTGACTTAGAGCTGGAAAGGGTATAATAGAGATAGTAGAGCCCAATGACCTCATTTTATTGATGAGACTATCCAGACTCCATTTGTAAGAGGATTTGTTGGCATTTTGAAGACTGATTGCTGCTTTTGGCCAAGTGCTAAAAGTTTATGTGAGCATATGTGAGCACACATTGGACCAGATCATCTATGATGGTATTAAGCAGGGTGGTCTACTTCATGGAATATTGAAACAAACCATCAGGTGGTACTCTTGAGTTTGAGAACCTTCCTTTTCATGAGAGTAGCTTCTAGGTTTCAACCTTGAGCAACCTGCCGGCAACCTACTGAGCATGCTCTGACCTCAGTTATTCTTTTTTGCTGTCCTGGACTCTCACTTAATTTAATGTGGATTCATTCCCTCAAAATCATAGCAAAAGGTTTTAATTCTGATTCCCAAAGAATCATAATCTCTTTTCCATTTGATCATTGCTCCCAAAAGATTACTCACTCAAAATTTATAGTTTTTACTGAATAGAACTCAAAAGCAAAAGGTAGAGTATTTGAAGTCAGATCTTGCTAGAGTAAGGCACAGCCTTTGTGCTAGGGGCTGAATTTTGAGACTTTGTCACCCTCTTCTAAACTCTCTCTCATTTTCTCCTCTGAAATAAGGTCTCTCAAAGGCTATGTTGAGGCAGCTAGGTAGCCCAGTGGATAGAGGACTGGAGCCAGGAAGACTCATCTTCTCGAATTCAAATCTGGCCTCAGACACTTGGTAGCTGTATAACCCTAAGCAAATCACTTTAACCTGTTTGTCTTAGTTCCCCACCTATAAAATGAGCCAGAGAAGGAAATGGCAAGTGACTCCAGTATTTTTGCCAAGAAAACCCCAAATGAGGTCATGAAGAATGAGATAGGATTGAACAAAAAAGGTCATATTGTCCCATGCTAGTACCTTTCCTCTAAGATTATGTCCAATTTACTTATCCACCTTGTATATGCATAGTTGCTTACTCCCCCAGAATGGGAACTTTTACCTTTCTTTATATCTACAACAATTAGCATAATATCTGGCATAGAGTAGGTACTTAATAAATGCTTGTTGTCAGTGATGAAAATGATGATAATTTCACCGTTTCCTCAGCTTTTTTTTTTTTTTTTGATCTTCAGAGGAAAGGACTCTTAGCTTAGTACCCTCAGTTCCCATTTCCTTGGCTCTCCCTGATGATCCAAGCAAATCCATTATTTACTACCTTCTTGGATTATAACCCATAGGCCTGCAGCTAAGTGTCTTTTCCCAGAGTCATCTCCACCAGCTCCTGGGAGTACCTATCTTCAGGTCGGTGCATAATCACAAATAATTTCTACCTTCTTTCATTGGCTTCTTAAATGTTAGCTGCCTCTGGCTTATTTTTTTTTTTTGCTTCCTTCCTTCCTTCCTTCTTTCCTTTCTTTTTTCTTTCTTCCTTCCTTCCTTCCTTCTTTTCTTCCTCTTTCCTTCCTTCCTTCCTTCCTTTTTAATCAAATTCTTGGAGATAATCCTAGTCCTGCATTTCGCTTTCTCTCTAAAAAATCAACTGAATCTTTTTTTTTCTTTATTTGATTTATTGTTGTCAAACCTGTGACTTCTTTTGTTCTTTGTTTTTTCCATAAAGATTTTTATTTTCAAAATACATGCATAGATAATTTTCAACATTCACCCTTGCAAAATCTTATGTTCCAATTTTTTTCTCCTTCCCTTCCCCCCAGCCCCTCCCCAAGAAGGCAAGTGATCCAACATATATTAATTGTGGAAATATGTATAGAAAAAGTGCACATGTTTATCATGCTGCACAAGAAAAATCAGATCAAAAAGGGGGAAATGAGAAAGAAACCAACATGCAAGCAAACAACAACAAAAGTGAAAATGCTATATTATGATATACATTCACTTCCCATCGTCCTCTCTCTGGATGCAGATAACTCTTTCCATTACAAGGTCATTGAAACTGTCCCGAATCACCTCACTTTAGAATTAGATCAATTGAATCTTTTTTCAACTGAGTTTCAGCTGGAACTTTTAAGTCATCAATGTTCTATAAGTAAGAAATTATTAAATTTTTGTTTTTCATCATCAAAGTGATAAGTAACAGCTGTGTCATCTTTCTAGCAGCTCATTAAAGTGCTACAGATGACTGAAGGTCAAAGATTCTGCTCCTCTGGGTTCCAGGTAATTCCATGGTCTAACATATGTCTAGTGTACTCTAAGCAGTGTGAATTTTTCCTTCTCATTGAAGACAGAAAACAGCAAAAAGCCTTCATATTTTGCTGTCCTGTGAGTTTAGGGAAAGTAGAGAAAAGTTAAAAAGAGGATCCATATCATTATATATATAAATATAAATAGATATACACACATATACATATGTAGATATATATTTACATACATGTATCTGGAGCAAGCCAAGATGAAAGAGCATTCGATTTGTAATCAGAGGATATAAGTTCAAATTTTGAATCAATCATCTACTAAGGTCTTTCTATGTAAGTGCTTCAGATACAAAGATAGGTAAAAACAAAGACAGAACACCTGATTCCTGGCCTCAAGAAATTCTCAGTATAATGGGGAAGAGAATATGCAAACAACCACTTTCAAACAAGATATAGACAGGATAGATTGATAGTAACCTCAGATTTGTTGCTCAATCACGTCCAAGTTTTCTTGAAAAAGATACTAGAGTGGTTTGCATTTCCTTCTTCAGCTCATTTTACAGATGAGGAAACTGAGGCAAACAGGGTTAAGTGATTTGTCCAGGGTCCAATTAGTAAGTCTCTTTTAATTCAGGAAGATGGGTCTTCCTGATTCTAGGGCCAGTACATTATCCACTGTGCCACCTAGTTGCCCTCTGGTAATCTCAGTAGGAAGGAACTAAATTATTTTTTTCTTTTTTTCCCCCCAATGCCATCAGGGGTAAGTGACTTGCCCAAGACCACACAGCTAGTGAATGTCAAGTCTCTGAGGGCAAATTTGAACTCAGACCTTATGTTCTATCCACTGCACCACCTAGCTGCCCCAAATTTAGTTGCACTAAAATTAAAAAGGTAAAGTTTCTTGCAGAAAGTTTATCTAATAGTTGTATTCCAAGGCAGTCAAGATGCCAAGAGCAGGAAGGCGAGATTTCTAGATATGGGGACAGTCAATGAAAATACCTAAAGGTGGAAGCTGGAATGTTGTATTTGAGAAACAGCAAAAAGCTGAGTATTATTAGAGTGCAAAGTGTATGGAGGGAAGATGTAAAAAAATACTGAAAAGTTGGGAAGGGCTCTGCTCTCCATCTTTCCTGTGTGAGCTTAGGAAAGTTTCCCCTCTCTGAAAAAAAGGAATCTGATTTCCATAATGCCAGGAAGAAAAGCCAATTCCACATGTGTAAGAACCAGTAGATTATATGATGTAAATGTACATAATAATAGTTTTGCAATTTCCCTGAAGCTAGGAAGCTCTGGATTAGAAAGACCTGTGTAGGCAATTTAACGCATTATTGTTGGAGTTGTGAATTGGCCCAGTCATTCTGGAAAGCAATTTGGAATAATGCCCAGAAAGCTACTTAACTATGCATCCCTTTTGATCCAGCTAGACCACTTCTAGGGCTACTATACCTGAAACAGGGAAATGAAAGAAGGAAAAGACATATCTATAAAAATATTTATAGCGTATCTTTTTATAGTTGGAAAGAATTGTGGAAGGGGGCTGCCCATCAAGTAGGAAATGACTGAACAGATTAGGGCTGTACAAAATGATGGAAAGGACAGTTTTAAAGACTCTTGGGATAGCTTTGTATGAACTGATACAGAATAAACAGGACCAGGAATGCTATTTAACAATGGCAACATGGAAAAGAAAAGCACTTTTGAAATATTTGGACCAACTGGGATTTAAGAGAACTGATAATAAAGCTTTCTATCCACCTCCAGACAGAAAAGTGATTTTTTGGGAGATTATTTTGCTTGACTATGCTTATTTGTTATAAAGGTCTTTTCCTTCCTCTTTCCTTTCCCTCCTCCTTTCTCCCTTCCTCCTTCATTCCCTCACTCCTTCCTTCTTTTCTTCCTCCTTTTTCCCCCTTTTCCCTTGCTTCCTTTCGCTCTTCTTTCCTCCCTTCCTCCCTTCATTCCTTCCTTCTTTCCTTTCTCTTTTTCTTATTTTTCAATGACCAGATGGGAGAAAGAGAAACTGAAAAGTCATTAACTGAAAAAAAAATCAAAGTGAAAAAAATACAAAGTCTTATTCATTTTCCATAACTTCCCTTACTCCCTCCTTTTTTTGATACCTTTCCTCCTCAACCACCTCAAACTACTTCAGTTCTAAGAAAATTACTCTTAAGTGAGCAACCAAACAGGATGTTACAGCCAGGTTTCAAGTGCTTTTCTTCTCATCATCTCTTTGACTTTCTTTAAGTTTCTCTAACTACAATCTATCCATCCTCTATTCAAACTAGTTGTACTAGTTGAAAGGAAAACCAGAAGGAAATACAGACAAGCAAGACAACTTCGAAAATTACATGCTAAATTTATTAAATACTTAAAAGGAAAGCAAGCTGTACATAATAGTGATTCATGGTTTCATGTGCAATCTTCTTTATATGTTTTATGTGGTATTTGGAAGTGCTCATTTTATTAGTGTTTTATTTGGTGTTTTGATTGTTTTAATGTTTATTGGGTGTTCACGTTCAGAAAGCTTTTTTAAATTGAAAACTAAGCCCTGAAGTCAGAAGGATCTGAGTTCAGATATGGCCTCAGACACTTAACACTTCCCAGTTGTGTGACCCTGGGCAAGTCACTTAAACCCCAATTGCCTCAGTTAAAAAAAAATTGAAAACTATACCAATCAAGGAAACCCCAAATATCAAAATCACCAACAAATCAGATGTCCTGAAAGCTTCAGAGCTTCACATGGATTTCTGAGGGTTACAGTTTCCCGCAAAAAAAGGACAGTAGAGGAGAAGAGAGAAAAGAAGAAGTAAAGGGAAGAGAAGGGAAGGGAAAGGAAGAGAAGAAAAGAGAAGAAGAGAGAAGTGAAGAGAAGAGAAGAGAAGAGAAGAGAAGAGAAGAGAAGAGAAGAGAAGAGAAGAGAAGAGAAGAGAAGAGAAGAGAATTTCAATTCTAAATCTCAGAGATGGCCAGCAGCCAAAAACAAATGATGATCAATCTACTGTAATCATCCACTCCTATTATCTACATGGCTAAGTTGGATGCTCAGCTATAAGATAATGGGAGCTACATGACTTCTTATGTCCTGTATAACTCTAAATCTATGGCCTGGGTTTGAATCCAGACTCTCCTACTTCCTCCCAGTGTGATCTTGAACAAATCACTTCCCCTCTCTGGGCCTCAGTTTCCCCATCTAGAAAAATTAGGGGATTGAATTAGATGCCTAGCCTAGATATATAGTCTTCAGGCAAATAGATTTTGGCTAATAAAACAGCTGAAAAAATGTATTCCTGAAAACAAGACCCAAATCTGGCATATAATATTTCTCAATTGTTGTTGTTCATCCTTTATGAGGACTTTGGGAATATTAATGAAGAGCTTTTAAATCCTTTGATATCTATAAATTATATAAGTATAAAGGATGACTCTGGTATTAATAAAAATTCAAGACTTTTATAAGGGAGAAGAATCAAGATATGAAAAATAAGAAACTTTGAGAGATTTTCCAAATCTTTGCACAACTCTGAACTAGACAACAAAGCTCTATATAGAAGAAACAGTAATTAAAATAATTATGGAAGCCAATCAGTGCCTTATTACACCCTTACTCTTCCTGGAGATTGCCAGCTGACATGATGTGAACTCAAAAATAGTATCCCAATGGTAGCTACTTCTCTTGATCTCTGCTGATACTTCCTACATTTGATGCTATAAACTACTGAGTAATATTTAGCTAAGGGTGCCGTGTGAATAACACAAAAGCTAATCTGGGCACTGCCATCAAAGTATTGTCTCTTTACTTGTTCAACTCATGTCAGTCGTGGTGTTTGAAGTGACTGCTTATGATAACTACTAGATAGAAAAAGTCAACTCCCTCCAGCAGAGTCAGTCCATGGAAATGGTCTTGAAATATGGTCTAGTGAACTGACCCAATAGAATCAGTGTTTAGCTCAGTACTTCAATTTCCCTTTCCCTACCAAAGAAAATTAATCCTAAGGAGATCAAATACAGTTATCTTAAACATATTTCCATACTTGTAAGACTTTCTTAAATAATATTTTATTTTTCCAAATACATGCAAAGATTGTTTTCAACATTCACCTCTGCAAAATCTTGTGTTCCAAATTTTTTCCCTCCCCAAAACAGCAAGCAATCCAATATAGGTTAGATATGTGCCAATCTTCTAAACACATTTCTGAATTCATCATGCTGTGCAAGAAAATCAGAAAAAAACAGTGCTGTATAATTATAATGACCAGCTTGACCCTGAAGAAGAGAAAATGTTCTTCATCCTCTTTTTTTTCCAAAGGTGAAGAAATGAGGGTTGTTAAACACTATACTGTCTTGCTATTCTCTGATGAAGATGGGTCACTTAGTTTTGCTGAATTTTTCATTTCTTCCTTTTTAAGTCTTTGTTTCAAGTACTGATTCACTGGGTAGAAAAGGAAAGAAATATATTTTAAAATGAGGGGAGAGGGAAAGAGAGAGACAGAGAGACAGAGACAGAGAAAGAGAGAGAGACAGAGACGAGAGACACAGAGAAGGAGAGGCAAGGAAAGGGAGTAGGAAGGAGAGAGGGGGAGAGAAAGGGGAAGAGAGAGAGAGAGAGAGAGAGAGAGAGAGAGAGAGAGAGAGAGAGAGAGAGAGAGAGAGAGAGAGAGAGGAAGGAGGGAGAGAAGGAGAGAAAAATAAAAATGATTTATAAAAAAACAGACGCTTTTCTAAACTGCCAAAGACTCCTAGTTTCTTAAATACCAATTTCAGTCATCTTTTCATCATTGCACATCAAAGCTGGGACCAGCGTTGGGCGTTGTCCCAGTCTGGCAAGAACACACACACCAACTCCAGGTGCATCCTACAGCCTTCAGCTCTCTATCTGTTCACCTACGCTCTGCTCTGCAGAGAGGCAAACTCTAGCTTCTTATTTCTTGTCTAATTTTGCTGACCCGAATTCCTTTACCTGGCAGGCTACAGGAATGTTGCCTAAATAAGCAAATGATCCTCCATCTATAAAAACCAATGAAAGGGAAAGGAAGGGCTCTATAAGCAGGCTGTTTACGTAATCAACATTGCTTCGTACAACAAAATTATACTAAAGCCCATAAGTTAAGACTGGTTTTAAAAAAAACAACAAAAAACAAAACCTCTTGCACTCAGGACTAACCAAATTATTGAGGCAATGTACTTTAGGGGAAAGAAAGCTCATTCTACATTCAGAGGAACTGAGTTCCAATTCTGACTCTGAGCTATGTAACCTTCAGCAAGTCATTTCATACTTTTCTTTCCTCAGTTTCCCGACCTATAAAATGAGGAACTGAGACATCTAGTCTCAGTTGACCAGCTTATGAAGTCAAGAGACTTAGAGGGGACAGAAGATAAGATGTAAATGTGTTCATGCATCCTTTAGATAATTATCATCTTCAGTCTAGCCATTTGACAGAATGCTTCCCAAGGACTCACCCAATTCCCCAAACTCTAAAACAACCCTGCAAATAGTTTTCTCCACCTCCATCCACCTGAAAGCCTTTATTTTTTTAAAAACAAGTTCATAGCTCTTTTACCAGGTTTTCCCATGCATCTTTTTTTTGTGCGTTGCATTTGTATACCTGTAACATATTTCTTTGAAGCTGAAACCTCTGCCCCGAGGTTTTATATATGAATCATCCCAATGGAAAGCAAGCCAATAAAGGAAGAGTACCAGAATGTGGGAAGCTAAAAAGAGATGGTAGAATGTGTTTTGGGGGAGAGGAATTTTAGCCTCATTTTGTCATTTTTTTATTGTTTCATTGGTGATTGTTAAGTTTATAATTTTAAAAAAGGAACATAACCTAAAAAAAGAAGAAAGCAGTCCAATATTAGTTATCCTTAAAAATAAATCTTTTCTCTTTTTTTCAGAGATGGGGACTATGAATTTGGAATACTGCATATAACATCAGATTTTTTTTGATATCTTGGCTTGTTTTGCTGAAATTACTTTTCCCTCTCTTTTGTATTCTTTGTTATAGGGGAAGAGAGAAAAGAGTGATATATGGGAGAAAATAGGGACAACGACAAAACTTGTTGGCAAATACTCTCAAATAAAAATTCTAGATAAAAAACAAGCCCACCAATTTTTTTTCTTGAAATCAAGAATGTGCTGGGAAACCCAGGATATGTGGCCACTGTGAACATAAATAAAAACAAGCAATCATTTTAGGCAGGAATCGTCACTGAGACTGAGTCCTTGTGACCTTCTGATAGCAGACCAGTAATTTTCCTGTTTTTCTCAAAAATTTGAATGTCAGAATGACATGATAAATCCTTGATAAATAATTGTTAATTTACTGCTCCTACCCTGGAATTGAGAATAGGGATGGACTAGAGAGAATGACTGCTCCCTGATGCTAAGCAGAGGACTTTATAACTCTCCTCGAATCTAAAAGGGAGAATTCTAATTACATGAATGTTATTCTGAAAACTCTGGCTAGGCTGTGTATAGATAGAATAAAATCTATATGGGAATGTGTTAAGAGGAAGGGAAGGAGGCTGATAGATATACAATGAAGGACTCAGTCATTGTTTTGTGATCACACAATACTCTCTTTAAAGACCTTTATACATATTGTCACCATCATCATTATCACCATTATCACCATCATCACCATCACCACCACCACTACCACCACCATCATCATCACCACCCCTCCACACCATCATCATTATCATCTCCACCACCATCACCATCATCATCATCATCATCATCATCATCACCACCACCATTATCATCATCATCATCATAAATGACTTGACTCATGGTCATATCATAAATATTAGGGGTGGATTTGCTTTAGCAACCCACCAGTCTCAGCTTCCCCAGCAGCAGGAATTCTAGGGGTCATCAATACCCAGCTAGCTAGGGAGAAAGGAAAGGAATCAGCATTTATAAAGCACCTACTGTGTGCCAGGTACTGTGCCTGGGATCTAACTTGCCTACGATCATACAGTTAATAATCTTCTCAACTCCAGACCCAGAATTCTCTTCACTAGCTGCTCTTATTATCCTCATTTCACAGAAGAAGAAACTTGGACTAATAGTTATATGACTTGCCCAAGATGTCATAGGCTAGCTGAGCTTGGAATCTTCAGCGTCTCACTGTGCTACAGCTGCTAGGTAGCTCCATAATGCATAGAGAGCTGGGCCTAGATAGGAAGAGTGGAGTTCAAATCCAACCAAAGATGCTTTCTAATTATGTCACCTTGAACAAATAAATCCCTTAATCCTTTTTGCCATGGTTTTCTCAATTGTAAAGTGAGGATAATAGTAGCATCTGCTACTGTAGGTATTGTTGTGAGGATAAGATGAGATAATGTTTGCAAAGGACTTAATAAATGCTGTTCCCTTCCCCCATTTCCTTTATGTTCCATGCAAACAGGGAAGATGATTATATATTTGTAAGGGTATTTCTGATGTGTAGAAAATGTCCTGGGCCAATTTTGTGAATGATTGTGGATCCTATTAAATTTTCACTTGTAATTTGTATGAATTTACAACAAAATCCTTCTCCTCACCTTGGCTGACCTGATATTTATTAAATCCTCTGACAACTGAGGAAATGAATAGAGGAGGAATAATTTCTCAGAAACCATGTATATATACCCTCAAGAGACACAAAGATATTTAGTAAAAAGTATTAATTACATCCAAACGCTCCTGATTCACAGCAAAAATGACTCAGGAGATGTTTCTTATGTAAATGTCTTCCTTTTCCCTATCCAAAGGATCCCATTGGAGGCCATGACACAATTCAATGCAATGAAGTTTCTGTAAAATAATAGGAAAAATCCCTTGGGAAAAGGCACTAAAAAAAATAAAGCAGAAAACTCACAAGATTCTAAGATCAGGGACCAAGAGATGAAGGGGACCTTAGGGCCATCGAGTCTAATTTCCTTATTGTACAGATAAAGAAACTGAGGCTTACCTGCCCAGGATCACAGAGTTACTATGCACCTGAGCAAAATGGAAACTAAGGTTCTTTTTTTTTCCAATCCAGCCATCTATCCACTATAAAATAAGGGAGTTCCATTGTTTAACCCTTAAGTTCCCTTACGGAGCTCATTATCATTCTAATATTATAATCCTAGAAAAGCAATATAGTGTAATAGCTTGACTTGAAGTCAAATCCATCCAGAATTCAAATCCATTCTTAACACTTATGATAAAACCATGTGTCAAGTCATCAAATCAACAAACGTTTATTAAGCCCTTATTATGTATCAGGCATTGTGGTAAGTGCTAGAAATACAAATACAGGCAGAAAAGAAAAACAGTCCCTGTCCTCAAGGAGCTTCCATTCTAAAAGAGGAAGAAAGCAAATGAAAGAAAGCCAAAAAGTGGGGGGAGAGAAGAAGGTCGAGTGACTCTCTAAGAGTCTGTTTATCGAGTAAGTTCTAAGTGTCCACAATCACATTCCTCACTTTCTTCCTATTCATCTGATTATTTCTTTCAGTGTTTTCTTTGCTGAATCATCCATATGCTGCACCCTGTCTTGGACCCACTTCTTTTTTCTTCTGGTTGTAATTAGTTCAGTGATTATTTCTATGCCATGATTCCCACATCTACATGTCTTAACTTCATCTTGTGCCACAGTTCTCTTTAATTGTCTTCTAATTGGTTCTGCCTCAATTTCCCTAAATTGTTCTGTCTCAGTTTCCTTAACTGTTCTGCCTCAATCCCCTTAGTTGCAAATCCCCCTTCTGGTTCATTAAGACTGAGGGCCACTTGCTCTAAGGTTATAAATTGTTAATGTGAGTCTCACATTATCTTGAGTCTCAAGATAAGGTGGAGTTCAGACTTCCTGGCTCCTAACTCCTTTTGTCATCAAGAATTTATGGCACTACCTCCTCTAAACATTCCAAAAGATAAGACTATCTCAGATACCTCATTGACACCTTTACTTCTGTTTATTCAGAAATCCTGACTCTGGCTTCCTAGTTTTCCCCCATCCTGCTAGAACCAAATTTATGGTCCTGAAACTTCCCGCTCTTTTCTTCTTCCTTTATTTCAAGAGTCCTATTAAAAAACCTGGGATTCTCACATTTGCCACTGGATACTTGGAAACAAGAGTCCTGTCCAGTCAATCAATTAAACTCTCCAATAAATAAAATATTAAAAACTCTCTAATCTTTATCTTGCCTCAGTTTCTCTGGCATTACAATCTCATCCCTGAGCTCCTACCCAGCATCTCCAACCACATGCTGGATGTCTTGTAGATGTCTCATGATGGCATCTGGCAATCAACACATATAAAACAGAACTCAGGTTCTTTCTACTTAAACCCATCCCTTGCCTTCACATCCCTATTCCTGTCAAATTGATTACTGTCCTTAAAGTCATAAAAGATCACATGCTCAGAGCCGACCTCAACTCTCTCCTATCCCTTAACCCAAACATCCATTCATTACTTAATAATGCTCACATCTTTCCCCTGTTCTCTACTTACTTGGCTACTAACATGTTCAAGTATAAATCACAAATCTTCTGTACTATTGCAATAACCTAAATCTAAATTGGTCTGTCTGTCTTTAGCCGCTTTCCTTTTCATCTTCCATAAAACTGCTAAAATGATATTCCTCATGGTTCTAACTATGCAGGTCCCCTACTCAAATCCATTAGATTGCAAGCTTCTTGAGGGCAGGAACTTGTCTTTTAAATCTTTTTTGTATTCCCAGCACCTAGTACAGTGCTTGATATAGAGAATGTACATAACTAATGTATATTGAGTAACTGATTGAGCTCAGTAGCTCCCCATTGCATTTAGGGTAAAATGAAAACTGCTGTCTCTGGCTTTTAAAGCCCTTTACAATCTAATTCCAACTTTTTTTTTTTTTGAGGGAATAGGGGTTAAAACCTTGCCTAGGATCATACAGCTAGGAAGTATCTGAGGTAAGTTTTGAACTCAGATCCTCCTGACTCCAGGCTTTATCCATTTTGCCACCTAGCTGCAATTTCTAACTTATTTTTCCAATAGCTCTAATCTATTTTTTAGTCTGCTTTCACAGTAAAACTCATTATATATGCTTTGTTCTAGCCCAACTGGTCTAATTGTTGTTTCTGGCAATGATATTTCACTTCTTACCTGACTTCATGTATGTGCCCTATGCCTAAATACTCTACTTCCTTTCTCATCCAAGTGTCTTGAAATTCCTAGTGCTTCAATAATTGTATAAATATTTATACTTATATTGGATCTAACACATTTTAACGTGTTTAATATATATTGGATTACTTGCCATCTGGGGGAGAGGTTGAGGGGAAGGAGGGGAAAAATTTGGAACACAAGGTTTTGCAAGAATCAATGTTGAAAAATTATTCATACATAAGCTTTGAAAATAAAAAGCTTCAATTAAAAAAGACTTTGTTGAAAAAAAAGAAAAAGAAAGTGCTAGTGCTCTTTGAAACTCAAGTCAAGAGTTGCTTTTTCCTGATTTTTCCCATTTCCCAATGCTCTGTTTCCTCCCAACCAAGGTTTCTCTGTCCATTTCTCTTCTTCCAGCTCTTTCTCTCTCTAAGTCTCTTTTCCCTCTATCTTTGTCTCCCTTCTTCTTCCTCCTCTCCCTTCTTCCCTCCCTCCTCCTCCTCCTCTTCCTCCTCCTCCTCCTCCTCCTCCTTCTTCTCCTTCTCTTCCTTCTCTCTCTCTCTCTCTCTCTCTCTCTCTCTCTCTCTCTCTCTCTCTCTCTCTGTCTCTGTCTCTCTCTGTCTCTCTCTCTCTCTCTCTTTCTCTCTCTCTCTCTCACAGATATATGTGTGTTTACATGCATGTGAACATATTATTTTCCTTCTTGGGGAACATAAGATCTTTAAGGACAGGGACTGTTTTGTTTTTGCTCCTGTATCTTAGAACACTACTTTGCACAAAGAAGATACTTAATAGAATGACCAGGTACAATAACCAATTGAAACAAGAATTATATTATAATTGCTCCTCTCTCTACAAATGCACTTGAAATTCAAATAATTACAAGCAGAAAACATTTCACTTTTTAAAAATCCTCTTCTTTCTAATAATTCAAATGCATGGCATCAGATGACTCTGCTTGAATACTTGTTAAAAAGGCCAAGGTTTCTCACCGCATCCAGAGCCATCTCTAGTCATCCTGATCTATACCTTGCCAGTGGACCCAGATAGCTCTGGAGGAGAAAGTGAAGCAGTGACTTTGCCCAGCCTTCCCTCCCTCAAATCCAATTCATTTGCACATCATAGCATCACCTTCCTGATGTCATGGTGTAAGTAAGCCCTCCTTGCTTGGCTACAAACATGGTTCAAGTATAAATCAGGTGACTTTTCAGTCCCCATCTTAGGCAGCAGCCCAGCATCAGAGAATGCTTTGTTTACAACTTGTAATCCTGGAGCAGGAATTCTTAATGTAGACGTTCTTTGGAAATCTAGTAATAATGAAAATAATTAAAAATTTAAGTCTAGATATTAGAGCTAGCATTTATATAACACTTTAAGGTTTTCAAAGTACTTTATCTTATTTCATCCATAAAATAACTCTAGGAGGTGTGTACTAGTATTATTCCTGTTTTTCAGATAAGGAAACTAAGGCAGACAGCAGTTAAGCTCTTGTGGAACTCTAGGAAATATCATAAAATGAAAAAGATACTGCAGACAAACTTTAAAGGGCTTTATTAGTATAATTCTGTGAGATCCAGAGCCAGAGACTTTATCAACCATGCAACACGTACCTGGAATGTTCAAGAGGGCTCAGAAGTTCTGCCACTGACAACAGTTTAGGTGGCTCTGAACAGTTTATATGAGAGGATGAAGCCGCTGATTAAAACAGTGCTCACTTCAAGTATTTTCCTTTTGTGACACATTTGCAAAGTTCAAAATGTGCAATGATGCTTCTCGGGGCAGATCAGGGCTCCCTGTGTATAAATGGAGGTGGACAGTTGATTGGAAAGGGTGGGGAGAAGAATAGAGATTGCACATAGATAATATAGATGGGGAAGAGAGCAAAAGATTGCCTTAGTGCCTCAGCTATTCAGGGTCTGTTCAGGCCCATGAAAGGTACATGTTTTTTTACTAGATGAAGTGAGCAAAACCAAGAGAACGCTATACACAGGAATAGGAATATTGTGCAGTGATCAACTCTGAATAACATAGATCTTTTAGCAACACAATGATCCAAGACAATTCCTTTATTTTTTGACCAGCAGGATGATTTCAGAAAGGCCTGGATAGACTTACATGAATTGATTCTGAGTGAAATGAGCAGGACCAGGAGATCATTATATACTTCAACAACAATACTATATGATGATCAATTCTGATGGACATGGCCCTCTTCAGCAGTGAGATGAACCAAATCAGTTCCAATGGAGCAGTAATGAATTGAACCAGCTACACTCAGCAAAAGAACTCTGGGAAATGAGTGTGAAGCACTACATAGAATTCCCAATCCCTCTATTTTTGTCCTCCTGCATTTTTATTTCCTTCACAGGTTAATTGTACACTATTTCAAATTCTGATACTTCTTGTGCAGCAAAATAACTGTATGGATATATATACACATACATATATATTGTATTTAACATATACTTTAACATATTTAACATGTATTGGGCTACCTGCCATCTGAGGTAGGGGGTGGGGGGAAGGAGGGGAAAAATTGGAACAAAAGGTTTTGCAATTGTCAAGAAGAGAAAGGCCATTATGAATTTGTCAAGTTATCGAACCCCCGACATTTGGTGCCTACATCAGTCTCATCATTTAATGCTGAATGTCAGAGGAATTCTGAAAAGGAAATTAAATATGTTTCCAAAGCTTTTAAGGAGAAAAAAATGTCAAAATTACAAGAAGAAAAATGGTGGATCACTAAGTATTCAGGTTAGCACTGAAAGTCAGGGTCAGTAAGAGAACACCTAATTGCTGTTTAAGGAAAGTTTCCTTTAATAAGAAAAACCTTCACATGGGAATTAAAAGCAAAATATTTTATATGTGATATTTTAACTGAACCTTAAAATAATCATATGAGACTAATTACAGAGTTATTACCATCCCCTGTTTACTGAGGAGAAAACTGAGACCCAGAGGGAGTCACAGGATCATAATCAGTGAATCAATAAGCATTTATTAAGCACCAACTATATGCTAGGTACTGTGCTGAGAACTAGGGATACACAGAAAAGCAAAAAAACAATTCTTGCCCTTGTGGAGCTTAAAGTTTAATGAGAGAGACAGCATGCAGACAAATCAAAGAAGGAATGTTACTTTTATTTAGCTGTTTTTCAGTCATGTCCAACTCTGCATGACCCTATCTGGGATTTTCTTGGCAAACATACTGAAGTGGTTTTCCATATCCTTCTCCAGATCATTTTATAATGAGAAAACTGAGGCAAGCAAGATGAGTGACTTATCCACAATCAATCACCCAGCTATTAAATGGCTGAGGCTGGATTTCAATCCAGGTCTTCCCTGATTGTAAGCACAACAAAGCTTTGCTGACAGTCTTAAATATTCTATAAGAGAAGGTTTTAGCTATTTGAAAAGGGAAAAAAAAGTCCCCCTAAAAACCTTCCCAAATTATTACCTTCTGATTTTACTTTGCAGTAGTCAAAGCCTAAAGGAAGGCAGTCCAATGCCAATTTCCAGATTTCGAAGTAGATGATAAGTATCTCAAAGGATTCTTAAAGTCCAAAATTGATTATTTATATAATGGGGACTTTTAGCAGTTGAACAGAGGGTTTCAGGGAGTTTGTAAATGCCAGAAAATTTTTCAGAACCATGTGGTTATAGTGAATTGAACCCAAGTAGGAGAGCTGGCCACAAAAGGCCTCCAAGCGTCTCCCTGAAACAAAATCCCAAGATAATTGCAAATTATAGAACACAAAAATCTCCAGAATTAAAGGGGCAAATTACCCAAAGGAAGAAGTTGACCTTGCCCCAACCCAACAAGAATATGCATCAAGGACACAGTAGCAATTATCTTCCTTCAAACTAAGACCAATTATTTATTATATGTTCAGACAAAGGGTTTAATATTACCACCTCCCAAACAAGGGGAATGAGCCAGGTTGCCCATCTTTGTGGGCAACTGTGACACATTCACATGTGCCCACCAGAACATTAAGGACGATTCTCAAAATATATAACAATAAATTTTCATTTCAAAAAAGCATGTATAATAATAGAAGAGACTTTTTTAATGACTATCTTTTATTTGCTAACTTGTAGGTTATCCTGGAAAGGAACCTGCCTTTGTGCCTTAAAAACTCAGTGTCCTGTCCCTTCATTGGTCCATGACTTGAAAGGCTACTGGGTTTCCATGTAAGGATAACAGTCTACCAATCTTGACCCCCTGGCTCTCCTTTTTCTTCCACTCCCATCCCCTACTCTCAACAGAGTCTTCTAACAGCTGGTGAAGAGGCCATCAGGACACACTAGCTTTCTCTTTTCTCCCACTAATAGACTTTGTGTTAAAATGCTCAGACTAAAACAGGCACCCTCGTGAATTCTAAAGTGGAATAAATTCACACCTGCTGAGAAAGCTACTTCCCATGCTGATGACAGAGAAGCTGGGGGAGATTCTAAAAAAGAAAAACAAAACACAGAAAAACTCATATTCGCCAACATTTTGAGGAGTTTGGTCAGCTATCTGGGGATAAATATATCCAAAGACCATCACCTTTTTCTCCTGGTGCCCTGGGAAGGGTGCTGGTTCTGAAAAATAAATCCTATCAGGCAAGTAACTGTTTTTTGGCTCTGAGTTTCCCATCTGCAAAATGAAAGAGTTGAATAGTTCCTTTCAGCTTTAAGTCCCAATTTTTCTTAGGTTCCTGTTCTTCAGAACAGTCCTAAATCTGTCCTCTAGTCTCTATGGGCCACAGTTTCCTCATCTGTAAAATTAATTTATTTGAAATTATGAACTCTTAGGTTCCTTTATGCTCTTACAGGCTCTGGGCTTGAAAGAAATTGATCTGGGTAGAAAACAAAAAAAGTTTCAAGGAAGAATTTTGGAACTATTTATGATATGTATTCTAATAGAGTGGAGAGACTGGACTGCTGATGCACTTCTCTGATGGTGCTCTTTAGAAAGTGGAGGGGGTGGAGAATGAAGGGGAAAAGAAGAATAAAGTAAAAAGTGCACCAAAGAGAGAAAAAAGATTAACCTATCCAATAAAAAAGATGGACAGTCAAATATAATCTCTTTGATGACTATATATGCTTTATTAGAATGGAAATTGTAATATATTTTGAATTCTCCCTGATGTTCTGCTGGGCACAGGACAATGTTTTGTTTTGTTTTGTCTTTCTGTTTTTCTTTGTCTATTTTTTATTATTTTGTATTTAGTTTAATAAAAAAGGAAGGAAGGAAGGAAGGAGTGAAGGAAGAGAGGGGGAGGGAGGGAGGAATGAAGGAAGGAAAGAAGGAAGGAAAGAAAGAAGGAAGGAAGGAAGGAACTAAGGAAGGAAGGAAGGAAAGAATGAAGGAAGGAAGGAAGGAAGGAACGAAGGAAGGAGAAAGAAGAGCTGCCAGTATCTTCTATGGGCTGTTGGATTTCTCTGGATTCTTTTGAAAAGTCAAGCTCTGTAAAGTTCCATAACACAACTTCATATCCGAACTCTCACCCACGTGAAGCCAATGTGCATAAACGAACACAAATGTTTCTTTCCCTTGAGCTGGGCCCACCACCAAATGTAATAGGAAAATGAGTCAGTATATATAGGAATCCTCATGATTAGAAATAAGAAAGAAAAAAAAAGGAGGTGGAGAAAAAACAGCTCCTGGCGCTCTGTAGTTCTTATGTGTGGCTCTTGTGAAATCACAGGCACCAAAATAAGTTTTTGATGTCCTTGGCCCATTTGTCCTGTGATTTCTTGGCAGGAGGCAGAACAAGCTGCCTGGAAACCCAATCCTGGGGATGTGATTACCACTTCAGGGGTCTAGCTGGTTCTTTTTGTACTGGGTGTTCTTCTTGGTGTATCCCTGTTATAGGAACTTAACTCCAATTATTCTACTAATTGAATTTAAAGTTCCAAAACCAAATTGACAATTGCTGTTTTATTCTTAGATCCATTCATATAGGAATGCTAATCTTGTAACAGATTTAATGAAGTATGTATACATCCTTTTTCTAGGATAGAATTCTAAACTTTGGTAGGAAAAACTGGGTTTAATTCCTGCTTTCAGACACTCTAGGAGCTGTGTGATCATAGAAAGAGTCAATTAACTTGTCTGTAAAATGGACATCCCTTTTTCACAACGTTGTGAGAGGAGAATGAAATGATAAATGGGAAGTGCTTCTCACACCTGAAACTATTAGTAATTACTATTAGAAGTGGCTGTTAGAGAGAAGTATGATGCAGTACCTTTTATTTTAAAAGCACTATCCTTAAAGACTTTTTTTGTTTTGTTTTGTTGTGACTGACTTTTTCTGATCTCTTTTGGGGTTTTCATGGCAAAGATACTGACAGGGTTTGTCAGTTTCTTGTCCAGCTCATTTTACAGATGAGTAAACTAAGGCAAACAGGGTGAAGTGACATGCCCAGGGTCCCACAGCTAGGAAGCATCTACTCAAGTAGGTGATTTTTCCTAGCTCCAGACCAGCATTCTATCGCCTGAGCCACCTGTCTGTCCTAGAGCCAAAGAACAAATCATCAAAGCTTGCTTTTGACTCCATGGACAGTTACTCACTTATCTAAACTATTCTCTGAGACTGTAATTTGCAGATGAGTTTCCAATCTACATTAGTGAGACATATTTCCATACTAGGAGTTTCAGATGCTGATAAAATCAGAGATCTAATCTTCTCTGTAATTTTTAAAATTACCTTAATATCTCAGTTCATTCAGCTACTCCCCGATTATGAGACTCAGAGGTTATTTTTAGGTTTTTGCTACTATTAATAATTAAGACTGTAAAGATTTTCTTATAGTTAGCTCTTTTTTCCTTTGAAAAAATATCCTTATGATGTACTTCTAATAATGAAGTTATAAGGTATGATCAGTTTTATATCTTTTATTAAATATTGCCAAATTTCTACCCACACACACCAAAAAACTACAAGTTACAGTTTTACTATGGCCTTGAAAACATTTTTCATTTTAAAGTATTTCTACTAATTTGATGTCGGATGATGTAGAGGAAAGAGCACTGGTTTGGGGGACAAAGGTTCTGAGTTCAAATTTATGTTCTGCTATGTATATGACCTTTTCAATTTCCTCATATGTAGAATGAGAGGCTTCTTTTAGAACATCTCTGAGGCCCTTTCTAGCCCTGGAGCCTGTGATCCTTATTTGGAGTTATTTGAACGATCATTTTTCTGAGTCATTAGATGTAACAGATCTATTCTGACTTCTTGACCAAGGTTGATATTTGGATATAACTGAGCAGCAGAATCTGTCGGGATATCTTATCATTGAGCCTTGGCAAGGAGGCTGGGATGTCCCTATGATTGCAAGACTAGGAGAAATTTCATGATGGAAAAACAGGACTAAAAAATACTTCTAAATTGGGCAAAAAAAAATCTCAAAAGTTATGGGAAATGGACAGAAATAGAGAAATTGTGTTACTACTTTGTCAAATTGTGTGTGTATATGCAGTTATATATCTACTTCTATATTATACATCACAGAACTTCACATTATATATTTTTTACTTTGTAAATTGGAATGTTTATTCATTGATTATTAAATCCATAAAAAAATTTTAAATCAGGAGGAAAAAAAGAGTAGGAGAAATTTTCAAGTGATAGTAATAAAACGTATTTTCTCTTTTCTGAAATCATCTGTTCCTATCTGTGGGCATAGATCACTGCTGAAATATGTTAAAGCCTACTTGCCCTTCAAAAAGTCCTATCTCTTTTCTCACTTCTCCTTGGGCACTTCCAGTCCATAGTGACCTCTCTAAAAATAAATAAAAATTAAAATTATATATTTTAATTTATTTAAAATGGGGCAGCCAAATGGTGCAGTGGTTAGAACACTGGTCCTAGAGTCAGGAAGACCTGAGTTCAAATATGACCTCAGACACTAAACACTCACTAGCTATCAGTCTGAAGCAATATCCAGTCCATGATTATGGTTGTATGACTCTGGGCAAGTGATATAACTCATATTTTCCTTTAAAAAAAATCAGGCTCTTTTCAGACACAAAAGAACATAGAAAGAAAAGGGAGGGATGAGATTAGGAAAGTGAGCAAGAAGCCAAGATTTATGCAATGAAGCTCAAAAAGGAGGGTGGGCTGCAGCCAGAGTGTAGAGGGCCTTCAATATAGTCTTAAGAGTTTGTATTTAAAGCCAACATGGTGTCACTAAGAACAGATAAGATAGACTAGTTAGCTTTTTGCTAAACGCAACTTGCCATCGTCACCTGTCTCTGTACAACTGTCCAGGCTATTTATTCTCAAATGTTTAGAATGCATTTGGTCTCATATCTACCTTTCAGAATTTTCTTCCTTCCTTGTCTAGGGGGGAAACATCATTCTCAAATCCTTCCATGATTTTCTCCCTGTGAATGAATCGAGTTATCATATACACTATATTCCATTAAGTCATCCTTCTTCAAATTTTCTTAGAACACTTTGTCCATATTTGTTACCATTATTTCTTACCTTGAATTATATTAATAAGGGCATATATTAACAATATGTTAATTATATTTATATAAAACATATCAATTGATATATTAATATACATTATATGATTTATATATATATAACTATATATATTTATATAATATAACTATTATGTAATAATAATTAACATTTATATAGTGTTTGCTACCTGTGGTGCTAAATGCTTTTCAATTATCTTATTCAAATACTAAAAACCAACAAACAAACAAACAAAAACAAAAAAACACCTGAAAAGTAGGTGCTATTATTATCCTCATTTGTAAAATGGGGATATTTTGGCAAAGATAAGATAAATGACTTATCCAGGATCACACAACTGGGGCTGAATTTGAACTCATG
The DNA here is from genome assembly GCF_016432865.1 of Antechinus flavipes. NCBI lineage: Eukaryota > Metazoa > Chordata > Mammalia > Dasyuromorphia > Dasyuridae > Antechinus > Antechinus flavipes. The sequence goes on from NC_067402.1 coordinate 268,903,098, forward strand.
TTTTCCTAATTCAGGACCTAGAGGCAGTGTGATGTATGAGTTAAAAAGCTAGCCTAACAAATATGGAAATATGCTTAAAGTGAATGTACATGAATAACCTATATCAGATTGTTTGCTGTCTTGGGGAGGGTACATACAGGGAAGGGAGGAAGAGAGAACAAACTTGGAAGTCAAAATCTTACAAAAATCAGTGTTGAAAATTGGCTTTATAAAATACTATTTATAAAAATAAATAAATAGGAGAAGGTTTTTAAAAAATAAAAGGATTTGATGATGTGATTCCATCTGTGATTAACATTTAACTTCTCAGTGCTCTAGGCCAAAGCTTCTTCTTCTTTATTAAAATAAAAGCTTTTTATTTATTTCTTTTCCTGAGGTAACTAGGGTTCAGTGACTTGCCCAGGGTCATACAGTTAAAAAGTATTAAGTGTCTGAGACCAGATTTGAACTCAGGTTCTCCTGACTATATAGTGCTCTATCCATTGCACCACCTAGCTTCCCCAATAGCTTTTTATTTTCAAAATACATGCAAAGATAGATTTCAATATTAATTTTTGTAAAACCAGTGTTCCAAATTTTTCTTCCTCCATTCTCCTCACCCCCTCTCCCAGAGAGCAAATAATCCAATATATGTTAAACACGTGCAATTTTTCTATACATATTTCCACATTTTTCATGCTGCACAAGAAAAATCAGATCAAAAAGAGAAAAAATGAGGGAAAAAATCAAGCAAATAATAATAAAAATGAAAATACTATGTTGGGATCCATATTCAATTCCCAGTCCTCTTTCTAGATGCAGATGGCTCTTTCCATCACAAATCTATTAGAATTGTAGGCCAAAGTTTCTTAAATTGTAAATTGGAGCCTCATGTGTTATGACAATGTGGAGGCTGCAAAATTATGATATATTATCCACAAATGTTTTATTCATATATCTATTTTATATAACTATATATCTGATGTTGCATAAAAATTTCTTGGGGGAAAAGGGGTCACAAGTGCCAAAAATTTAAATAGCTCTGATTTAGGTCAAAAGTTGTCAAACACTACTGAACCAGATTAAAATATAATTGGGAAAAATTTGACAAAATAAGTACAAATACAATAAAACATATATCATGTTAATATTAGTTTGCCATGTGCAAGGATCCTTATATAGGTTTAGTGACCTATTTCTGCTTGAGTTTGGCATCAGAGTTCTAGGCTATTATTTTAAAATATCATTTACACAGAAGATGGCAAACTTCAACAGTGGAAGTAATTCCTTTATTTGAGAGTTATTTATGCTAATGAATACTAGACCAGATCTAGTCATTATCCGTGTGTGTGTGTGTGTGTGTGTATTGCGCCCACCATTGTAGAGTGTAAGTTTCTTGAGGCAAGAGATGGAATCACTTTTAGAGTCTTTTTTATCTCCAGTTTAGCACAGAACCTGCAACATATAAGTGTTTAATAAATGTTTGAGAAGTTGAATGGCATTGAACCAGTGAATTTATATTCCTCTAAAAGGCCCATCTGCAAGTCTTCCATTTTTAGGGAAAAGGGAACAATTTTGGAAAACCTTATTGCCTTTCCAAGTAGAAGATAGATTGGGCTATTTTTTTTCCTACTCAGGGAAAATCTTTTAAAATGATACCTCTTCCCTTTGTTCCCTGGGGTTTTCTATTTGTTGCAAGAGTAATGTGCCCCTAAGAGGTCAATGCATATGCCTCATTATGTTACTTCCCATTACTTACCCACCATCCTTATCACATTCTTCTAGGACTATAAGTCTGGAAATAAGAACAGTGATTTAACTATCATTTCAAAAGGATTTCTAATCCTATCCTATATTTGTAATTAGATCTATAGTGGATAGAATTCTGGGCTTGGAATCAGCAAGATTCATCTTCCTGAGTTCAAATTTGGCTTTTTTATTTTTCAAAACATATGCATGGATAATTCTGTGACATTAACCCTTGAAAAATCTTGTGTTCCAATTTTCTCCCCTTTCTCCCACCCCCTCCCCTAGATGACAAATAGTCTAATATTTGTTAAACATAGTAGAAATATGCGTTAAATCCAATATATGCATACATATTTGCACAATTATTTTGCTGCACAATAAAAATCAAATCAGAATGGAAAAAAATGAGAAAGAAAATAAAATGTAAGCAAACAGCATCAAAAAAAAATGAAAATACTATGTTGTGATCCACATTCAGTTCCCACAGTCCTCTCTCTGGATGCAAATGGATCTTTTCATCACAAGATCATTGGAACTGCTCTAAATCAAAATCAGTTCTTTTTTTTTCTTTTTTGCTGAGGTAATTAGGGTTAAGTGACTTGCCCAACATCACACAGCTAGGAAGTATTAAGGGTCTGAAGTCCAATTTGAATTCAGGGTCCCCTGACTCCAGGGCTGGTGCTCTATTCATTTCTATTCACTGCTCTATTCACTATCTAGCTGTCCCTCAGATACTTATTAACTCTGCGACTCTGGACAAATTATTTAACCCTGTTTGTCTCAGTTTCCTCATCTGTAAAGTGAACTGGAAAAGCAAATGGCAAACTACTCCAGGATCTTTGCTAGGAACATTTTTCAAATGGGATTATGGAGAATCAAACATTATTGTATCTGAAAATGACTATACAGGTTTGTGCTCAGCTAGATTCTCCCCCTTCTGGTTCCAGAGTCTATTTTAATATAGCCTCAGGATATTATAAAAATAAGGTCTCTAGCTACAAAGGAAAGAAAGCTCTAAGTCATAATAGATTTAAAGTTGGAGAAAACCTTAGAGATTATCACATCCAATCCAATCATTATTATAGATGAAAACAGTAAGAACATATGACTAAAGCAGGTCCAGGCTGTATCAAGTTACGACAGCATATCTGGTCAATGCTCAAGGAAACACCTATGACAAATATTAAGTAACTTGCCCAAAGTCTCATAAGAAATACTGTAAATAGAAGAACTGGATTTTAACCCAGGTGTTTTGACTTCCTTGAGAAGAAGAAAGGAATGAATTTTCTTAGCCAGTGTTCCTTGATGGAGTTCTGTATTTGATAGACTGGAAAATAAAAATGAACCAGATAAAAAATGTATCCCTTATAACTGACAAAAATTATGACTCTTCCAGGTTGGTCTGGCATTGGAATTTATTGAGCTGAGATAGGCTTTTTTCCTGATTTGCCTTGAATTACACACAGTTTCTTTTGGAGACATTTTCAAAGTAAAAAGCATGGCAGTATATTTAGTTTGATATATTGCAATAGAGAAAGTAGCCATACTTCCTACTCACATGAGATTAACAGACCAGCATAAAATAAAATCCCTCAAGTTTGTCTTGGCTTTTCTTCAGAGTATTAGAGAGTGGTAAAACCAGCATCTCTTGTTCTGGGCCACTAAGCTTTGCCACAAAAATTAATTCACCATATTTTTCATTTATTATTCATTTATATTATTCATTCAAATATACTTCATATATGTATTATTCATGATGCCATTACCATCAACCATTTGCTCTTAATTGGAAAGATTCAAATAGAGAGAGCAAAGAAATTTGGTAAAAAAAAGTTATTTTCAAATTCTGTATTCTTTGACTTACTGAAGCAGGTATCTAATTGTCTTACTTCTGCACATAGAATATCTGTGTTTCTAAATGTTATTTACATTCTTGAATCCATAATATATGAATAGAAAAAATGTCAAATATTCTATAAAATCAATGTTATTCTACATCTTGATTTTTGATTGGGCTAATTTGGAATGGTATTAAAATCATGACAATTAGGAGAAAAGTTTCTCCTATCCACTTTTCAAGGACTTATGAAAGATTAGTTGAGAGAATGAAGGTCTAGATATAGTAGATAAAGAAGATAGAACTCAGGTCTCCTCAAATCCTGTCTCCAAAACAAATTAGCTGTGTAATATTGGACAAGTGATTTAAACTTCTTGGGCCTCAGTTTCCTCATCTGCAAAATGGAGATAATAATAGCCCCTACTTCCAGAAGTTGTGAGGAACACGAGTTACTATGTATAAAGAATTATATAAATGCTATTATTATTAATATTCTTACATGTATGTGCATGAGCCCACATTCTGATATCTTGGTTCCAAGAGCAGAAACAGAGTGTTAGAACTGGAAGAGACTTTAGAAATAATTTCGTTTAATACCTTCATTTTATATGAATAGCAAGATCATGTTTGGTTTTTATTCTTCAGTCATATGAACAGCTGGATCAAAGAGTACATAAAGAGAAGTGACGTGTAAAAAGATTGGAAAAATGGGAAAGGCTCTGAAAAACAATCCAAAGATTTTATTTTTGATCCTGGTGGCAATAGGGAGCTGCTGGAAATTCATTGATAAGAGGAGAATTATGAAATAATCAGGCCTGCACTTTAAGGAGATCGATTTGATAGTTAATTGGAGGATAGACTGCAGTGGGGAGAAACTTGAGACATAAAGATCCACAAGCAAGCTATTGCAATAGTCTAGTTCTGAAATTATCCCATCCAAGGTGGTAGTAGAGAGATTATTCAAAAACAAAACATATGCTGGGTAATTTTTCAACATTGACCCTTGCAAAACCTTCTGTTCCAAATTTTCCCTCCTTCCCCCTCCAACCCCTTCCCTAGATGGCAGGTAGTCCAACTGGACAATTGGGGTGTTTTGTAAACAAAAAGATTTAATTTAAAAAAAAGAATCCTAGGCATAGAGGGAGAAGAGAAGAAGACTCAAGATAGACCCTTGGGGGACAATCATGGTTATTGGGAATGATCTGGTGGAGGGAGTTGCCACCCTGGGAGTTCTCCACATGCATGAAATCACAGATCCACACTAAAGAAATATCATATTTGCTACAAATATATAAATAGAATCATAGCCTAAGGCAAAAAAAAATTTAGCTCGACTTTTAGAAATAGGCTACCAATTAAACACATTTGATCTTTTAAAATTGTCACCTCTTAAGTTGGAAAGGAGTTTTTCAAAATATTAGTAGAGTGAGTATTTCAATCCAGAATACAGCTGGGTCTTGAGCCTCCAAAGATACCAATTGTAGCTTTACAAAAACCTCATTAAGTAGAGTTCTACTGGGTATTGATCTGTTTTATGATGTTATCCTTACGAGGGAAAATACTTTGAAATGATCATTATAAATTATTGCTTCAATTCAATATTTATAAGAGAAATAGATTTGAGAAGAATGTTATTGAAAAGAGATTCACAGAGCTGGGGTTGGAAGGGAGCTAAAAGGCCATTTATTCTAACCACATCCTTTTTTTTTTTTTTAACAGATTGGGAAACTGAGGCCAAAAGAGGTTAATTAGCTTTTCCAAGATAAGTCTGTAATTTTCAGAAGCAGGATTTAAACTCAGATCTTCTGAACCAAGAAGCAAGGATTTGTCCATTGATTACAGAAAATATCTAGTGTGCATGATATAAAACAGGTCCAGAAATAATGGCAATACAATCTCTTATCACCCAATTGTTATTCCACTCTATGACGATCATTGGAGGGCAGGTGGGAAGAGCATAATAAGAACTCATATGAGCTAAATCACTTTATAGACATTTATCTCATCTGAGCCTCACAACAAGCTTGTGAGGTAGGTACTTTGTGTATGATTATTCCCATTTTACAGATGAGTTAACTAAGCATCACAAATATTAAGTGACCCTAGGGTCACATAGATAAGAAGTAAAAGCTTCATTCAAACCCAAATCTCACTTGATTTTTTCCTGCTTCTAGATGTTCTTGACTAAGTGGGATTAATGTGAGGCTTTCTCAGAGAACTGACTCCTGCCATAGTTTGGGGCTACAGTTCCAGGAAAACTCCCCTTATTTGGACCCTTATTAAATCTCACACAAACTCCATTGTAATATATAGTCCTCCTGTCCTTGTACCCTGAGGTTCAAGTGGATTCCTGTGATAGAACTTGAACCTTGTTACTAAGTCAAGGACAGCTGGAGCCCAAGATGAGGTAAAAATTGTTTTTAGGATATAAAAATCCTGTTCTGTCGCCTGTACTTTGCCTCACTTCACTAGAATACCCTGATGAAGGCGATCCCAATTCCTGCAGGAATTGAATAAATTGCTTTCGGCTCTGGCTCTGAGAAAAGCATATTTGAATTATTTTGGGTTAATGGTACTGTCCCACACATTGACCCAACTGTTTCCTGGTTCTCTTCCTGCCCACTTTATTTTACAGATAAGAAACTGAGACCTAGAGAGGCTATGATATATCCAATGTCACAAAGGTAATTAATAGTAAAGTTTAGATTTGAATCCAGGTCCTCTTACTAGAGACACAGGATCTTTCTATTCCACCACACTGCTTCCTTACCACAGCTAGTACTATGTGTCAAAGGTAAATCTTGAATCCATTTTTTCCTGACTCCAGGATCAGTCCTGGTCTATTAGTCTATTCAGTCCACCTCTTTCTCTGTAACTTTTTATAAATCAATTCATTTATTAGGAGCTATTCTTTTTTCTTTAAAGTTTTTTTAAAGTCGCCTTTTTAAAATTTTATTTTTTATTCTGAATTTAAGCATCCCCCCTTCTACAGGAAGTCTTCCCCAACCCTTCTTTATTCTAGTGCCTTCCCTCTGTAAATTTTTTTGTTTTATTCTGTATATAACTATCTTATTTTACATATATATGTGTATATTTGTGTATGTACATGCATACGTGCACACATACACACACAGATATATATATTTCTTTGTTTGATTGTCTCCCCTATTAGATTGTAATTTTCTTGAGGACAGGGACCATTTTTTTGGTCTGTGTGTGTGTGTGTGTGTGTCTCCAGTTCTTAGCACAATGGCTAGCACACATTAATGAATGTTTATTGATTAATTGATCTTTAAAAAAAAAGTATTTTAACCAAAACAATCCACAAAAATGATTCTGTATGAAATTGTGAATCTACATTTCTCAGTCCTTGGGTGTTTTTTAAAGTATGTAATAAATTCTACACATTGATTTCAAGACCATCCTATTTATCTGCACAGAAATCACTTCCAAAGTCTTCCAGACTATGACTAAATTTCTCTGGTGTGCATTCAAAGCTATCAAAGTTATCTTTTATTTGAATAATAACTGTTCTCCGGATGTGGTTGTTTTATTTTCTCTGCCTAGGACGCCTTCTCTGAGCTCATCAGAGTGCCTTTCCTGGCAACTCATCACCCCAGTCTAAAAGGATTCAATCAGTGTACAGTCTTGTCCCTGAACTCGGAAGGAAAGCAAGACTTTGGCTGGCGCCAGTCTGCCCACATCATGGCTTGCCCCCAAGCCACTCCCTGGGGCAGGGCAGCTGCTGAGCATTTACATACAACAGTAGGATGTCTAAGCATCTGGTGAATGATGAAGGGAAGAAGAGTAATGACTGGCCAGGTGCCCACTGAAGGCATCCCTTCAAAGGATCTGGCAATATTATTCAGGGCCTACAATCCTCAAGGACAGAGAGGTAGGCCTGCTCTTTCTATAAGAGATGACAAAGACAAAGAGCTGCAAGAAAACAGCAAAAGGATTCACTAAATAAGTCCTCCCTCCTGTGTGCAGGACACTGTGAGATTGAGACCCAAAGGTAGACAAAAAGGCCCAGAGATAGAGATGAGGAAAGACAGAGTTCCAGGGATGGAGGACAACTGGTGAGGGAACGGCAGGTAATCTCATCAGCTCCCCCAGATTTAATTATCATCTCTATGCTGATGATTCTCAAATCTGTCCATCTGGCCCAAACTCTTTGTTGACTTCTACTCTCATATCTCCAACATCTTTCAGTTGTTCACCTTAATCTGAATGGCCAATAATCCTCTTAAACTCTACATATCCAAAACAGAACTCATTATCTTTTCCCCTGAGCTCTCTCTCACTCCTATCTTCCTGACTATAATGGAAGGAAATCCTTCAGGCTCAAAATCCGGGGGTCATCCTTGACTCATTATTGTATCTCACCTCCCATATCCAATCTGCCATGAAGATCCGCCAATTTTATTTGTGCAACATCTTTTGAATTTATCTCTTTCTCTCTTCTGATGCTATTGCCATTTTGGAGGAGACCTTCATCAGCTAATGCAGGGATCAATGCAATAGCCAGCTGTTATTCTGCCTGCCTCAAGTCTTTCCTATTTCCAACCCATTCTCCATTCAACCAGTATAGTGATTTTTCTAAGGCACAGGTCCAATCATATCACCAATGTATAAACATGGCGTAAGCAACATGCATAATTCATATGCACACACACACACAAAATTACAGGGCTACCAATCATATACTTCAGAATTAAATGCAAAAGTTTCTGGTTTGCATTCAAATCCCTTCAGTAGCCCCTCTTACTCTTCATATACTCTTATACTCATATACTCTTCAATACAATACTATTGGACTTCTGGCTGCTCTAAGAACAAGACACTCCATCTTTCAGCTCCAGACATTTTCTCTGGCTGAACCTTAACTTTGGAATTTTTTCCCTTCTCATCTCTACATTCTGCCTTCTGAGTCCCAACAAAAATCCCACCTGCTACAGGAAGCTTTTTTCACTCTCTTAATTATTCTAGTGCCTTCTGATTTTTAATTATCTTCTAGTTATCCTGTATGAAGCTTCTTTGTCTGCCGTCTCCCCCATTTAGATTGTGAGGGCAGGAGCAAACTTTTGCCTAGCACTCAGCACAGAAAATGAGTCAACCATAAGATGCTTTCGGAACAATCATTTCAAAATATTTAATAGAGATACGAGACTGGACGTCAGGAAAGTGGTGAGAGCTGGACAAACAGATGGGAATCATCAGAATAGAGATGAAAACAATCCATGGGAGATGAGTAGAAGGGGAAGGAGTTTCAATACCAGTTCCCCAAATGTGTGAAACAAAACAAAACTCTGTAATATGAGGCCTCAGTGAGAAAATGTCTATAAAGTACTTTGCAAACTTTAAAACATTATATAATGTTTCTTCTCTTCCCCTAAATAAATAAAAAAATAAAATAAGAGAACTCTTATTAAAGCAATGACCACCCAGGATCCCAATGACTGATGAAAGATGATGGACTTGGGGTACAGTGTTTTCTCTCTTTCTTTGTGTGTGTATTATATATATGTATAAAATAGGAATATATGTAATATATACATATATGCACAGATATATATGTATGTATATAATGCATGTGTTGTAGTATATGTATCATATTATAGATACAATATCATGTATAATATGTGTTATATATATTGTATGATATACATTATATATTATGTATGTAATATTATATATCCTGTTTTATTATATACAATGTATCTTATATCTTATATAATGTATAATAATGTATATATAATATTGTAAATATTCTATATTATATAGAAAGTGTGTTATATAACTTAATTATAGAGTATGTGTATATATATACACACAGATGGATAGATAGATAGATAAATATAGAAATATATATGGAGAGATCTCTATCTCTATATTTGAAAGTAAAGTAAGTAAAACCCTGTTTTGCTTGATTGTATATTTTTGTTAAATGAATAAATGAAATTTAATGGAAAAAATTTTATTTTTATTTTTAGCTCAGGCAATTGGAGTTAAATGACTTGCCTAGGGTCACACAATTAAGAAGTATTGGGTGTCTAAGGTCAGATTTGAACTCAGGTCCTTCTGACTTCTGGGCTCGTGCCCTATCTACTGCACCACCTAGTTTCCCTTAATTGAAAAAATTTAAGAGCAATTTGTGAAGGCCAGTTATTAATTGAATCCCCTTAACCCCATGCGTAGTCTTCAAAGTAGAACAACATAAAAGAGTTCTTGGGTTTGCTGGCACTTGATACTAGACATATCTATAGTTTTCTGTAAGCTAAAAGGATTGGTTTGTTCCAGTTTTCCCCACTGCTGTTACCATTTACAAAAGTTTACAGCTACTGGGTGACTTTTCTGTTTAAATATTTTCAGATTAGCTTTTTGGCTTTTTTTCTCTGTAAAGTGATACTAAAAGGCCATAAACACACTAGTGACCTCACCTTGGATGGAACTGCCTCCAGTGACCAGTAGCCCATGGTCTCTGCTAGTCCACTTTCCCCTGCTGAGTTCAAGGCCCAGAGGAGAAAAGATTTTCTAAATTGCCTCTTTTCCCAAAGGAACTCCCTGACTTAGCAGCCCCACAATGACTCAAACTGCCTGAACTTGCCCAGCAGGCTCTTGGATTTTTTATGTGTACTTCCCTGTACTCACTGTCAGCATCATGATAAATGCTCATTACTAATTATGGGCTTCTGGGTCATTATTTTTTAAGTAGATATTTATTGACATCTTTTGTTTTTACATCATCTAGATTTTCTCTTGTATGCTTCCTATTTCTTCCTTTCAAAGAGTCATTCCTATTCCATGTGTGTGTGTATGTGTGTGTGTGTGTGTGTGTGTGTGTGTGTGTGTGTGTAAGATTTTTTAAAAGAAAAAGCAAGAAGGGGTGATTGAGCAAATCTATTGATAAATTTTTAAAATGTGAAAATATATGCATTGTTTTATACTGGGTTATTACTTAATATACTTTCGGGAAGCAAAAAAATGTGCTTGTGATTAGGAAAAGTTTTATAGGATGGAGATGGTGAATAATCTGAAATAGTGTGCTACTGTTCTGCTTCATAGAAAAATAATGGATGGACAGGCAGGTGATAGAGAGATAATTAGGTATTTAGATAGCTAAATATAGATGATAGCTAGCTAACTAAATATCTAGCTAGGCAGCTAACTAGATAGATAGATAAATAAAGAATGGATAGACACATTTTAGAGATAACTAGATATTTAGAGAAATATAAATAGATAGGCAAATGATAGAAATCTATTTGAATAGAGATTGAAAATGCTATTTTTCCCTCTTTTCCTCTCTTCTTTCTTTCCTTCCTTCCTTCCTTCCTTCCTTCCTTCCTTCCTTCCTTCCTCCCTTTCTCTCTTTCTTTCTCTTTCTCCCTCCTTCCCTCTTTCTCTTTCCCTCCCTCCTTCCTTTCCTTCCTTCTTTTCTTCCTTCCTTCCTTCCTTCCTTCCTTCCTTCCTTCCTTCCTTCTTTCCTTGCTTCCTTTTATTTGAAACTTGTACTAAATGACTAATATGGAAATGTTTTACAGGATTACATATGTATAACATATCTGATTGCTTACCATCTCAGAGAGGTGGAGAAGAAGAAAAGAAGGAGGGATAAAAGTTGGAACTCAACATTTAAAAGAAACGTTTAAAAATTGTTTTAACATGTAATGGGGAAAATAAATGCAAAAAAGGCAGGTGGTTGATGTGGGCTTGAAATTCAGGGAAATTCTGGGGCTGAATATATAATTATAGGTACCATCTATAAAGAGATAATAATTAAAAGTAAGGAAGTTGATGATAATAAAAAGATAGAGTGTATGAAGTGAGAAGAAAAGAAGACCCAAGATAGAACTTTGGAAAATACCTACAGTAAAACAAAACAAAACAAAACAAAACAAAACAACTAATAGTCCATGTAGTAAAGTAAATAAAAGAGCTGATCTTAGTCAAAAAAAAAAACCCTGGATTCAAGGATTCATTCTGAACACATAGTTGCTAGGGCACTCTGAGCAAGTTATTTAACATTTCAAGACACTTTGTAAAACTATACTTTCAAAGCAGATACATATACATATATACCTACATATGCATAAATATACACACATATATATCTGTGGGTATATGTGTACAATACATATAAACTTTATATATAAACATATAATAGAAATAATAATTTATAAAATATATAAATATACATACATATAAATAAAATTAGCAATGAAATCATAGGGTAGGTTCCTTTCTACTTCATTCTCCCCAAAAAAGAAGGAAAAAAAAAGAAGGAAATATTTCAGCCAAAAATAACCTGCCAAAAATTACTCTGAATTCAAGAGCTAAAAGAAACAGACAATTTATATTTTAATTTTACAAAGTAATTGCATTCACTTTCCAGTTTATATTCCCTGCTAAAATATAAATTCCTTGAGGAGAGGGATTGTTTTTGAGAATAGCAGGGGGCTTTGTACATAAATAGCTTTTGATAAATTCTTGTTGATTGATAGACTCGCCTTGCAAATGCAAGATTTCTTTAAACTGCAAAATTCAGCTTGAGGCTTTAGCAAATGAATCTCTTTCTGAACTCCATCTCAGTTTCTGCTAAAGTTAAAAAGCTATTTCTAGTCTCAGACCAGGTTCCCCATCTTGTAGTACTTCAAATAAGAGTATTTTAGCATCTGACATTTCTTGAGGCTCAGGGCTTGAAGGAGTGGCCCAACCTTTCTTCTCCTTAAACTCACTCTTATTCAGAATCTTCTTCTGTATCTTCCCTACACAGTCATACAAAAAATTTCAAAGCTGCTGCTGTTATTCATCTCTAGCTTTTAAAACTATTAGATCAGAATGGGATTGCTAGCCAGGAGGAGAAATTAGACTCTCCAGAGAGAAGAACCAGGATATCTTTCCATTGAAAGATGTTGTTAAGTTATTCAACCATCATTTCACCAGACCCCACTTGGGATTTTCTTGGCAGAGATACTGAAGTGTTTTGACATTTCCTTCTCCAGTTTATTTTACAGAAGAGCAAACTGAGGCAAACAGGGGTAAGTGACTAGCTCAGTATCACACAGCTAAGTGTGGTCTGAGGCTAAAAACAGTCATAAAATCAATGCTGTTATTCCTAGAAAAGAAATCGCAATAAAGTTCCTTAATTACTTTCAATCACCATTTTATCTGATTTTTCCAAGTCCTCCTCCATGGGTAACATTAACTTATCTGTGTTAGCTTGTTTAATTGGCATGTAAATTCCATGAAATCAAAGACTTTTTTACTTAGTTGCATTTATATCTCTAGCACTTATCACAGAGCCTAACAATAAAATAGTACTTAATAAGTGAGTATATTCATTTTTTTCAAATAATTCTTCTTTTCTGAATTATTAACCACTCTTTGCATATATAGCTTTTAACCACGCATAGAACTCAGTGATATGCTGTGTATCAGAACCCATGACTCACCTTATGGGATTTGAAATCTAGGAAGGAAGACAAGGATACTGACATAGAAAAAGAAATCATTAATTAGGGAAGGATATGCATATTGATCCCACAATTAACAAGTGAAACAAAAGTTCAGAGATTGGAATAATTATTGAGAATTAGGGTGGTCGAGGTAGCCCCTCACCAAGGAAGACAGATGTTTTTATGGAAGGATTTATGTAAAAGTAGCTCTCATAACAATCTATATGACAGGTACATTATATAAGCATAATTATTCCCATCAACTGGGGAGCTGAAAGGTTAAGGTTAATGTCCCCACCATGAAGATAATAAATGCTAGAAGTAGGATTCAAGTTCTTTCCAGATCCAGCAATGGATCTACAAGGCCACATCTCCCCTTTTCTATACATTGTCCTGCTCTCTTCTCTCTAATCCTCCCAGGAAGAATTCTTACCTTGGGGGAGGGACAAGATAAAGAAAAGAAGTCTTTGATCCATCTTTAAGGAAAGATCTAACCTAACAGAAGGAAGAAGTTTCTTTTATTGTTGTTCGGTGATGATTCTTTGTGACCTCATTTGGGGTTTTCTTGGGAAAGGTTTGCCATTTTCTTCTCATGAGATAACTGAGGCAAACAGGATTAAGTGGCTTATTCAGGGATACTCAGCTAGCAAGTGTCTGAGATGAACTCAGGAATTTGAGTCTTTTTTTGACTCCAGTCCCCATATTCTACTTTCCACCCTACCCAGCTGCCCTCGATTGATCTACCCAAGAGCTGTAACCTTTTTCTGGGTGCCCTGAAGGGTTTAGGATAAAAATCTACCTAAAAGAAGTGTTTCTTTCTTTCTTCTTTTAACTTTAGGTAATATGACCACCGGATATGATATGATCACCTGATAATAAATATCAGATTAAGGGAGGAGCTTTTGGGGAAGGGATCCCAGAGAGATTGAATAGTTTTAGAAAAATGATTTCTAAGGGTTTTCTTGAAAGATTAACTATTTCTTGGCAATGAAGCAAAATGTTAATTTTTTCCTTACCTTGAACTTTATATATATTTTCATATTGTGAAATCTTATTGCTCAAGAATCCTTTAAAATTTGAATGACAAAATGATTTGTGGGGGAAAATATTCAAGGGCATGAAAGAAGCCTCGTCAGTTTGAAATTTCTCTTTCTAAGCTAGGAAAATTCTTGAATTTGGAAGAATGATAAATTAATAAAACTAAGTACAGTATTGATATTTTGTCTTACAACACTCTACATTTTATAAAGGAGAAAACTGAGTCAAAAAATATTAAGCGATGGCCCCTGTCATAAAAAGTGTCAACAAACAATAACAATGTCCCTGTTTGACTTATGGAGGAGGAAGACATTTGTGACCAAAGATGAACTAGAGACCATTATTGATCACAAAATAGAAAATTTTGATTACGTCAAATTAAAAAGCCTTTGTACAAACAAAACTAATGCAAACAAGATTAGAAGAGAAGCAACAAACTGGGAAAACATCTTCATGGTTAAAGGTTCTGATAAAGGCCTCATTTCCAAAATATATAGAGAACTGACTCTAATTTATAAGAAATCAAGCCATTCTCCAATTGATAAATGGTCAAAGGATATGAACAGACAATTTTCAAATGATGAAATTGAAACTATTTCCACTCATATGAAAGAGTGTTCCAAATCACTATTGATCAGAGAAATGCAAATTAAGACAACTCTGAGATACCACTACACACCTGTCAGATTGGCTAAGATGACAGGAAAAAATAATGAGGAATGTTGGAAGGGATGCGGGAAAACTGGGGATACAGATGCATTGTTGGTGGAGTTGTGAACAAATCCAACCATTCTGGAGAGCAATCTGGAATTATGCCCCAAAAGTTATCAAACTATGCCTACCCTTTGAGGCAGCAGTGCTACTACTGGGCTTATACCCCAAAGAGATACTAAAAAAGGGAAAGGAACCAGTATGTGCCAAAATGTTTGTGGCAGCCCTGTTTGTAGTGACTAGAAACTGGAAAATGAATGGATGCCCATCGATTGGAGAATGCTTGGGTAAATTGTGGTATATGAATATTATGGAATATTACTGTTCTGTAAGAAATGACCAGCAGGATGAATACAGAGAGGCTTGGAGAGATTTACATGAACTGATGCTAAGTGAAATGAGCAGAACCAGGAGATCATTATATACTTCAACAACAATACTGTATGAGGATGTATTCTGATGGAAGTGGATTTCTTTGACAAAGAGAAGATCTAACTCAGTTTCAATTGATCAAGGATGGACAGAAGCAGCTACACCCAAAGAAAGAACACTGGGAAATGAATATAAACTGCTTGCATTTTTGTTTTTCTTCCCGGGTTATTTATACCTTCTGAATCCAATTCTTCCTGTGCAACAAGAAAACTGTTCGGTTCTGCAAACATATTTTGTATCTAGGATATACTGTAACCTATTTAACATGTAAAGGACTGCTTGCCATCTGGGGAAGGGAGTAGAGGGAGGGAGGGGAAAAATCGGAACAGAAGTGAGTGCAAGGGATAATGTTGTAAAAAATTACCCTGGCATGAGTTCTGTCAATAAAAAGTTATAATTATTTTTTAAAAAGTACCTGTTTTTTTTTTAAATTTTTATTTAATAATTACTTTATATTGACAGAATCCATGCCAGGGTAATTTTTTTTTTTACAACATTATCCTTTGCACTCGTTTCTGTTCCGATTTTTTTCCCCTCCCTCCCTCCACCCCCTCCCCTAGATGGCAAGCAGTCCTTTATATGTTGGATATGTTGCAGTATATCCTAGATACAATATATGTTTGCAGAACCAAACAGTTCTCTTGTTGCATAGGGAGAATTGGATTCAGAAGGTATAAATAACCCGGGAAGAAAAACAAAAATGCAGATAGTTCACATTCGTTTCCCAGTGTTCTTTCTTTGGGTGTAGCTGCTTTTGTCCGTCATTTATCAATTGAAACTCAGGTCTCTTTGTCAAAGAAATCCACTTCCATCAAAATATGTCCTCATACAATATCGTTGTCGAAGTGTATAATGATCTCCTGGTTCTGCTCATTTCATTTAGCATCAGTTCATGTAAGTCTCGCCAATCCTCTCTGTATTCATCCTGCTGGTCATTTCTTACAGAACAATAATATTCCATAACATTCATATACCACAATTTACCCAGCCATTCTCCAATTGATGGGCATCCATTCATTTTCCAGTTTCTAGCCACTACAAATAGGGCTGCTACAAACATTTTGGCACATACAGGTCCCTTTCCCTTCTTTAGTATTTCTTTGAGATATAAGCCCAATAGAAACACTGCTGGATCAAAGGGTATGCACAATTTGATAATTTTTTGGGCATAATTCCAGATTGCTCTCCAGAATGGTTGGATTCGTTCACAACTCCACCAACAATGCATTAGTGTCCCCGTTTTCCCGCATCCCCTCCAACATTCATCATTATTTTTTCCTGTCATAAAAGTCCCTGTTTTAAGTCTAGTAATCTATCCACTATGCTATAATACTTCTAACCTATTTGGGGGGGGACAAAATAAAATGGGGTAAGTGACCTGCCTAAGTGTTTGAGACTGGATTTGAACTGGGGTGCTCTCTGCACTTGGTCATCTAGCTGCCCCTCCTCCAATGTTTCTTTACAATTAAATCTATACCTGCCCCTCTCCCCCACACACATAAGCTCTTTTTTGCCAGTTCCCAGCCTTCTCTTTTCTAATTGAGCTTTCTTGAGGATAGTTATAATCACTACTTCAATACCCAACCCATAAACCATTGAGAAAATTCCCTTTTCCCAAGCACACCTACTTCTTCAGATAACATTAGTACTTTAGCAGGTGCTCCTGGAGGGCAGGCTCTGTGTTCCCAGAGGACTTAATCACTGACTAAGAGCTCCACCTTGGCAGTTTTCATTTTGGGGTGGAACAAAATGACACACACAGGATGAGCAAGAATGCTGGATGGGTTGTAACCTGCATTGCAGGATCTCATTATCTTTCTGTTCAACCCCTCTTCCCACTCTTTCTGATCTTTACTATTGCTATCCTAATAGCGATCTGGATTTCCAATCCATCCTGAGCATCTTTCTCTCAACCTCAATACCCAGTTACCACACCTTGTCCCTTCTTCTACATCTCTTGAAAATGTCTCCTTTTCTCAATTTTTCTCACCACCCAATCTCAAATCCTCCTCATCTTTCGGACTAATGGAACAACTGTAATACTATCATGGATGTCTCAGCTTCAAGTGCCTCTCCACTCAATCCAGCCTCCAATTAACTGCCAAAGTGATACTCTGAGAGTTCAGATCTGACCACATTACTTCTCCCACCCTAACTCCT
The DNA here is from genome assembly GCF_016432865.1 of Antechinus flavipes. NCBI lineage: Eukaryota > Metazoa > Chordata > Mammalia > Dasyuromorphia > Dasyuridae > Antechinus > Antechinus flavipes. Next base: position 268,920,462 of record NC_067402.1, read on the forward strand.
TGTGTGGAGTAGAGATATAGAAGAACTTCCAAGAATGTTTAAATTCCTCTTCTGTATTTTAGTTTCTCTAGGTCTCTGTGACCTGCATAAGTATGTTGAGTATTAGCCAATATGTACTTAGATTTTAAATATATGTATTTAACCTAAAATGATGACATTTATCACTGTTGAAGTTATCAGTGTTTAGACAACTAGTTGCCTGATATATGGTTCCTCTCAGAACTAGGGAATCTGCTGTTTTTGGCACGAATAACATCCAATTAAGGGGGGGGGGCACGTATCTCTCAATGTTCCGCAAACCATGATGTAATCCTTTGTAACTAAAACCTATAAAAACTGTGTATCTTCTCCTAGTTCTTTAGCCCTTCTATCTACTGTGAGTTTTCTCTCTTTCCCTCCTCATGGTGGAATTGTTCAGTCTCATGAGAATTTATTAAATAAACAATTCTTCTGCTTTTTACTTCGAGAGGTCTCTGAGTAGTCATTTTTGGATAGGATTTTCCATCCTGCATGTCCCCTACAATCTTCTCATTAAAATTCAGTGCTTCCCAATTTATTTTAGGATCAATTGCCATTTCATTTTTTCTACTTCTTTTAACATGTCAATTTCTTGTGTTTTATGCTTCAAATAATGATTAGTGTACATAAGGTATGCATATAATTTACAAATAAGTAAATAGATTAGGGTGGTTGTTGTTTAGTTAAGTCTGACTCATCATAACCCCATTAAGGGTTTTCTTGGCAAAAATACTGGAGTGTTTTGCTATGTCCTTCTCCAACTCATTTTACAAATGAAGAAACTGAGGTAAATAGGGTTAAATGACTTGCCCGGGATCACACAGTCAGGAAGCTTCTTAGGCTGGATTTGAACTCAGCAGGATGAATGTTCCAGACTTCAGGTCTTCTATATACTACACAACCAAGCTGTTCCAAATTGGGGGAGGGGAAGATACACAAAAATGTTTTATTAATGGGGTGTGTGCTCAAAAAATTTGGATATTCCAGTGTCAAACTCAGTTGGAGGGATGGTCACTAATTCATATATACAGATCCCTACTGGTAACATATTGACTTAGTTTTAAACTGTAATGCTATCCATATCTTGTTGAAGTTTTACTTATTTTATTAATATTTACCAATTATATTTCATTTTAAAATAGTATTTTATTTTTCCAAATGCATGCAAATATAGCTTTCAACATTCACCCTTGCAAAATCTTGTGTTCTAAATTTTTCTTTCTCTCTCTTCTCTCCTCCTCTAGATAGCAAACAACCTAAAATCAGATCCAAAGGGGGAAAAACTGTGAGAAAGAAAAATACACAAGCAAACAAAAACAATGAAAAGGTGAAAATACTATGCCAATTATATTTTAATCAAGTTCCACCATACTTGGAAATGTGAGAACTCACTAGAGTTCGTCATCTCTGGTCTAGATAACTTCATTGGGATGTGTGGAGTGTTCAGGGAGTATAGCACTTCTGGTGGAAGGGATACTGATTCCTTTTCAGGGCTGCTCATCCACCTTTGGGATCTACTTGGCACTTAACTCTCACCTGTGGATCCTAGAAGCTATAGCATGCACAATGGCCACAACCTGGCAAATCTTCTAGGCAGATGAGTTAAACCTTGTTAAGGGTAACCAACAGGCCTCAAACCTATTGGTGAGTTAGAAATGTCTATCCTAAACATAGGAACATGTTCTTTCTTGTTTTATTTTTCCCCTAAAAAACAAATAAATGAAATAGTCCTTTTTGGGATCATTGGTCCAGTTTGGGTTCCCAGAGAAGTGGCTGTTATTACTCCCAGGGTTCTGGGGTTAACCCTGTGGCTGGCTATTCACCTAAACACTAGCTCACAAGTCTCCACTTCTGATTTCTCTTTAACAATGAACCCGGACATCTAGTTAATACTTTACCAAAGGCATTTATTTTCTCAAATAAGGTGGCAGGGAATATAATTACAAAGCATTTTCCCAAATAGCAGCTGTGTAATCTTCTAGAAATATAGAAGATGAGTCTGTATGATATGATAGTTGTGAGGAACATATGTAAGGAATACAGATAGATAAGTCAATTCAAAATCTTGAAACTGCAGAGTTATCTATCTCTCTGGAGGGTCTACACTGGTGACAGTCTCTCTGGGGGACTGGTGGCGCAGCTGGGCTTGCTCTTCTAAGGTGACAGTATTTCAACTGCATGAGACCTACATTATCCTAATTGATCATTTAGGGACTGTGTTGGTTCCTTTTTTTAATATAGTATTTTATTTTTCTAAATACATTGTAAAGATAGTTTTTAATATCCATTTTTAGAGAACTTTGTGTTCCAAATTTTTCTCCCTCCCTCTCTTACCCAAGACAGCAAGCAATATGATTTAGGTTAAACATGTGCAATTCTTTTAAACATATTTCAATATTTGTCATGCTGTGCAAGAAAAATCAGATCAAAGTAGGGAGAGGAAGCCACAAGAAAGAAAAAATAAAAACAAGCAAACAACAAAAAGAAAAAGGTAAAAATACTAAGCTTCAATCCACATGCAGTCTCCATAGTTCTCTTTAGATGTAGATAGCTCTCTCTCCATTCTAAGTCAATTGGAATTGCCTTGAATCACCACATTGTTGAAAAGAGATAAATCCATGACAGCCGATTATCCCATCATTTTGTTGTTGCTGTGTACAATGTTCTCTCAGTTCTGGACACATCACTTAGCATCAGTTCATCCAAGTCTTTCCAGCCTTTTCTGAAATCAGCCTGCTCATTTCTCACAGAACAATGATATTCCATTACATTCACTTACCATAACTTATTCAATCATTGCCCAACTGATGGGCATCCACTCAGTTTCCCATTCCTTTCTACTACAAAAAGAACTGCTGGGAACATTTTTTTTGCATATGTAAATCCTTTCCCCTCTTTTATGATATCTTTGGGATACAGACCCAGTAAAGACGCTGCTGGATCAAAGAGTATGCTGTGCTAGCTCCTTATCAGGGATTCTGCTGTTGTTGTATTGGATCAGATTACTGTGCTTCTAGGCTCTCCTCAGGTCATAGAGGGTATCTCCGCTCTATGAGTCTATCCACTGGTCTTTTGAAATTGCTCTATTTATAGAATGTTAAAGAGCTCTTTTAGATCCCTTGGTTTAATAAGGGTAGAAGCTTCTTTTCTTTGATTCCCTCAAAAATTCCACTCTTGAGATGGTTTGTCCCCTCCTAAAAAGAGAATATTTGACAAATATTTGACAAGTTCTTTCTGACTGAAAAACTCTTTTTTCCATTCTGCAACTCCATGTTGCCTTAGAGTGATTGGTTTAAATTCAGTCATTTTTACCTCCCATATTCTTCTGGGAATCTTATATAGATGAATGGCAACAGCTAGGGACAAAGATATATTTATATCCTAGCAATCTATGCTGTGGAAATAAGTTTGCTATTTTGCTGGCTTCTTTATATGCAATTAAGGTATTTAAGCCTCATATCCTTTCTAATAAGTAATAAAATAGTAATTGTAAGCATATAATAACTATTATATAGCACCACTTATTATACAACCAATCAATAAACATTTACTAAACACCTACTATATTTAGGGACTATACTAAGCTCTAAGGGGAAAAAAAAGAGGCAAAAGTCAGTCTCTGCTCTCAAAGAGTTTATATTGTAATGGGGAAAACAGCATACAAATAAATATCTACAAAGGCAGGCAGACCACCAGCAGGCTATTGTAGTAATCTAGGCATGAGATGATAAGGGTTTATACCAGAATTCTGCAAGTGTCAGAGGGAAGAAAGGGGAGTTTTTAAGAAAAGCAAAGGTAAAATCAACAGACCTTTGCAACATTTTGTATATGTATATTTGTATGTATGTACACACATACATATGTGTATTATATATGTGTATGTATTATGCATGTGTATGTGTATATATGCACCCCAACATAGTCCCATCGAGGATTAGGAAGATGGGACTGAGAGATAGTGAGGAAGAATTCAGGATAACTCCTAGGGTGTTATCTGAGGGCTTGAGAATATAGTGTTGCCTCTACAGTAATACAGAAGATAGAAGGGGGCAGAATACCATCTATTCAGACCAGTTACCAACTATTATATAGTATCTACTATATGCTAGGCACAGTACTAAACACTGTGAAAATATTTTCTCATGACTCCCACCTGGGAATCAGGTAATTTCATTTTCTCTATTTTGCATTTGAATGCCCAAGGTCATAGAGCTAGTAATAAATGTCTGGAGCTGGACTTGAACTCAGGTCCTCCAGTATACAGGCACTGAACTCTCTCCACTGCACAGCCTTTCTACGATAGGGAAAATATCTATTTTGCATCTAAGGGCTTTCCCTTGAAGTTTCATTATCTCTATGGTTCAGCCTCTGTAGAACTTCCAGCTTGGGTGGAATATATGAAATGCCCCTTCTTAAAGGAACAAAAAAGGAAATGCTCCCCTCTGTTATCACGGGAAAATATAATTGTGGTTGGTTCCATGTTTTTTTAATATTGATAGCACTCTAACATGCAAAATAAAAGAGTTTTGAAATTGGTCCTCTTCCCTTGCTGTACTAATGGTAGTAATAAATAAATAACCACAGAGAAGATAATGGTACAATTAAGATCATGTAATAATAAGGATGAAGGAGAAAAACTATCATTGTCCATGATATTCTCATACAATAAAGGTCCAAGTATTCTGACTGCAGCTGCTGCTGCTCATATCTGCCACAAGTGTTGCTCTTTTGTGAAGAGCACCAGGGGATGTAAAGGGACTGGAAGACCCCATCTCATTCTCAATCAATCATTTAACAAGGCAAGGGATGCTCCTTAAGAGTCAATAAATCATTCTAACCCATCTTAGAGCAACTAAGGAGCTACTGATCCCTGAGACTTTTGCCAAGGGAGAATAGAGATGGATTGACTCAATCAATCATACTTCATATGAAGTAGGTGAGAACAAGGTTTAGATCTCTTCATTAAATCAGTCACTCAACCAATCAGTCAATCAGGGTGCAATGGAAATCTGTAGACATTGGTTGGGAGATTCGGTCATGTCCTTGGGAGGCTTATATAAAACTAGCAGGTTAGTTGGAATAGGGGATTTATTTGAGTGTCTGACAGTGAAGAGGAATAAGACAACTCAGCTAAGCCCCTGAGAGGAAATTGCTTAAGGGGGAGGAGAGGAATAAGAGTAGCTAGAGGAGTTGAGTTTTTTCATCTGTGTCCTGGCAACATTCTTGCAACTGCCACAATTAATGACAGTTGCTGCTTTGAGAGCCAAGGACAGACCTTGTGGAAATGCAACTTCCAAGGAATTCAGCAAAAAAGTTACATTGTCGCAAAGAAACTCCATGAATACTCAATGAAAAGGACTTCCCGCAATGCAGTTATATATACTACTTTGTCTTTTGCCACATTTGAGCTGCTGATGTAAACTTGTCGGAGGCAGCTAGATTGTAGAGAGATTATAGAGACCACTGCTCAGTGAGGAAGACCAAATTCAAATTTGGCTTCAGAAACTTCCTTGCTGTGTGATCCTGAGTAAGTCACTTTACTTAGACACCTCAGTTTCTTCAGTTAAATGGGGATAATAATAGCCTACCTCCCAGAGTTATTGTGAGGCTCAAATGAGATTTGTAAAGCCTCATGCCAACCGTTAAACACACTAGTTGGGCAACATGTCAAATGTTGCAAAATGGAGAAAGATGGAAAGTTAAGAACTAGATGATTATCTCCAGAGTCAGTAAGCTTCCTCTCAAGAAGAGCTGGGGTTCTTGTTTGTTTTTGTTTTTTCATTTTTGCCTTTGTGTGTGTGTGTATGTATATATATACCCTAACACAATTCCTTACAGAAACAGATGATTTTAAAAATGTTTTCAATTAAATTACAGAAAGTGAGGCAACATGTAAAAAAAAAAACCCACTATTCGCCTGCAGAGAAAGAGAACTGATGAAATTTGAAGGCAGATTGAAGCATAGTGCTAATTTTATTTTCTTGTTTTTTTTCCCTCAACATGGAAAAATGTTTTGAATGGCTTCATGTGTATAGCATATTGCTTACCTTCCCAAGGAGTGGGGGAAGGGTTTGAGGGAGGGAAGGAATTTGGAATTCAAATTTTTAAAAATGAATTTAAGAATAAATAAATTTAAGAAAACTGAGGCAAAAGAAGGAAAAAGGAAACATACCTTGTACAAAGTAGGCATTTAAAATGCTTATTGAATTGAATCTGGTATATGTGTTCAGATTAAAATAGTACAATAGTTATAGCTGTAATAATAACGCATTTGCAATAATACTTGCAATAATAACTCATTACTATAGGCTTTAAAGTTTCTACCCTATCAGGTGGATAGTGAAAGTATTATTGGACATAATTTTTTTTCAGGTTTTCTCAGAATTTTACTAGAACAAGCACTTGAAATGGGGTATAGAGAAGGAAAGCATGTATATCAGAGATATTTAGCCTTCATCTCCACTCAGGAGGAAGAGAGGTAGAATGGGGGTCAACAGAAAAGCAGGAGTATATGGACCAAGCCATGGCCTTCAATATGCTATTCCTACCTGGAGTAGGTAATGGAATTACTTTGTGAGGCTATTTCTTGGGATTCCTATCATGTTTGGATATAATTGTGGGGAAGGATATTGGACATAATTTTAGGAAGGAAAGAAACAAGCATTTATCAACGATCCTACTATATGCCAGGCATTATGCCAAGTTCTTTACCAATATTTCATTTCACCCTCACAACCACTCCGGGAGATAGGTGATATTTTGGTCCTCAGTTTAACAGTTGAGAAAACTGAGGCAGACAGACGTGAAGTGACTTTCAGCCATTTTTGAATCGAGGTTCGTCACCTGCTTGGAGAGGGAGCTTCCTATTCTGGGAGTTCTCTGTGATCCCTCTGCAGGCAGTACTCCCGGCTCTGCACTCCCGGCTCTGCACTCCAGGCTCTGGAGACTCTCTCTACCAAATCGGGAGAAACCTCTTCTGGGTGGATGTTCCCTCCAGCACTTGAATTCTCACACTGAAGTATTATTCCCTGTCCTTGGTATTCTTTTCCTCTTTCAGCCGTTCCATTTTAAAAATGGACTTGAGAACGAACGATGTTTTAAATCCTTTCCAGACTGTCGGGGACTCAGTATGGGACATAAGGACCCCCCCCCCCCTTTCCTCCTTTAAAATGTCAGTTTTGAGGACAGGAATGGTCTTTCCTTCTGTCTTCGTATTCGCTGTGTTTGGCACTGTGCCGGGCATACAGCAAACATTTAATAAAAGTTTTCCAATTTGACTTCCCTATTCCAAAGATAATTATTATTACTATTATTTTATTTATTTATTTATTGCAACTAAGTAGTTGCAGATTCTGCATCAACGCAGTAACAAATCAAATTCGGCAGATTTTGCCCGCAGCGGTCCCGGACTCTTTTCTTTTCTTTTCTTTTTTTTTTTTTTTTTTTTTTTGCAACAGAAAAGCCGTCGTTCCTGATTTGGGGGACTTCATGTGGCGGAACAGAATTTAGCGTCGGGATGTCCGCAAACCGTGCCGCACTAAGAGCCGAGTCGTTTTGGTGTGGTTTATTTGCCCAATCAAGAGAAAATGCAACTGGAGGAATTTTCCTAAAAACGAGACTCGTTTGCACAAGATGCAAACTTTTTGTGTATGTGTGGCAAATTTTAAAGTAAAATTTAGCTTTTTAATAAAACAAAATCTTTTCCCTTCTCCTCCTCCCCATCCCCCCCACTGCAAAATCAGTACCTACAGTGCCAACTTTTTCAGGGTGCATCGTAACCTAATTACCAATTTTTAAAAAATGAATATTAATATATTTTTCTCTCATCCTTTCTTTACAAAATAAAAGCGAAATTTATAATCCCCTTAGCAAGATAAACATAGTCAAACAAAATCACTAGCGGGAAGCATAACTTTTCAGCCTAATTAACATTTTAAAGTGAAGGACGCATTTTCTTTCCTGACTGCTCTACAATCCCAGCACTAAAGGCGCAGCTGCCCAGGGGGACTTCTCGCCCGGGAAGGTAGAGGCGGTTTGCCCTTGGGAGCGTGCGTGCTTGTGCACGTGGGAGGGGGTTCTTCCTCCTCCGGGCGCACGTGGGACGTGCGGAAGCAAGAGCGAAGCAAACTTTTCTTTTCCTGCCTGGGACGGAAAGGACGCCCCGGCGCGCGGCAGGCTCGGGACGCGGCCGAGGAGGGTGACGTCACGCGAGCCCCAGGTCCCGCCTCTGCCTCGGCGGCTCCCCCTCCCCCGTCCGCCACGAGGCCGGCTGCTCCGGGCCGGCCCCGCCCCTCCGGCGGGGGCGGGCGGACCGCGGCCGGGTCCTCCAACCGTCCCGGCATGCCCCTCGCTTCGTCGCACCATCGAGAGCGGCTCGGCCGGGTGCCGGGGGCGAACGCAGGCGGCTGCTCGGGGAGCGGGCCCCTCTAGCTCGCCCTCTCGTTCTCTCTTTAGCAACATGGCGGGCGTGGAGGCGGCGCAGGCGGCGGCCTCTGAGAGGCATCTGAACGGTGAGCTGGAGCCGGACGACAAGGACGACGGCGCGGCCTCCACGGCCGAGGAGACGGCCAAGAAGAAGCGCCGCAAGAAGAAGAAGGGCAAGGCCGGGACTGCAGGTAACGGGACGGGCGAGAGGTGGGAGGCCTCTTGGACCCGGGGTCGCGCCCGGTCCAGGCCGCCGCCGTCTCAGCCCTGAGGAAGAGGAAGCGGAGGCACCTTGGCCGGAGGGATCCGGCCTCCGAGCCCTTCGGCTTGGTCATCCCCGCCTCTCGGAGCCGGAGGGATCGGAACCACCGTGTCCCCTTGTCCTTGGTCGCTTCTCCCTGAACTCATATCGGCTGCTGGGAGTGGGGTGTGGGTGGAAGGGTGAAAGCCACGCCACTCTGGGAGTCGGGGTCGTCTTCTGGGACCCCTGGCACCCTCTGGGACTCGGCTGCTGAGACACTCTCCCCCCTCCCCCCAAGCTGCTGAGGAGCTGGAGCTACTCAGGATTGGGAGGTTCTGCCGCTGGCGGCGGGTCTCTCCGGGTCCTTGGAGAAGTGTTTGGCTGAGCTCAGCATCGCTCCGAAGCTGGCCCGGCTCCATTTCTGGGAGAAAGGGGGAGGTGGCTTTAAGGGACCCAGCCTCGGAGCAATGCCTGGGGCCGTCCTGGTCCCCCTGTCGGCTCCGCGCTCTCTGGCAGGTCACTTCAGCGAGCTCTTAGCCTGGACTCGCGGGCTCAGCCCTCTGGCCTTTCGGTGTCATCCTCCCTGTGCACCGAGGCGTGGGGTTCAGGCGTGCCCAGCTCTTCGCGAGCACAGGATCCCAGAGCGGTTTGCTGTTTCTTCCTAGGTGGTACAGGAAGTGTCTGAGTCTGGGAGTGAAACTCATGAAGAGGGTCTTCTGATTCCAAATCCCGTGTCCTGTCCACTGCATCATCTTCCCTTCGATGCTTGATAAAGGCTTAGCGATTTTGTATTGAGTACTCTGCTAAGCCAGGGAAAGGTCCGTGGGACCCGACTGAAAGTTTTACGGGATGATCTCAAAGTTCTTTATCTTTGTCAGTCATCGGGCATTTATCAGATCCTCACTGTATGGTAGGCTGAGAGCGGCAAAAGTCAGAGACAGACAGTGATGAAAGTTTATAAAAATTGAGAATTTTTTTTTCTTTAATCTTTTATCAAATCAGTTTGCTAAAACTCCTCCTAAGGACAGCAAACAAAGTTGAGAAACAACTCAAAAGTTTACAAGAATGACTGGCATAAATGAAAATTTTTCTTTCTTACTCTTTTATTGGTTAATGAGTATTTTATTACTGGGTTTATTATAAACCAGGTATTGTGCTTGAGGTTGGATAGTCACAACTTAAAGATTACAAAAATCATCTTAAGTTATTTTTCTTGAATATTTTCACTCAACAGTCATTTCTTCAGGACCTAGATATGTGCAGCTCAGGTCCCACTTTCTATGGGAAGCTTTTCCAAAGATGATAATCTTCCCTTCCAAGCTTTTCTCTAGCCATTTACATCCCAATATGTCTTGTTTTTATTCGTCTTGTCTATACCTCATTACTTGCTGTATCTCCTTATGGAATGTGAGCTGAGGGCAGAAGCTGTTTTTGGTTTCCTTCCTACCTCCAGTGCTTTTTGGAATGCGCCTCTCCTGCCTTCCATCTCCTAATAGATTTAGTCTCCTTATGTAAAAGGAATTATTTCATTTTTGTTTTGAAAGGCTCTAGCACTTAGCATAGTGCCTGGCGAACTGTAGGCTCTTACTGAATGCTTGTTGACTGTTGGACTGTCAGATTCTGTTAGGTGATAGACTGTTCTCTGAAGGATGATGCTACAGTCTTTCAGGATTAGGCAGAAGTGGGTGATGTATTTGGAAACGAGTATTTATGGGAGGGATAGCTAGAAAAGTTATCTAGGGTAGTCCTTGACTATAGGTGAGGAACCTGGCCCAGAGAAGGAATAGTGACCCGTTGGGTATCCAAGCCTAGCTTTGCTCTGTACTTTTTTTTTTTTAACATGAAAAGCCTGAGAGCAGTTGTGGAGTAATAGGAGATATATTTAAAAACTACTAGCTCGTGGGGCAGCTAGGTGGTACAGTGGATAGAGCACCAGCCCTGAAGTCAGGAGGACCTGAATTCAAATGTAGTCTCATTCACTTGACACTTCTTAGCTGTGTGACCCTGGGCAAGTCACTTAACCCCAATTGCCTCTGCAAAAAAACTACTAGCTCATCCCATTCTCTCATTTACTACGGAAGACCAGAACATTCAGTGACATGTCCAGTGTTACACCATGGAATTCAAGGAGAGATGGCCACCAAAATCTTGAAGGTGGCACAGATTAGAATCTTGCCACCACTGCATGGTAGCCTTAATCTTTTTGGATTTAGTGTGCTGTGCCATGGGGTAGTCACTTCATCTCCTGAGGCCTGGGTTTGCTTGTCTGTGAAATGGATAGAATACCACCAGCCTCACTGATTTTGTGGAGAACTCTTGAGGTTATGCTTTATAATATTTATATAATATTATATAATATATATTATATATATAATACATAATAATATTTTTATTATATAACAATAATGCTTTATAATATTTATATAACATAATATATATATAATAATAATATAATTCATAATTAAAGCACTAAGGATAAATGTTGGTCCTTATTTCAGTAATTTATAAAAGTCATTTCAGTGATTAAAAAGATAGGATTAAGAGATTCTTTGCTTCATGCTGTTTCAGGCAGAGGTAAACAGTTGTTCCACCAAAAACAGCTTCCTTGCCTGACTTCCTTTTTTTCTCAGACTAAACTGGTCTTTTACCTGAAAACTTTGGAATAAACTTGAACTCCTCTTCCTTCCTTACTTCCAATAACTGCAAGTTAGTTATCGTCTTATTTGGAAATGTCTCCTTTCTGTTCCCATTGTGACACTCTGTTTAGTCTAAACTGGCATTCCCTTGTGTGGGATTGTTACGAGACTGACTCTTGGTCAGCATTTTCCTCTCACCTTCCATTTATCCACACACTACCCTTTTATCTCTCTTCTGAAGTCTTTCTTGACCCTCTCCATTAGTTGTTCATTTTTTACTTAAATAAGGTCATGTAGCCAAAGAAAAACCACTTTATTTAGGTATGGGTTTTTTTAAAAAATAAAAGAAAAATATAAAGTATTTCATCTGATTTTAAATTAAGTATATAAGTTCCACAAATACGCTTGTCAGTTCCAGCCATGTTAAGTAATTCAATTGAATGGTTTGTTGAATAAAAGGAAAAAAGGGATCTGGTGAAAGAAACAGATGGGGAAGGAAGAAAAACTTGGAATGGAAGTTCCTTAAACCCAAGAATAGTTTTCTTGCTCCTGAAGTTTAGGCACTAGATGCTTGTTGATTGATTGGTTGATTTTTTGTTAGAAAGAAAAGAAAGAATATTTAAGTGCTTTCCAAGTGAGATAGCATTCCTGTGGGTAGAAAGGTAGTATATCAGTTAGAGGCCATTTTGTACCGTGTCCTTTCTTTGGGTAGTCTTCTGGGTCTTTAAAATTCAGACTAGCCACTTAAGCAGTGGCTCTGCTCTTTAGAAGGCACCTGCCCAACCAGAGAGGAAAACACCTAGGGCAGTTAAAGCACAGCCAAACCAGAGATGGGAATCTGGTCTTTCGGTTTAAAGGTAATATCCATAAGCTTCAGTCTAAATATAAGTCCTCTATAATATAACTCCAAGCTTTTTTCCCCAGCTTATGGCTTGGCATGCGTGGTTAGGAATATACCTTCCTTATTTGCTTCTTCCTCTCTGAACAATTAAAATGTATGTATGTTAATGTATTTTGCCCTGAATCTACAGATAAATTTACAGTCTGTGAAGAAACTATATTCCATGCTTCTTTGTATTAGTTTCTTCAACTGTAAAATGAGGAAATTGGATTAAGGATCTCTGAGGTTCCTTCCAGCTCTAATTGATTGCAGACACTGCATGTACTCACTGAGTGTTATAATTTCCTAGAATGTGGTGGTTCTCCCCTTTGCCCTTAACATTTTAATACATATTAGCTGTTATTGTTACTGTAATTAGTTGGGAGTGTATAGTGTCTCCCTGGATAGGCAATAAGCCCTTTAAGGGCAAGGAAGTTTAAAAAAAAAAAAAATTGCATCTGGAGTGTCTTGCCTGTAGTGTAGGTCCTTAGTCAATTTCTGATGAATGAATTGATGATGATAGACTATCCTCTCATCTCTACTGTGTGGTTAATGGGAAGTTCGTTGGATTTGGAGTTCTGGCTCTATCACTTTTTAAATCCAGTTACTTAATATTATTATTATTGTCATCATCATCATTATTTATTTATTTATTTGTAAAGCTTTTTATTTTCAAAACATATGCACAGATAATTTTTCAACATTGCCCTTGCATAGCTTAGTATTTCAGATTTTCCTCTCCTTCCCCTCACCCCTTCCCCTAGATGGCAAGTAATCCAATATATATTAAACATGTTAAAATCTATTAAAACACTCTTAAAAGAGACTTAATTTCCTCATCAGTTTTACATATGTTATATATATATATGTATATGTATATAAAATTATATACTTTCATCAATCTCACAAAATTGTGAGGTAAGCATTCATAGGAAAATTTATGAAAGATGCTGTATTTTTGTGGCCTTTCCTCCTAAAATCCTTTTTGATCTCTTCCTATTTTCCAGGTTAGTAATGACTTATCTTCTTCACATTGTATAACACTTTCCATTGATAATAACGCACTCCGACTTTCTGTTATAGTTATTTGGTTCTTTCTCTAAATTACTATACTATTACCCCATCAAGACATAAAGATGACCTGGCAAATTCCATTATCCTGTTTTGAGTATGATTTGGTCTTGGATTGAATGTTATCTCAGGAACAGTTTAGTTAAGAAAATCTCAGAGGTATCTCACTAGATAGTTTAGGTTGTTTTTCTATTTTTATTTCTTTATACATGCATGTCTGAAATGGTAAGGCCCAATGGGTCTGTGGTCTGGGTCATTGAGAGGATATGAAATCATAGATCCTTGAAGTGTTAAAGGCCAGCTCTTTGTTCTCTAGCTTTTCTTTTGCACAGATTTTCTTTCGTTGGAAGGGACCTTAGGTCATCAGTCCCAAAACAGTATTCTTCTTGAATTGAATCCTGGCATTACAGATAAATCCATCAGCAAACATTGCTGTGTACTAGCCCTTGTGCTTGGTTCTGGGGATACAGACAAAATATGAAGTAATGCCTGTTTTCAAGGAATTCATAAAAATATGGAGAAACATGTGTGTTCATACTTTTATGTGTATATGACTCAAACAAGTGTACAATAGGGAGTTTAATTGGGGAGGGGGCAGGGAAAAGGCTTTGGGTTGAAGATGGGAAATGTCACTATTATTTTAGAATAACATCAGCTTGGAATGAGGTCTTAGAGTGGAGTGCCTCACAAAAAGTGCTTGAGCTAGGCTTGAAGTAGGACATTTATTTGATGAAGAAGGAAAGAAAGCTAATTTGACTGGATTGTAGAGTGCTGGAAGGGGAGTAATTAATGTGTATAACATGGCTGGAGTCGAGTTGGGAAGGTGTTTCCTAAAAACTGGGGCAAGAGATAGCACCTGGAGAAGAGAGTATCAATGTTAAATTGGCTGCTCTGTGGAGGAGGGTCTGAAGTGGGGAGAAGTGAAGAAGGAAAAACATTAAGTTGTGTAGTCCAGGGGAGAGGCAGTAAGGGTCTGCACTAGAATGTTGGCTAAATGATTGGACAGAAGGGGACATATACAGAAGATGTTGTGGAGGGAGAGACCAAAAGATCGGACAGCTAATTGAATATGTGAGATAAGGGGAAAATGAGGACTTGAGGATAGAAATGGCAGAGGTAGTTCAATGATGTCTTTAATTTACAGGCATAATTAAATCAGGTAGCGGAGAGAGTTTGGGGGGTGGGGGAGGAGGAAGCAGAACTAGTTTTGTTTTGGACATGTCATATTTGTGAATTTTGTGGGACATCCAGTAAGCAGTTGGTGATATGAGATGAAGAGAGGTTCCTTTGAGTTTGTGTATAGAATTGAGAAGAGAGTGTAGGGAGAGAAAAGAGGCCAGGACAGTATCTTGGTGGTTCAGTGGCACAGAAATAATGTGACTGAGGTGGGATTTGAATTCAGACCCTCTGACTCCACTGTGCAAAGCACATCTACAACCTGCAATTTATGCAGACTTGTAAGTTTAGTTTGAAGGTCTTTTCTTTGGTGATGGGAACTTCTTAACATTTGAGACAACTTATTCTATTTTTGCATAGCTATAATTGTGGAGAATTTTCTTTTAGTTGAACTCTAACTCTTTGCAACTTTTACTCACTATTCCTAGTTGTTATTTCTGAGATTAAAATTTCTCTCGTACTTAAATAGCACTTCAACATACTTGAAAATACTGTATCTTCTCTACTTTTCAGCTAACTGTTCTTATTTACTTCAGCTGTAAGAATTGTATGACTTAAACTTAGATTATCTAACCATCCTCCAATATCGATGTTCCAATTAGCCATTTATCCTTAAAACAGGATGCTCAAAATAGACCATAATACGCCTGATGCAGTTTGATCAAGGTGGAGGATAGCAGGGGTGTCATTCCATTTACTGGGATTCATGCTGCCTAACATCGCATTTGTTCTTTTGGTTACCTTGTCACACTGTTCATTCTTATCAAGTTTTGGGCATTCCTATATGTGATATAGCCATACCTTGACTTGATTCATCATTCTTTCTTAAGGCTGGGCGCTTTTTGGAGGATGGTTTTTGTTATCCCAAATTTTGTCTAATCCTCTCAATTTTGTGTCACTTGCAGATTGCGTGGTCAGTTAGATTAGAAAAAAGATTACTAACCACCAGCCACTGCTGGGCAGAAAGTACCCAATATAAGCAAAATGTAAGACAGTCCTTGCCCTCAAGGAGTTTATCTTCTGTGGGGGGAAAATACTTAAGAGGAGTTCAAAAGGTGAAGAATAATGAAAATACCTATAAGGAATAGTGGTAGAGAGATGGGGAATATGTAGTCTGAAATTGTGGGGAAAACTTTCTTCACATGAAGGCTGGAGAGTTAGGAACCGAGCCAGTTTAGAAATGTGTAGCTAACATTAGTATTTTCCCTAATGGAGGTTCCAGGAAGGAATTCAACAACAGGAGGAGACTTGCAGTGAAGAGAGATGGATAAATCATATCATTTATCTTCTAATTGAAATCATTAATAATAATGTTGAACAAAACAAGGCCAAAGGTTAACTTAATGTTAACACTGTTAACATTATTCCAGTAATAGTGTCATTTCCCTTTTTTCTATGTCAAATTTTGTGAGGGCAGGAAATCTGCTTTAATTTAATCTGCCTCTGTGAACATAGCATGATGTTCTACATACAACTTTAAAAAAAAAAAAAATTTAGCAAAAATCCACTGTTCTGTCACCTCTCTGCCAGTTTAGAACAAAAGAAAAAGCAACTGCTTTGCAAAATGCATAGTCAAGCAAAACAAATTTTTACATTGATTTTGTTTAGGGCCTCCCCCCATTTCTTCTGTCTCCTCCTCTCCCCCTCCAGTATTTCTCTTCGAGTATATTGAGGGTATTTCTCTCATCTGGCAATACAGTCATTCTCTTTCAGGAGGTAAATAGCATATTTTATCATTAGTCTCTCAGGAATTGTGGTTGGTTATTATATTGATAAGAATTCCTAATTCTTTCCAAGTTGTTAGCCTACCAAGTTTTTGTCTTGTACAAATTGTTCTCCTGGACCTGTTCACTTCACTGCATCAGTTTATACAAGTCAAACCATGTTTTTCTAAAACCATCTTTCATTTCTTTTAGCAAAGTAATACTGCATCATATTCATATTCTATAACTTAGAGGTATTCCTTTAAAGTCCTATTGTTTACAACCTCAAAAAGACGTACAAATATTCTGCATACTTAGTTTGTTTTGCTTAGGATTAAATCTACCCTGGCCTCTATCCTCCTTTTCCCCATCTAATAATTTCCCTCTTCTGTGTTCAAACACAGACAAGTATTCCTTTGACCATTTCAGATGAGAGAAGTTGAAATACTCTGTTTATCCTGTTCATATAAGTTTACTTGTGAGCTGATTATGTGAAATATTTTTTTCCTAATCATCCTTTCTTTCTTCCCTTTCTCCTCAAGGTGTACCTTTCCCCCTTTTTCTGTTCTTAAAATCATCGACAAATACCAGATCCACTCCCAGACTTTGTCTAATTAGGCTCTTTCAGCTTCTGATCCTAATAAGGTTCATAGGGGGAGCATATGTATTATTATCTCATGTTTAAATTCAGGCAGTTTATTTCTCTATTTCTTATATGTTCTTTGTTTAGTCATTTATCATATTTTTCATTCATATTTATCTTTTTGTTTATCAACTCCTATGCTTGAAAATCAAGATTTGACTATAGCTTTGGGCTTAATATTTCAATTCCCCACCTTGTAACATTATATTCACTTTTGCTGATTAAATTATCTTTTGTTTTAAACTTATATCCTTTGCCTTCTGGAAGACTATTCCAACTAAGCTCTATATTCCTTAATCACGGTGGTTGCCAAGTTGTTTGTGAATCTGACTGTAGCTCCTTGGTATTTTAATTCTTTCTTTCTGGTTGCTTACAATATTTTTTCTTTGACCAGGAAGCCCTGAATTTTGGCTATGATATTAATGAGAGTTTTTATTTTCTTTTAGAAGATAACTGGTTGATGGTTTCCACTTTGCCTTCTGGTTCTAAGCTATCTGACCAGTGTTCTTTTAAAAGATTACTTGAAATCTGATGTCTAGGCCCTTTTGAGATCAATTCTTAAATTTTTTGTTTTGTTTTGTTTTCTAGATCAATTCTTTTTCCTCTGAAATAGCTCATAAATTCCCCCCCCCCAAGTCTTTTGACTTTATTTTAATATTCCTTGTTTCATGGACTCATTAGCTTTGGTTTGATCTGTTCTAATGTGCAGGGAATTTGTTGCTTGGACAAGGTTCTATGCCTTTTGTGCCAAGCTGTCAAATCCCTTTCCAATATTTCCCAAAGCTTTCATTTCTTTTTCCAATATTTTCTTCAAGGGCTCATTTCGTTTATAAAAAAAATTTTTTTAGCTCTTTAACACCCTTTCATCCTCCTTTCCCCACCCCCCAACACCATTTCTTGCTTCATCTCTTCTAGGAATTCCAGTTGAGCAGATACCTAAGGTGCTTTTTCTCTGAGGTTTTGCTTGTAAATCTTTTAAAGTCATTCTTTTCTTCTGGGTTTGTGGACGGAGCTTCCCTTGCCACCATAATAGATCTTTATAGTAGGATTCTTTTTTGTTTAGTTGGTTTTTTGTTTTGTTTTTCCAGATTTTGGGCTTGGTGTTAAGTTTGGGCTCGGCCATGCTGATTTTATTGCTGCTTTCTTGGTATATTGGGTGGTGTTTGTTATTCTAGGAATTTTAGTATCTCAGGCACAGAAGAGACTCACAAGCTCCTTGTACTCTCAAAATAATCTGATCCTGGACAGAGTCTGATTGCTGTTTCCTTGACCTGAGTTTGGATTTGACTAACAATGAGGTGCTGCTGGATTCAATCCTTGTTAGCTGGCTGGAAAACTTGTTGGGATTGTAGGCTCCCTTTTGGTTTGGGATTCCTATCTTGGTTATTCTCAGTAGTCTGAGCTAGATGCTTGGAACTGACACCCTATTGTGTTTCTCCTTCTGAAGACCTCAAGCCTCTCTCCCTGGAACATTACTCCAGGATCTGTGACCTAGAAATGCATATGTAGCAGCTGACAAAGTTGCCAGATGGTACCTATCCCTACCCCTCTTGTGGTGCTTTGGTATGGGTCTGGCAGTGTCCAGGTACAGATCATCTTCAACAACTCATTTGGGCTCTAACCATATACTACTTTATGTGATTATTTAAATAGTTTCTATTTATTCTTTTCTTCCTAACTAGATTGTAAATCTCTGGAGGGGAAAAAAATGTCCCTGTGCTCTGTATTTTGTTGAATTGATGAATAATATCTGATAATTTGTTAAATAGTCTCCCAACTAGGCATTCACTCCAACAGGGATTTTCCCTTTCTATCCCACTCCCTACAACAGCTTATGTAAATAAACATCGAACTCATTCCTACTAACTTTGTCCTGGGAGACTGTCCTGGTCCCTTTCCTTTCACAACTTTTCTGGGTTCGGTTATCACCTCTATGCAGATGATTCTTGGATCTAACTATATTTTAGCCTATCTCCTGAGCTACAGTCCTCTATCGTAACTGCTTTTTGGACATCTCACACCAGATGTCTCATAGATAACTCAAACTCAATCTGCTGAAACAACACAAACTCATTCTTTTCTCCTCAGGCTCATTCGTTTGAACTTTCCTGTTACTGTTGAGAGTGCCATTTTTTTTTTGTTGTTGTTGTTGTTGTTGTTAGTTTCTCAGGTTCACTAACCTAGGGATATCACTTTTGACTTCTTTCTTCCTTACCTTTATAGCCAAATTTTCCAAATCTTAATGATGTCTGTTTTTACAGCGTTTCTGTCACAGGTCTTCTTTTTCTTTAAACAGCTGCCACCCTTGTTCACCTGGACTTTTACAATAGTTTTCATTTCTCTGTCTCATGTCTGTCATATTCCGGTCTGTCCCCTCCTTGCAGCTCCTTAGAATAGTTTTCCTGAAGCATAAGTTCATACTATTTAATTTACTCAATACATTTTATTGACTCACTACTCTGGGGTAAAATACAAGTTCTTCTAGCTCATAGACTTCTTCATAATTCACCTGCCTTCCCCCTTTGTCTCTCCAGCTCTGGGATCATGTTGCTCTGTGTACTCTAAGGTACAGCCATGGTACCTAATGTGCAGTGTGAGCTGGTCTATGATACTCCATTTTTCATTGCCATGTCTGTGCACTGTCGTTTGCTTTGCCTGGAATACTTGTCTTTTTTACTCTCCATCTTTTGGAATTCTTACTTGGTCTGTCCCCTCTTCCTATATTCCCAGCTGCTAGTGCCTTCCTTACAAAGCACTGGTTTATGCTGAAATGTAAATGTATATATAGAAAGCAGGAATTGTTTTGACTTTTGTCTTTGTATCCCAGCCCTTAACTTAGTGCTTGGTGTGTAGTCATCATTCAGTAAATGCTTACTGATTTTATTTTAAGTATAATGTTATTAATGTTCATTTCTGACACTACAGAAGTCCCACCAATTGCACCACATTTCTGATGTTTTGTTTTTCTGAACTTGAAAGTGGAATCCTTTTGTAAATTCATTTTCTAGAGGGCCTGGTATTTGTTTTTAAGTCATTGTCATTGAGCCTTGGTTTAAACAACATTATTTAACCTGCAGGACAACAGGAAATGGAGGGAGAATCGGGGACTTCAGTGGATGAGGTAGCCAAACAGCTGGAAAAACAGGCCTTGGAGGACAAAGAAAAAGAGGATGACGATGAAGGTAGGTGTATGTGAGGCATGGGGGGGAGGTGAGTGGGTATCTAAGATTTATTTTATCCAGTGTTTAAGTTCAGTGACAAGAAGAGGAAAGTGACAAGAGGCTGATTCATAGTGAGCTGGTGTGAAAGTGTTTTGCAAATTTGAGAACTCTATAAATATCAGATAATAATCTAATTTAAAGTAAATCTTTCCATCATACAACCTTTCATGGTCCCAGCAAAAAAAACCCTTTGTAGAATCTTTTTTAACCTGTGCAAGAAATCTCAATGCTATCAGGGCATTATAAAAGTGAAAAGAACCTTCAGCCCAGGATCAGTAGGGTTTGAATCCCAATTCTTCCCATTTACTAGCCATGTGACAGTGGACCATCTGACCTTTGGGCCTTGGTTTTATCAATAATTTGTACAATTCACCAAATAAATAGTGATATTTGCCGCTTAGAATCATAGATTTAGAATTTGATGGGATCCAAGAGGTCACCCTAGTTCAATCAACTCTTTCACTCTGTAGATGAGGAAAGTGAGAATCAGGAAAGCAAAGTGATTTGGCCAGAGGTGGGCACAAGGAGTGGGTGGCAGAGATAAGGTTTAAACTGGGGTCCTTGTGATTATGGCTCCAGAACTTGGAAGTGTGGTGTAATGGGTAAAGAAACCAAGCAGGAAGATCTGTATTCAGATCCTGCCTCTGACTCTCTGGACCTGCACCATGGATTTAACCTTTCAGTGATCTAGGCAATTTTCTGAGATTCTTGTGTTGTAAAGGAGGTCTCCATGTCTACCGTTCACCCAGTGCCAGAGAAATCACTGGTCCAACTCTTATTCCTCATGTGTGTAAAGCTATATTTATATCTTACACAACAATAAAATTAACTAAAAAATCAGCCTGTGACTGAAATGTTTTAGGGATTTGGAGAGTCTAGTATTCATGTTATTTTGGAAAAAAGAGTTGGGCAGCTCTCTGCAATCTCCACCTGGGGGGCAGAAATTGTCACCAGTCTTTTCTCATCTTTTCAAACTTAATACCATGTCGGATTGATGCTGCCTGCCTGACCCCTATCTTTTGTTACTGCAGGACTTTATGGCCCATTGTTCAGGAAACATGAGGGCACCTGTTTTGTTTGAGGGGCTGTGGGGGAATGCACAGAATGGCCAGGAACCCAATCTTGACTGGAAGAGAAAACCAGGTTGATTAGATTTAAAGGTCATTTAATCATTCTTGGCCCACTTTAGACTTCATTAGGGATGTTTTGAGAACAATGTGTAAAACCATTTTGAGTTATTTGAAAGACAAATTCCTTATTAATTGAAGGAAATTGATTGCTTCTGTGTATACAGTAGTTCCTTGTTCTGCAAAATGCTGTGATGAAACCAGTCTACCAGGCATCTCCTCTCAAAATATACACAGACAGACATATTAAGTTCTGCCTATCCTTGTTGAACTGTGTAAAGCTTTTACTAACAAGTCACTGACTTAGATGTACCTTTTTATCTTAGGGTGTCAGGCAGAGTTAGGCACACCCATAACTAAGGCTTATTCTGCCTGTCTCATTGGCTTGTCTTGAAGAGAGGACTTTTTTAAGTACTATATAAAATATGATATTAGTTCATATTATTACATTTGATTCTTGTAACATCAAATGTGTGACTCTGGGGGAATTACTTAATTTTTATGCTCAACCTCTCTAGCCAGTGGGGACAATAATAATTGTATTGTCTACCTTTTGGGATTGTTATGATGAAAGTGCTTTATTATAAGCTTTAAAATTCTATATAAATAAGAGCTCTTTTACCATGATTAAAATGAGGGATTTAAACTAATTAACTCTTATTCCTTCTAGCTTAATCTGTCAGTTTACAAACCCTTTTTGATCATTAATGTTCAGAGCTGTAGCCACTTGGTTGAGAGGCCATAATCAACCAACAAATCTTAAGAGTGCCTATCATTGGCTGAGAGTTACAGGCACTATAGAGGCTGGTGACTTGGAGTCAGTCAGGAAGTTTGGGTATAAATTCCATCTTTGCCACTTGCTGTATAATTTCATATATATCTTGGAGCCTTGGTTTCCTTTTCTGAAAAATGACCCCATTTTACATAGTCTTTTATTTAATTATTCAATAATTATTCTGTCATTTATCTCACAGGATTGTTGTAAGAATCAAATGAGATAATGAATGTGAAAGGGTTAGAAATGAGCAAACTCTTACAACTATTATCGTTCATTTTTTGCCATCAGTTTATAGTCTCTTATTTATCAGGGGACCTGTTATACATGAAAAGGATATATGCAATATTCCACAACCATACTATAATCATTTTTTTTTTTAAAAAATGTATCTTTTTTAACAACAAAAAAAACCATCACTGGCTTTTCTTAATAAGTCTATTCTCTCCCCCCATCCTAATTCACTTTTTTTCCAGTGTAATCCTGTGATTACCATTGGAAAATCAGTCATTAAGCATAGGCACTGTGCAAAGTGCAAGGAATACAAAGAAAGTAAATGAAACCCTTTGTCCTTAGAGAGCTTGCTTGTTCCTAATAGGACTTAATCATATACCTAAATGAGCATTTGCAAGATACATCAAAATAAAGTGACCTTCAGTGAGAAGTACCAGCATCCCTAGGAGTAGCTGACACCTAATTTTGTTCTTGAAGGAAACCAGGGATTCTAAGCCTTGGAAGTAAGGGCACTGCAGCCAGAACTAAGGAAATGGGGGGGGGGGGGGGGAACGAGGGGAGAGAAGAAAAAGAGCTCAAAACAGCAAGAAGGATTTGATGGCTAAACCATGCTGAGAGATAAAAGGGTACCCTGTGTAAACATTTCTTAAGTGCCAAACCAAGGAGTTTATATTTGATCTTAGAAATAAAAGCCAGTCAAGTAAAGTTCCCATATCTGATCAAAATGAAGGGCAGTAATATTTATCACCTCCAAGATGAAATGGGAAATCCTGTTTGGTTTTTAAGAGCCATTTTCATCTTCCCACCCCTTTTTTCCTTTTCCTTTCTTCTTAGGCCTTAAACTCCCATATGGACTCTGCAGGCCAATGATGCTGGCTTTCTTGCTGTTCTTTAGAGAGGAGTCTCTTATCTCCTGATTTCTTGCATTTTCTCTGGCTGTCCTCCATGCCTGGAACTCTTTCCTTCATTTCTACTTTCTGGCTTCCTTGAAACCTCAGATAAAATTTCACCTTCTGCAAGGTCTTTGATTTGTCTTCATGCTAGTGCTATTGACTACTTTCTGTTGACTACTTCCAATTTATCCTGTCTTTTTAGACTGTGAGCTCTTTGAGAATAGGATTGGTTTTTGCCTTTTGTATTCCTAGCACTTAGCACAGTGCTTAGAACATAGTAGATACTTAATAAATGTTTGTTGATTGACTAGAGTTGAGGTGATTGTAATTGTGCTTTTGGAAAATTGATGTCTCTGTGGAGAGTAGTTGAATAGGGAGAAATTAGAGGCAGGGAGAACAACTGACTTATTTCAGTAGGTGATGAAGACCTGAATTGGAGTGGTGACTGTTTTGGAGAGAAGTGGGAAGGATGTGGGCATATAGAAGAGATGTTGAGATGGGAGATTTGGTAGCTGATTGGATATGAAATAGATGTGTGAATAGACGTGAAAGGCTAGCATTTATAGAAAACTTACTATGTGGTAGGCATTGTGCTTTACAATTATTGATTAATTTTATCCTTGTTACAATCATATGAGGTACTAATAGTATCCTCATTTTATAGATAAAGATACTGAGATAGACAGTAAGGTAACTTGCCCAGAAAGTCCCACAGTGTCTGATGTCTTCCTGATTTCAGGTCTGGGGCTCTATCCACTTTCCCACCTATGCTCCCCAAAATGTGGACCTAGGTTACTAGAATGGGTGATGGTATCTTTGATAGTAATAAGGAAGTTTGGGAAAGGAGTGGGTTTTTAAATATCTAATAAGGCACTTGGTGATGTGGTATAGGAGCTTTGGAAAGTAAGTCATAGATATGTAAATCTGATGGTCTTTGAATCCCTGACAGCTAATGAGCTCGTCAAGTGTAAATAGAGAAGATCTTGTGAGATATCTTACATGCCACAGATAAAATTCAACATGACATGGAAGGAGAGCTAGAAAAGAGGACTGGAAAAGGGCCTTGAGATAGGACAGGAACTGAGAATTCAGTATCCAAAAAAATCCTGATTGGTTTAAGAGAATGTGTCCATGAGTAGGTGATTACCAGTATCAGATGGCACAGTGAAGTCAAGAAAGATGAGGATTGAAAATAAAATTGAGCATTTAAGAGATCATTAGTAATTTTGGAGAGGAGATTTCAGTTGAATGATCTATCATTTCAGAAGCCAGATTGTAAAAAAGAGGAACAGAAGTGGTGACATCTAATTGACAGAGGATAAAGAAAGGAATGGACACTTGCACCCATATAATATCAAAAGAATATTGGAGTTAAAAATATAGATCTTCAGGGGAGTGGCCCCCACATTCCTTAAAAATAGTACTCTGTTAAAATATGGGAGTAAATGACAGCTTTGTGATTTTATCAGTGTATGGCTCCTTAGTAAATAAGTCCTGAAGAGTTGCCAGTAAATATCCTGATGGTGATCAAACCCAGGCCTCTCCAAATACTTCCTTCCATACTACTTCTTTGTTAAGATAAGAAAACATAACATTTGGAAGAATCATATCTTAGAATAAGATTTTAATGAATCCAGATTCAAACACTGGTATAATTTGCATTTCTTCTTGTGAGTCTTGAATGCTGTTGAGAATCTTCATGGCCTTTAAGTTGAAAAGAGCTAAATTCCAGTCCTGCCTCAGACACACCTTAGGAGCTCTGAGCATTGGAAGGAGAGTGTTCACACATTAGGAGTTCCTTGAAACATATAGGTCTTACAGATTCCTTAAAAACAAAATAAATTGTTCTTAATCACATTTCTGTCTTTCCTGATCTTTCCCTTAAGTAGAAAGTCTTAGAACTTAACTCTTTTCATTATTTTTACTGAAGCTTGGGTGCTTCGAGGCAAGATGTTATAAAACAAAACCAAGCCTTGTGGCTGAGTCTGTTAACATTTTTCCCCCATTAGTGGAAAAATCTTTTGTCTGTTCCATACCTTAAGAAAGAAGTGATTGGATTTGTTTTACCAAATTCCTGGCAATTCACATTTCTTTCTGTGCTCTTCTCTCCCTCTCCCCCCAAAAAATATCATCTTTCTGAAACATTCCTCATTGCCTGAAGCATCTTTGCCTTGATCATCCCTGCTGTCTTGCCCTTAATGGAAGGTGCCTTCTTCAAGGTTCCTTCCTCCCACTCAGCTCTCCCTGCACTGTCAGATAGCTGGCAGTTAGCTTACAATGGATTTATTTTTACCAAACTATTTGGTTCCTAGTTGTTTTTAGAGGCTGGACTTTGACACAGACTACTTTTTAGAAGGAAATACATTAATGTTTTATCGCTTGTGTAGTTTGATATAAGGGAGGGCAGCATGTGGAAGACCTAAGATAAACGCATATCTGACATGTATTAATTGTTTGACTTTTTTGTGCAGCTTAACTTCTGTAGTCCTGGGGTTTCCTTCTGAGGACATTCCTTCTACCTGTTTTATGAAGTCCTTATGAGAAGGGAATGATAGGGTCAAAAGCCAGATTGGAAGAGGCTAAGAATGAGAGGAAAAGAAAGTAGAGACATTTACTACAGATGGCCTTTGTACAGATGATACTTGAATGTTAGCTTTTATTATTAAATAAATTTTTTTCAACATAGATTAGAAAACATTTTTAGATCAATGGGTGATGCACTGTGGCTGTTTCTACAAACTGTAGCCTTTTGCCGTTGAATGCTTAGTGGATTTGGAATTAGGAGAGAATTTGGTTGAAATTCTACCTTTGGTCATGGGATGGCAAATCACTTAGCTCTTCTGAACGCACTTACCTGTAAAAGAGAAATGTAATTATCCTGGCTGAGTCTACTCCAGAGGGTCACTTGCATTAGATGTTATATGAGACATTTATGAGTGTAGAATCTTTAGCATGAGCCAACCATAGCTACTTATTCCTTCCATTACTTAACCTGCTTTTCCGAGTTACTAGGCTTGCAACATTGTGGAGGCTACCCAATCACAGACACAAACATAAATCACCTTTACTTTAACGAACATTAAATTGATTTCATTCTAACCCTCAACCTTGGATCCCTCCTACCATTTCATCATCTTTGAGCCCTCATGTGTGCTGCTTATCACTGTGTCCATGTAACTCTTATCACTCTGTCCACTACAATTCTATCTAACACAACTTCAACTGAGTTCTCGCTGCTCCTTGGAAGTCTTATTTTTGCCTTATCAACCCATTCTCTTACTCTCTTCAAGGGCTCTTCTAAATCTCTTTTTCCAACCCTCCTGTGGCTACTTCTCCCACTTTTTCAGATGAGAACCGTTCAGTTGAGGCTATTCCCCATGAACTCCCTCTCCTCCCTTCTTCCTCATTTTTCAGTCAGATGCCTACTGATATTATCATTGTCATAAGATGAAGTGGCTTATTCTTTGCTAAAGCTTAACTGTTCAGGTGATTCCATTCCTTCCAATCTCCTCCAGCAGACTTTCCCCTTCTGACTTAATCCATACTACCTATCCTGAAAACAAACAAACAAGCAACCCACTCCCATTTAATACTACCTACATTACTATCACTATCCTCCTTTTCCCCCCACTGCCATTACCACTGCTGCTACTGAATCCTATTATCCTATATCTTTTCTGCCCCTTTTTAACTAAGCTCTTTTAAAAGGCCATCTGTAATAGGTGTCTCTACTTTCTTTTCCTCTCATTCTTAGCCTCTTCCAATCTGGCTTCTGACCCTATCATTCCACCCAAACTGCCGTCTCCAGAGTTACTAATGACCTTCTAGTTGCCATATCCAATGTCCTTTTCTCCATTCTTGACCTCTCTGCAATCTTTAACACTGTTGATCACTTTCCCCTTTTGATAATCTCTTCTATTAAGGTTGTATGGATACCCACCTTCCAAACTTTTATCTACCTACTACTGCTTCTTTGCTGGATCTTCATGTACCTCTAACTGTAGTCGTCTTCTCTCTCTAGTCTTCAAATGGTGATGTTATCTGCTTCCATGAATTTAATTACCATCTCTGCTGATGGTTCTCAAAATTACCTGTCTTACCCCAAATTCTCTACTGATCTCCAATCTTGAATCTCCATTTGCTTTTTAGA
This sequence comes from Antechinus flavipes, assembly GCF_016432865.1. Classification (NCBI taxonomy): domain Eukaryota; kingdom Metazoa; phylum Chordata; class Mammalia; order Dasyuromorphia; family Dasyuridae; genus Antechinus; species Antechinus flavipes. The sequence goes on from NC_067402.1 coordinate 268,947,654, forward strand.
CATCTTAAAATCAATATGTCCAAAGTAGAACTCATCATTTCTACCCTTAAACTTTCTCTGTTACTGTAAAGGACAGCACATTTTCCCAGTTCCTTAAGAGCCACAACTGAGGGATGATCTTAATGTCTCTCAGTCCACCTCACCCTATCCCCCATTGCAAAGGTCTGTTAATTTCATTTTTGCAAAATCTCTCAAACATCCCCTTTTCTTCTGACACTGCACTGTTTGCCTCCAGTCTTTCCCCACTCAAATCCATTCTTTGTTCAGCCACTAAAGTGATCTTCCTTAAGTACAGGTCTGATCACTTCTATCTCTTCTGGATAAACTCAAATAGCTCCTTGTTCCCCCTAGAATCAACTGTAGAATACCTTACATAATGTAGTGCTTCCCCTGCTTCTTGCCACCAACATTTCCAGTCTTGTTACAACTTTCTGCCATTCCATCTCTGATCCAGCCTCCTGGCTGTTCTATAAATAAGATACCCCATATCTCTTGACTCCAAGCATTCTCTCCAAGTGTCTCCCATCTACTTCCACTACTCACCTCCCTTGCTTCCTTCACACTCAAATAAAATCCCACCGTCTACAAGAAGCCCTCCCCAACCCATCTTAATTCCAAGACCTTTTCTCTGATAATTATTTCCCATTTATCTTATTTTCTAGCTTACATGTTGTCTTCTCCATTCAGTTGTGAACTCCTTGAAGACAGGGGTTTTTCCCTTTCTTTCCCCAGTACTTACCACAGTACCTAGCACAGAGCAGGCAATCAGTAAATATTTATTGATTGGTTGATCCTAACCTGATAAGGTTTTGGGTTTGGGTTTTTTGTTGGGGTTGGGTTTTTTTTGGTTTTTTTTTTGTTGTTGTTATTTTGCCTTTCCCCAGTTACATGTAAAAATAATTTTTAACATTTGTTTTTTAAAACTTTGAAATCCACATTTTCTTTATTCCCCTCTTTCCAACACATCCTCCCTCCTCCCCCCTCCCCTCCCAATTGAGAAGGTTAGCAAGTTGATTGAGGTTAGCAATTTGATATAGGTTATACATGTTTAATCATGCAGAACATTTCCATATTAGTCTTATTATGAAAGAAAACAGATTAGGGGGGAAAAACTTTAAGAAAAATAAAGTTTAGAAAAGATGCTTCAATCATTACTTCTTTGGGGGGGGTACATTTACTTCAGACTTCTTGGGCCATTCTGTTGATGAATAGCTGTCATTCACAGTTGATCATCTTACAATATTAGTTACTTTATACACAGTACATTTCACTTTGCATCAACTCATGGAAGTCTTAACTAGGTTTTTTTTGTTTTCCTTTTTTTAAAAAATATTATTTTCAGTAGTATTTAGTTTTCCCAAACACATGCAAAAATGAATTTTCAGCATTCATTTCTGCAAGACTTTGTGTTCTAAATTTTCCCACCTTATTTCCCCCTTCCTCAACACAAATTAGCAATCTGATATAAGTTAAACTTGTACACTTACTCTAAACATATTTCCATGTTTGTCATGATGTGTAAGAAAAAATCATGACTAAGCGACAACAAACACAACAAAAAAGTGCTTCTCAAAAAAGTGAATCAATTCACATTCACTTCCAGTCCCAAGTCCATAGGAATTTTCTTGAATCACTGCATTGCTGAGAAAAGCCAGGTCCTTCACAGTTGATCATCCCATAATCTTGTTTCTGTGTACCTGTATTTTGTATCTGTGTACAGTATCAGTTCATGTAAGTCTCTCCAGGTCTTTCTGAAATCAGCCTACTTATCATTTCTTATAGAACAATAGTATTCCATTACATTCATATATCATAACTTATTCAGCCATTCCTCAGCTGATGAACATCCCACTACAAAATAATATCAGTTTTTAAAGACTCTGGCAATGAGTCCCAAAAATCTTACATCTGAGTGATTTTTGGATTCCCTGGCAATGGAATCCAAAAATCACTCAGATGTAAGATTTTTGAACCCAAGTTGATGGACCAGCAAAAAGCCATGTGTTTTGTTAACTCAAATTTAATTTAGTGACATAAGTAATATAGATTATTATAATATAGGCTATTATAAAATAGGCTATTAATGAGTAAATTTCCAGAGAGACATCTAATAGATCTAAATTCAGCAGATTTGATTGTTTGCCATTAGTTTGAATTATAAATTCATTAAATTAATTTTCACAGATTTATGGAATTTTTCTGATTATTACTTACTAAATCTGGTTATTAATCTTGGTTCTTGACTTTCCAAATCATATGATTTAGCTATTGTTGATAATTAAGTATGACAAACAACAATTATTTTTCTCAGTTTTCATGCAACTACTATGTTATTCTCAGCAGATGTCCCAAAGTAAGGTTTGGGGGCTTGGAACCCTCCCCAGTTGTAAATGAATTTTCACAGGATTTTTTTTGTTGAATTTTATTCTGTAGATGTCTGTCTGTCTGTCTGTCTCTCTCTCTCTCTCTCTCTCTCTCTCATTAAAGCTTTTTATTAACAAAACATATGCATGGGTAATTTTTCAACATTGACCCTTGTAAAACCTTCTGTTCCAAAATTTCCCCTCCTTCCCCTTCCCCCTTCCCCTAGATGGCAGGTAGTCCAATATATGTCAAATATATTAAAGTGTAAGACATCTCTTAACTGAGTTATCACATTAATGCAAAATGAAGTCTAATAATTGTTGTATGAACCAAATTTCGATGCTTGCATCTCCATAGATACTTTACAACACCGGGTCATATTTGCCTTATCGTTTAATTGTTATTTCCTTTAATTTGCGATGTAAATCCATGAATTTTTTTTTTTTTTAAGATGGAGATGGTGATGGAGATGGAGCAGCAGGAAAGAAGAAGAAAAAGAAGAAGAAAAAGAAAGGACGTGAGTTTTTAAACTTGGTTTTATTTGATAAAACTTAAGCAATTGACTGACAGTGTTGGTCTAGAACTTCTTTCCTTAGTGCATCTTATAGACTGTAAGATCACATAACTTCTCATGTTGTATATGATTCTCATCTCTAGCCTCCCAGAAATTCTTCATTGAAGACCTTCCCATAGCATCGGAGGCCTTCTTTCTTCGAATATTCTCTGGAAATCCCCCAGAGCAGCATTTGAGCTATTTATCTGGCTTGGTCTATGTTAAGGAAGTAATGCAGAGTTTTTCCTGAGGTAAAATTTAGTAAAATTAATAACATTACAAAACATCCATTTGAATAGCAGCTTTTGTTGGCATGACTTTTTTGGGAAGAATATTATAGACTTTTTCCTATGAGAAAAATTTTAGGGAAGTAAGGTTGTACAGGGTAAGACAGTGTCAGGTTTTTTGTTTTTTTTTTTTAATTGTACCTTCTCCATCTATTAAAAATATTTGAGCACATGTTCATTTATATACATATATGTGAATTTGTCAATCACATACAGCTACTGTTATATTGATAACATCTTCACTAATATAATTTTTCTTGCAAAGTAATCAAAAAGTAATGCCCTTGGGCAGCTAGGTAGCACAGTAGATAGAGCACCACCCTGAAGTCATGAGGACCTGAGTTCAAATCTGGTTTTAGTCACTTAACACTTCCTAGCTGTGTGACCCTGGGCAAGTCACTTAACCCCATTTGTCTCAAAAAAAAAAAAGTAATGCCTTTTTTAAATGGCTTCTAAAATCTTTGGAGAGATTTTAAAAGACTAGAAAATTTTAGGAGATATGAAAGTTTTTGTAGATGACAGTCATCATTTTTGGCAACAGATGCTTAGTTTTTAAGATATCTTGCTGTTGCTAATTGTGATAGTTTCATACTATCATGGGCTAATCCCCCAAGGCACAGTTTGGGGTGAGGTTCATTGTTAATGGTGGGTGTAAAGTCATATTTCAGACAATCTTTTTGATTGTTTGAAATTTTGGGAGGGTACTTCTTGTCAAATTTGATTAGCTCCAGGTCATACAACTTGTTGGTGACATTGGTCATTAGTTTCATCTTGTAATGTGGCTGACAGAACAGCTTGTAGGAGGAATGTGTTACCTCTGCATGTTTTTGCTCTCCTTTGCTTATGTAATTAGTGATTTATCTGCAATCCAGAATCTTTACAGGATTCTTTTTAAGGTACTTTTTCTTGTTGTGAAGCCTAGTTTAGTTAAAACTACATAATAAAATTTCTTATCTACTCAAAAACACATGCACATATATTTTATATACTGAAGTGCTGTGAGATGTGCTGAAAGTGAATGAAGGAGAGTGTCATCTTCACCCCTGTGGGTAATGGAACTCCCACTCTTTCCTCAGGCTCCCTCATCAGTTATAAGTGATGAAGTAAGAGTGTTGATTTTCAACCTGTGTGCTAAATATTAAAAAGTATATATATAGGATTTCTAATAGATTTTTTTCCTATACCACAATGGATTGTTTTGTATCTTATGGTACATGCACCCCACTTTAAAGACCGTTAGCATAATGTAAAAAACACCTCTCTGTAAGCCTTCTGCTGTACATTTGTCAGAGCATTCTTGAGAAAACATTATGCTCACTTGCAGGCACCGAAGCCAGATTCTAAAGGACCACAGGAGGGAAGAAAAAAGATAAGAATATGGTAGGGCAAAAGGAAGCAAAGGGTCCATTTTTAGATAATTTATAAGCTTTGACTTGAGGACTTGAACCACTGACTAAGAAATGGTAGACTTCTGGAACTATTGAACCATTTCAGTATTGATGTAGTCAATTAAAGAAAACCAGAAGACAAAAGTATTTTGCAACCAAATGGAAGGAGAGCTTTAGAGTTTCTTCTTGGAGAAATTTTTTTTAAAAAGTTGCTATTATGGAAGCTATTGAGCTAAGAAAGAAGAGTTTGAGAACTTGTGTAAAAACCTGGATTGACACTTTGTATAAACTAAGCCATTTAAGCTGTGATACTTAATGACTTCACTGTGAAAGTGGACCTGGAGAAGATAGCAAAAAATGCTGAAATACTTGGCAACTGGCCAGATTTGAGAGGAAGAAGCCAAAAGCTTGTAGACAATTCAGAAGCCTTATCCCTATAAAACATCAATACTTATTTTCAGAAGACAGGTAAAAGATTTCAGACATTGTAGCATTAAATATCACAGAATATGAAGTTGTCTCATGAAGCAAGTGTTACTGATGAGTAAATGTCAGTTAGCAATAACAATGTCAGATTGTTAGCCACTTAGACCAAAGTGTCCTAGTCAGCATTGAACTGGAAGAAAGACTGAAGAGAAGTCACTACACAATTGCAACAGTCTCATCAAACTAATTCACATCAGTTGTTGGGAAATGACAGAAGCTATTGGCCTTCAGTTACCATTTCTGACAAAAATCTAACTACTCTAAAAGTCTCATGAGGAGGCCAAAAGATTCTCAGATCATTAATGACAAAGGAGGCATAAAATGTTTAAGAAAACATACTTGCTAAGGGTGCTAGCAGTTATTATGGACAATATCTTATACAAGTTCCACATGAAAGGATTTCCTGTAGATGCTGAGAAGATAGTGTTTATGAATGATTTTGAGCTAATTTTTATCTAGCAGTAAAGCCTGAGAACATGATCAAGCCTTTCTTAATACTTATTCAAGAGACTGATTTTACATGTTATACAGGAAAACCAAATGTATGGAAACTGACTTTTAAACATGTGATATGGAATAGATTGTTGTTCTTTGAATTAGGACTTCAATAATTATTTGTTACAGGGACTGCTGGTGGACAGTTGAGTCTAGAATTGAATGAGGGAGACAGTGTAGAGATTGTATTTAAAGATTTAAAAAAAAATTTTTTTTAAGAACATAATACCCATTAACTTTCAAAATTGCCCTGCCTGTGATTCCTTCTGCTGTTCACTATAATTTTTTAAATGGTATTAGAGTGGCCCTCCTTTTCTTTTTTTGGAGGGAGGAAGCCCTATTTTTTTCTCCCAGTGAAAAACCAAGAAAAAGAAAGAAAATATCTTTTCTAATAAACAAACCTAGCAAATAAAATTCATTCACATAGTGACATTGTCAAAAATTCCATCGGTCTTTCTGTGCCTTATATCCATAGTTTTGTCAGGAAGTAGGTGAAATGCATCATACCTTCCAGAGTTAACACCCCTGCCCCTTTCATCTTTGAAGTTCATTTCAGAATGCCAAATCTTCAGTGACCATATCCAGTCTGGAGTGTCCCTTCTGAGTGCTGTGGCTTTTGGTGTCTTGTCTCTCCTTGGTACTTCTAAGCTCCACACCCTGATATATTCTCAGGAAAACCTTTAGCTGGTTGCCTCCAGACACAGTATTGTAGCCTGCAAATGTCCTTTTTCTGATGTTGCCCTGGGAAATAATGGCATTGACTTTGCTGATAGAAGACAGATCCTGTTGCCTCTGAGCCCCTAGACTTCTTGCCATTCTTTTGTGCAGTTGCAAAGTAGAAGTTACTTTAGTTTCTCATATTTATTGATCATTATTTGATTATGTGAACTAAAGGGTTGGACTATATACATTTCACTGGGTGATCTGACTCCCTTCAGGGTAGCCTTCTTGTCTGGAAAACTTAGGTTGGATTTGTTTGAGAAATTACATATTTCAAACAAGTCCAAAGACCCATCTTTTCAATATAGATAGTTCCTCACACTCTGAGGAATTGTAGTTGCAAGCTATCAAAAGGGCATTGGAGAATTTGCATGGTGGGCATATTTATATTTATTGCATATTTCTCTTAACCAAGAGAAGTGGTCTAAAGGATACTTTTGAAATTAATTGGGAAAGGAGTTGGGCCAGTCATGCTGCTGTCCTCCACTGAGAATACTAGAGGAGGGCTCGAGGGCTTCGTGGGTACTTCAGGCTAGAACAACTTGGAGAGGAGCACTTCTTTTCAGGTTCATTGGATAGATCCTCTGTAGGATCAATGGAAATAGCTAAAAAAGATGACTTGTAATGTGGATTAATGGAAATAATGCCCAGACGAATTCGCTGAAGTATTAAAGACTAAATTTTTAAAGTGTCCGCTTGATTTTGTTTTATTAACATTTATCTTTGTTTTGCTCCTTTTGGATTTTTTTTTTGTTTTTTTTGTCGTTGTTGTTTTAATTTTGTTTTCAGTTATCAGATCATTTTTGTAACTCATGAAATAATCAGAATTCTCTTTTTATTGCCCACTAGGGAAAACTAAGAAAACTCTGTTACTGTAGTGCTCTACTAAATTACAAAAGGCAGAATATGGTTTTGTTTGATGTTCCGAATAACTCGTTTGATTCACAACTGTTATTTCCATTTTTAGAGACGAGGAAACCGACATTTCAATAAGCATCAAAGGCTGTGATCAAACAGTATTAGAGAGCTAGAAAATTAACTCAATGCAATATACATGAATCCTTGACAAAGTCTATGGATTTTTTTGGTCATTGTTTTTCTTGGGGAAAAAAAGTAATGTAAATCAAATTAGATTTTAAACATATATAGAATCTTTTTGTAAAACATCATTACATTGCATTTCATTTTCTGTGAATCTGGGTTTTAGCATACTTGTTGTTTAGGACAAAGTTGGACATTTATGGTCATTAAAAATGAAATTTATATAAAGTTCTTGGGTGAAATGTGCTTTTTCTCCAAAGGCAAATTAACATTGAATATGTCATTCTGTGTTTAAGATCTGTTGATTGTATTTCCAGGTAGGCTTTATCTTTTTGTTGCTTACCTGATATAAGATAAACATGACTCCACCCATCTCTCTCTTTCTCAACTGCTGTGTAGTGAGAGCCAAAGGATACAAAATAGACCATCGGTAGAGACCTGACTGAGGTAGCAGTCTCGTCTTGATTATAAATTGTAATAGTTTTATTTGTCTTTCACAGCGAAGGTACAGACAGACCCACCCTCAGTTCCTATATGTGACCTGTATCCCAGTGGTGTATTTCCAAAAGGCCAAGAATGCGAGTACCCCTCAACACAAGATGGGTGAGTAGTGTGTTTTATTTCAGATAGCCCCTCATTGGCATAGGGAACTCCAGGGGGAGAAAGTCCTGTTCCATGGGTTCAGATTAGCAACTTCTCTGTAAGCTGGAGCCTTAGTTGAAATGCTGACAGTTACTACATTTGGACTCTCCTTAATTGATTTTCTCTTTACATTGCCTTGTAGTGGGGGGGTGCTATATGAGTCATAAATCGGTCCATTTTTATATACTCTAATACTCAGGATAATTTTTCTTTTCTGTGTAACGGTATTCTTTAAATCTAGCACTTTACTCATTTGTTAAATATTTATTGCAGTCTGCAAGTGTAGCTTCACTGTATTCAAACATATATTGGTCCTTGTCTTTCAAAAAGTTTATGGTCTATTACAGAATTGTCTTTTATGAGAGAATTAATTTGTGTTTTGAAATAGATGCCGTAAGCTGAGAATGGTAGTCTGCCTTCTGCTAGTAGTGCTATAAAAGTGGCAGATGATCACAAGTCAGCATTACATAAAGTAGAAGACTGGACACCCATTTCTGACTAGCCAAAGCTGTTATCTGTTATTTGATGTCTTTCAACTTTGTGGTGTCAAAGGAGATATTTGGAACCTGAAGAGTGAGATTGATGAACTGTTGAGGGCAAGGGAAGTAGTTGTGATGATTGCCTTCTCCCTTGTAACAAAGTGTTGGACCTTTGAGAGGGAACTAGACCAGTGAGGAGAAAAGATGATAAACTCTCTTGTGTCTTCTTTGAGCAAGTGTACAGGTCGATACTCCCTCAGGAATTTTTTGCTGCTACTGGACATGGAAAACCTACTTTTCCTCCTTGACCCACTGGCCAAAGAATTCATGTTATTGTACCTTAGCTCTTAGGTAATTTGCATTAGAGTTCTCTGTGCCAGGTATTGTGCTGCGTGTAGGGCTTACAAAGACAAAAAAGAAAAGTGTTCTAGTTATACTTTAAATGGAGTTTATGTAGGTACATACACATATATGCAAAGTAAAAATGCAAGAATTTGTTGGGGAAGGCATTACCAGATTAGGGTGCTCAAAAGAGGTTAGTGAGGAGATTTTAAAGGAAATTAGAGATCCTATTCCAGACTGGAGAGCAGCCTTACCAAACTGTTGCTTTACTGTGAATTCTTTCAAACTTAATCCTCTCTCAATGTATTTGTAATTCAAAAAGAAAGAGAACAAAAGGGACACGAGATCTTTGGGATACCCTTAGAAATAGCCTACTATTTCACCCTGTCATGCCAAATTTACCACAGTAGGTCAAATAAATGCAAAGAGTGATGGGATATTTCTGTAATATGTTCCCCATTTTCTCAAGTTGCTCCCTAGCTAGGATTCATATATTTTATATCATTATAATATATATTATAATGCATATAATATATATTTTCTTTCATTTTTCATGAATCCTACTCTGGCGCCTCATTACAGCATAGACATGTCCAGTGCTAGCAAAGCTGGATTAGTAGAGCATAAACTGTCATGTTCTCAAAGAGAATTGACATTTTTATCCACACAAGAAAGACCAAGTGATTGAGCAATATCTGTTCAGATTTCAGTATTCATCAAGGCTATTCATCAGAGGTTTATATTTTTGGGATAGGCAAAATTGCTGGTCAGTGAGCAGAGTCCAGAATTGTAGAGATGGACTTGGGTTGGATTACTTAGAGAAAATTGCCCAACCTTGTAGTCAAGAAAAAACCATTTTTTCGAATCTAACCTGATGGTTCTATGAGATAGCAATGAGACACTTCTGCCTTAGGACAAACTAAAAATATATGTCATAATAAATAAGGAAATGGGAACTGGCTGAAATATATAGCCTTTGAGGAATTCCAAAGAATATCAGGAGCAAAAAATACCCTCAAGGGATTGTATGATTAGGATTGAAAATGGGCTGGTCATGTCATCGTCAACATGGCTAATGGAAGAGAATTTCCAGTGTGTTGGTTGAGTCCCTTGTCCACTCTTTGGAAGGTGTATAAGAGGGATGGGCTTGGAATGGTTTTGAATTGCACCATTTGAGAGAATTGTTAATCAGTAAGATCATAGATCCATTTATGAGAGAGTGAATTGTGAATCTGGTCATCAGGAAACACAAAATATTTAGTTTAGTTTATAAAGAATAGAAAGTAGAATTGTTTTGTTTTTTTTTTTTAAAAAGACATTAAATGAAAAAGGTAGTGACAATTTTCTTGTGTGCATTTTTAATTATTAAAGCTTTTTTTATTTTTAAAACATGCATGGTTAGTTTTTCAACATTAACCCCTACAAAATCTTGTGTTACAATTTTTTTTCCCATCCCTTCTCCTAGATGGCAAGTAACCCAATATATGGTAAAAATATATGTTAAATTGCTGCACAAGAAAAATCAAATCAAAAAGAAAATAAAATGCAAGCAAACAACAAAAAGAGTGAAAATTGTTATGATCTACACTCAGTCCCCAGTTCTCTCTTTGAGTACAGATGGCTTTCTTCCATCACATTGGAACTGGCCTGAATCACCTCATTGTTGGAGAGCCCCGTCCACCAGAATTGATCTTGTTGTTGCCATGTACAATGATCTGGTTCTGCTTTTTTACTCAACATCAGTTCCTTTAAGCCTCTTCAGGCCTCTCTGAAATCATCCTGTTAGTCATTCCATTACATTCATATACCATAACTTATTCAGCCATTCTCCAATTGATATGCATCCACTCAAGTTCCAGTTTCTAGCCACTACAAAAAGGGCTGCTACAAACATTTTTGCACATGTGGATCCCTTTCCCTCCTTTAAGATCTCTTTGGGATAAGCCCAGTCTTCTGTGCATTTTTTTTGGTTGTCGTCGGTTTGTTTTTGCTGAGGCAATTGGGGTTAAGTGACTTGCCTAGGGTCATACAGCTAGGAAGTGTTTTCCTCCCATGTGTCACTTCTTAGTAAACTTTTCCCTTTATTAAGTAGAAGTCTGTCAAGTTAAACAATTCAGCCCATTGGCCACACCAACAAAACAGGCCTCAGCTGTCATTCCTCTCTCTCAGACTCTTAAACCATGGTTGGTTGATGCTTTGGCCAGAGTTCTGAAGTCACTTCCCTCATAAGATGATGGTGGTCATGGAAATAAATTGTTCTCCCTGTTCAGTTCATTTAACTTTATATCACTTTAATGTCCTTATGCTTTTCTCTGAATCCGTGCATGATGTGAATCATTTCATAGGCAACAGAAGGACCTGTACATTCACACACTATACTTTGCCTAGCCATGCCCCAGTTGAGTCACCTTTTGTTTGCTTTTTGGCCCTGACAACAAGAGATGCTATAGAAATATTCTGGTAGATGTGTATTCTTCCCTTCTGTCTTCGATCCCCTTAGTTATATATTGCTTGAGGTAATGAATAGGAATAAAGTATTATGACTTTTTGGGTGTAGCTTCCAGATGCATGAGTTGATGCACAACTTCCACCCTGGCATTCCTTTACCTTCTTATGACTCCTTGGGGAAATTTTATACAAATTGAGTTTTTTTTTTTTTTAATAACTTTATATATAGGATTGGTAGGTCTTGTAACTTTGTTGGTACTTTCTGAATTTTGATCTTCTCCTGCCCTGTTCTAATTTCTGGATTTCTAATGTCAGGTTCTAGAATGGTTTTCTTTTCATGCCTTGCCATCTGTTGAAATTTTCTTGTAGTTAATATATTGGTCCAGGCAACTGGATTTCTGTACCAGATGAGAAATAGAACAATAATACTGCTAAACATTTGCAGTTTCGAGACATTTTTTCTCATACTTATGGTCCACTGGTAAATGGTATCTGGTTTGTTTTGACACACATGATGTTAATAAAATAGATAATTTCAGTGCTAGAAATTTACCAGGATTACCAAGGTGGTAACTCTATTATGATGACTCTGAGGCAGCCAGATCAGGAATAGAAAAGATATCACAAAACCAAAACCCCCGGGTTTTTTTTTTTTTTTTTTTTGGTGTCTTTTTGTGCCATTCTAGAGAGAAGTCTTTACATTGATTCTGGCCCTTTATCACCTTGCATGTTGTGCCAGAAGTCTGTGGAAAGGAGAGGACTTAAGGAGAATTAAGGTTACTTAAAAAAAAAAAAGTTTAGCTTTATAAAAGCTTCGTTTATGTGGATAACTCACTTAAGAGTGGAACCAGGTTTCTGGTTTTCTCACAGTCTTACTGACATTTATTTGTTGAGTTTGTTTCTGGATTTACAGTTCATGTTGTAAAGTTGTAAAGTACATTCAAAAAAAGAGAAATTCTAATGATTGATCTTGTTTTATTTTTACTCTTAATTAATGGGGTACAATGAAAAGAAGGCTGACTGGAGAGTACCAGCCTTGATTCCCATCCTGTTTCTGTCATTCACTCCCAGAACAATTGGTTCATCTTTCTAGGGCACAGTTTCCTAATCTGTAAAGCAAGAAGTTTGTGCCAAGTGACATTTAGGATTGCTTAGAAAGTTCTGAATCCGGGATTCCGTTCCCTTGAAGTTTAGCTGGGTATTGAAGGTGTGTCCTAGTACCCTCCCTCTCTCATAAGCTGTGCTCACAGTTCAGTGATGCCAAAAAACACGTGCTATTTGTCCCAGTGATAAATACAAGTGTGTGAGCACTTGGCAGATTTTTTTTTTTTTTTGAAGTATTCTTTCAGGCACAGGATATCTCTTGCAAAATCAAAAAGGGTCAATAGACTTGTCATTCAGTAGTTTCAGTCATATCCGACTTTTTTATGACCCAATTTGGGGTTTTCTTGCCAGATATACTGAAATGGTTTGTTGTTTCCTACTCTAGCTCATTTTAGCAGATGAAGAAAGTGTGGCATCAGGTTAAAGTGACTTGCTCTGAGGGCAGATTTGAACTTGCATGTTCCTGATTCCAGGTTTAGCACTCTGCTATCCACTACACCACTCAACTGCTGCCCCATTTCACTAGTCCTGCATATTAAAGTTGAAAGAAACCAACCCCCTTATTGTTCACTGAGGCTTAATTCAAAGAATTGATCTGTCTTGAGTCACCCTGCTAGTAAGTTTCTGAGACCAGATTCAAACTCCGGAGGAGAAGTCTTCCTAAATCTGCACCTTGCATCCTGAACTACCTAGCCATCCAACTTATAAGAAGTTGTTGCTCAATTGATAAATGATCAAAAGAAATGAAAAGATAGTTTTCAGAAGAATTTGCACTTATGTAATAATGATTTAAACTTTTTTCATGACAAAAAGCTATTTGTAGTCATATGAAAAAAGTTTAAATCATTATTACAGAAGTGCAAATTAAATCAGCTCAGAGATACTAGCTCACACCTATCATATTGGTTGATAGAGAATGGTGAATGTTTGAAGGGATATGGGAGAATAGGAAAACTAATGCACTGTTGGTGTTGTAAACTGGAGAGCAATTTAGAACTATGCCCAAAGGGCTGAACAACTGTGTGTATATACTTTAATCCAGCAATACTATCACTAGGTCTGTACCCCTAGAACATCAAAGAAAAAGGAGAAATACCATATGCACAAATATTTGTAGCAGCTCTTTTTTTTCTGGTGGCAAATAATTAGAAATTGAGATATCCATCAATTGAGCAATGGCCGAACAAGTTTATGTTATGTGATTTTTGACTACTGTGCTGTAAAACTAACATTATAGTTTCAGAAAAAACTTGAGAAGACTTTTACATAAACAGAAGTGGAGCAGAATGAGGAAAACATCGTACATAGTAATAGCAGTATTGTAATGATGATCAACTGGTTGATGCAACAACTCAAGACAATTCTGAAGGACTCATGATGAAAAATGCTCTCTATCTCTAAAGAAAAAATAGATTTGAGTCTGAATGCCAGAAATTTTATTTTTCCTGGTTTTTTTTTGTTTTGTTTTGGTCTGTTTTCTTCTGCAACATAGCTAATATGGAATATGTTTTGCATAATTGCACATGTATAATCTGTATCAAATTGCTTACCTTCTCAGTGGGGGGAGATAGTAAAGACAGGAAAAGAATTTGGAACTCAGAATTTTTAAAAATATTGTTTTTACTTGAAATTGAGAGATGTTTATGTATTTGTTAAGGCTTTTTATTTTCAAAGCACGCATTGATAATTTTCAACATTCACCCTGGCAAAATCTTGTGTTCCAAAATTTTTTTCTTCCTTTCCCCACTTCTTCCCCTAGCTAGCAAGTAATCCAATATGTTCCAACATAGTTCCACAGTAATCGTGCTGCACAAAAAAAATCATATCAAAAGGGGGATAAAATGAAAAAGAAAACAAAATGCAAACTACAACAAAAAGTTGAAAACATTATGTTGTGATCTATATTCAGTTTCCATGGTCCTCTCTCTGGGTGCAGATGGCTCTTGGAACTGGTCTTAATCAAGTTATTGTTGTAAAGAGTCACATACCTCAGAATTGATTGTATAATCTTAGTGTTGCGTGCACATTCTTCTCTTGGTTTTACTATTTCACTTAGCATCTGTTCGTGTAAGTGTCTCCAGACCTCTCTGAAATCATTCTGCTGATTGTTTCTTATAGAATAATATTCCATAACTTTTGTATACCATAATTTATTCAGCCATCCCCCAACTGATGGGTATCTGCTCAGTTTTCAGTTCCTTGCCACTGCACAAAGAGTTGCCACAAACATTTTTGCACATGTGGATCCTTTTTCCTCTTTTATAATCTCTTTAGCATATAAATCCAATAAAAACCTTGCTGGATAAAAGGGAATGCTCAGTTTGATTGCTCTCCAGAATGGTTGGATCAGTCCTAATTCTACTAACAAGTATCAACACCCCAGTTTACCCACATTCCCTCCAACATTCATCATTATCTTTAAGGAAAATATATATTATCTATTTTGCAGGATATTCTCAACATTTGTGTGAATTTTTTTTGTCTTAAAAATTATCCTTTATACAACAAATTAATGGTTGGGGAAGCAGCTCAGCAGAACCAACCAACACATTTAACCCAATCTGATAGTAAATAAAATTCTCCACATCTATAATCTTACCACCTCTGCAAAAAAGGGGGTCAGGTCTGTTTATCCTTTCTACACCATTCTTGCTGATTATGGTAATAGTGTTCATTTTGTTGTTTCTATTGATATTACAAACTGGTTACTTTACAAATCTGCCTTTTGCAGCTTTTGACAGAATAGCTTTCACACTCTAACCATGTTGAGACTGACACTGGTTATAGTTGGCCCCTTTTGAGGCTCCTCCTCCATAACCTTTCCCTGGTTTGTGGGTTGTCTTCAAATGGTGGCCCATTTTGATTTTACTTCTTCCTTTGACCTGCTAATTGATGGTGTTTTATCTCTCATTCTTACACATGGCCGCTGTTAATTAGAAGTTCTTAGAATACTTCCCAGGTTCCTACTTCTATGACTTTATGTTGATACCAATCCAAGAGTAAGACTTGTTGCTGTGTGATTAATCTTTCTTTACCCATTGGAATAGTAATTTTCCCAAAAGCTAATGCCTAAAGAATTTGTAATATTTGACAAGATATCTTTTTAAAAAATGTAATCCAGAAAATCCATTTTTAGTGGACTATTGTTCCTAGTTTAGGATTTCTAAGACCAAATTTTGTAGGTCTTTGAGGTCCCTTCATGTCTACAGTGTTAGTCCTATGATTTTAAATTGAATTAGGAAAGATCTGAAAATCTTATTTGCATGAGGTTTTTAGAAAATTCAAAGTGTGGCTAATGTTATTATAGAGGTTCTAAACGATAGTATTAATTTAACTTTTAAAGGCGAACAGCAGCTTGGAGAACCACCAGTGAAGAAAAGAAAGCCTTAGACCAGGCCAGTGAAGAGATCTGGAATGATTTTCGGGAAGCTGCGGAGGCACATAGACAAGTGAGAAAGTATGTGATGAGCTGGATCAAGCCTGGGATGACAATGATAGAAATCTGGTAAGTCTAGAGGCCTCTGTTGTAGCATCTCAAGGACCCCAGAGGACTGCTGAGCGGGATCACAAAGACATTGTTAGTATACTATGAATGGCCCAAATATGATCTATAAAGATGGGAACAAGAACAGTTGTTTACTTGACTAGACTTCCCTGTTACAAGGGATTGCCATGATAGTGCAGGTGAGGTTAATGGGGAGTTAAAGTGATGATAAAAAAGAAATCATAAAAGTATTTTAGAAGAAAAAACTTAGGAAAATCCTAACAATTAAATTTCTTTGGTTAAGTCCAGTTTTCAGCATACTTCTAGGTGAGCTATATTAGAAATCCTTCAAGTATGATTAGGGTAAACGTGAGAAAAGATAACAGGATTGAAGAATATCAGTCTTCCAAGAGCTTTGAGACTGACTTAGCAAGTTTCCTTTGAGATAGTTCTCCTCTGGATTTCCTAGTATTGTATAGGATAGAATTGTTTTTTAAAGTTAGAAACCTGAGCAGAGACTAATTGGTCCAGTCCATTGCCCATGTAGTTCTTAAAGCCAGAGGAAGAAAAAAGAAACAAAAATCAAAAATCATTGTTGCTCCGAGTTTCCTGACCTCAAGAAAAATTAATAGAAGTATTGATCTATCAATTATTCATCAAAGCGATGAATGCGTAAAATTAATAGAGCTGGTAGAGCAGCTTATGTGTGTGTGCCTGCGTCTTGGAGAGATAATGATTTTGTAAGTCAGTATCCACTTCACATGTAAACTAATTTTCAGAACTGCAGGTAATTATTCCCATTTTTACCTCCAACGAGGGCAGTGTATAAGTTATTAGTTTCTGTGGGGTGATTTTCTAAGGGTGTAGTTATCTTTTTTAGCTATATGTTTAGTTTCTTATGGCATAAGTGGAATAATTTTATATAAATGTACTGCCCATTCTTTGTTTTAGTGAAAAACTGGAAGATTGCTCCCGTAAGCTAATAAAAGAGAATGGCCTGAATGCTGGCCTTGCCTTCCCCACAGGCTGCTCCCTCAATAACTGTGCAGCCCACTATACTCCCAATGCTGGAGATCCCACAGTCTTGCAGTATGACGACATATGCAAGATAGATTTTGGAACACACATCAGCGGTGAGTGGTATACAGTTATTTATTTGTGTGATAGTGGTAAAGGACCTTCCTAAAGACAGGGGCAAGCAATGGACCTATGATTTCATTGGTGCAAAGAGATAAGAAACAAACTTAACAAGGGCAGCTCTGCTGCATATAAGACTTCAAATAAAGCCCTTGGACAGTCTAACTTTAATCTCTGCTAATGCTACTGACAGGAGGAATTGATTCTGGTTTCTCTGCTGCAAGTAGTAATGGGAAATAAGGAATTCTCTATAACACTCAAAGCTTTTGAAATATAAGAACTTTACCAGTTTTCCCCCCATGTGTTTTATTTTTTGAAGCTAATTCTCTCCCTACCTTCTCAAAGCCAAAAGTGATCTCTTGTTGATGGACCTGAGGGCTTTCACTTGATCTATTTCTAATCTAAGACAGCTCACCTTTGATGTCAGGAGACATCATGGGGACCCTTCTAACCAAAGTGCAAATCTTAAACTGTGGGTTGGAACCCTTGTATGTTTACATCTGCAGTTGGATCGAATGGAAAAAGGCTAAGACCACCTTGCCACTTAGTGTAGGATCCCAATTGCTTTAGTCCCCCAGCACACAGCTGCCAAACTCAAAGTGATTTACCAGTCATAGAAGTAGGAATTAAAGGCTTGTTACATATCATGCCTAAGTGTTTTATTTTAAAGATCAAAATCTTTTGCGTTTAATTTAAATGTATATTACCTTTTAAATAATTATTAGCCTATTCTTTTAGACTACCCAGATTTGTGGGATAACATTTGGTTCATATTTAATTGTTGCTGCCTTCAACAAATCATGCTTAAACATAATCAGTCATCATGAACCTATTATGAAATTATATAATGTCATAATAGAGTATGTATTTGTATTTTTACCCCTGCAATGAGTGGACCTAGATTTGTTGTGTTAATTTATCTTTTTCTCCCATTGGTTGCTTTTTGTGGACAGTTGTATCTTCCAGATATCTGTTTCCACTTGCTTCTGAGGTTTGGTTCACACTCTAGATGGCTGGTTAAGGTTGCTGGGGCATTTATCTCTATTACTTCTCACTATAAATGAGCAGAAGGATGCCAACTTATCAGATAATCAGCTTCTATACAGCCTCAGCAATTATAGAGAATCTTGGAATTTTGTAAGAAAGCAAAAAACCTAAATGAGAAAATTCTTTTTCAGGTAGGATTATCGATTGTGCTTTTACTGTCACTTTCAACCCCAAATATGACACATTGTTAAAGGCTGTAAAAGATGCTACTAACACTGGAATAAAGGTATGCAAATTCAGTGTTCTACTTAACAAAATGAATTGGGAGTGAGTTTTGTACTCTTTTTTTACAGTTTAATGTGTTTGTATTCAGTGTGCTGGAATTGATGTTCGTCTTTGTGACGTTGGTGAAGCTATCCAAGAAGTTATGGAATCTTATGAAGTTGAAATTGATGGAAAAACATATCAAGGTATGTTCTTTTAGAATGCAATCACGATGGCCTATTATTGCACAAAAGGCAATTTAAAATAAAACACCTCAAAACACTTGCTAGATTCATCTGCCTGAGAATTCTTGCTGAGCAGAATGAGACTAGACAGGTCTACCTGTGTACCAACACTAAAGAAAAAAACTGGGTCTTGGGATGTCAGGGTTTGTTGGGGATTTCCAATAAGTCACTGCTCTGTCTATATAATGTCTCCTACTCAGGTTCTTTTTGGAGATAAAACTAAATTTTTCATTGTTAGGCTTCATTGGCCATTTTTCATGGAATAGAGGCGACACGTTTTGAAAGGGTTTTAAAACTTGGTGTCTACATGTGGCATGGAGTAAGATGTTTTGTTATAGCTACTATGTGTCAGGAAAATCTAGCCCACAAAAAACTTTTGTGTTTTTCCCACAACAGTAGGCTAAATTCTACATGTAAAGTGACAATTCAATTGCTTGTCAATATGATTCTTCTTGAGCACAATAGAAAGCTCCTTTCCTGCTATGATTGTAATGGGCTGATCATATTCTATCTTTGGTTATGATATAGTGAAGCCCATTCGAAACCTCAATGGACATTCAATTGGGCCATATAGAATCCATGCTGGGAAAACAGTGCCCATTGTGAAAGGAGGAGAAGCGACAAGAATGGAGGTAAGTCATTTACTATCTGCTGTGTACCCACATCAATTAGTTAGCACTTTTTGTACTGGGCCTCAGTGGTAATCTTGGCCAAAAATATAACTCATCTATCTTTGTCTTTCAAACAGATAATTTCCTTAACCATTTCCCCAGTTGATGGGATACTACTACTATTTTCCCTTTCCTAGTAATGGTGTTATTTATGAATGCTGAGGTACCTAATGCCTCTTCATCTTGAGCCATCCAGCATATATCATTTTCCCTTAATTTATCTGCATTTTCTTTTTTTTGTGTCCCTAAAGGAAGGTGAAGTATATGCGATAGAAACCTTTGGTAGTACAGGAAAAGGTGTGGTGCATGATGATATGGAATGTTCACATTATATGAAAAATTTTGATGTTGGACATGTCCCAATAAGGTGAGAAGCTTCTTTGCGCGCCCCCCCCCCCCAAAAAAAAAAAAAAAAAAAAAAAACTTGCATAGTAATAAGTGTGTGTGTGTGTGTGTGTGTGTGTTTTATCTCTGGGAAATTGTTTTTATTATTCTACATCATCTTCAATACTTCGACATACAGTGAGGCATGCCCATAGCGCCATTTCAGATTATTGTCTTATGTTTGGCCTTTTAAATTTACTGTCAAGCACTTGGAGGCATCCTAGTTATTAACGAGGTGCCCCAGTAGTCATTGCCAAAATTTGTAAGTTGAATGGAAGGGTATCACAACTGAGTCATAATGGGATGAGAATTGCTTATGTGTTGGACCACTGTAGAATTTAAGATGACTTGACTTTGAAGGTTTTATGTACAGAAGAAAAGGAATTTGTTCATGATGATTCAGGAAGAGCTGATGAAAAACCAAATTGGAGAGCTAATTGGGAATTGAAGACAGTTTAAGTTAATGACTTCGTAGAAGGTTTAGAAGAAATTAAGAGTCTGCCTGGAAAGAACTTTTCTTTCCATATTTAAGATTTTTGCAACAGCTTTAGACTAGTTTAGTTTAGATATAATAATCCTTGTTCCTTGGCTTTCATGTTAAAAAATTTTTTTTGGTTTGGGTTTTATTTTATTTTTTTATTTTTTTTTTTTGCCTTTCAGACTTCCAAGAGCAAAACACTTGTTAAATGTCATCAATGAAAACTTTGGCACTCTGGCCTTCTGCCGCAGGTGGCTAGATCGCCTAGGAGAAAGTAAATATCTAATGGCTCTCAAGAATCTGTGTGACTTGGGGATTGTGGATCCCTATCCCCCTTTATGTGACATCAAAGGCTCCTATACAGCACAATTTGAGCACACCATCCTCTTACGCCCGACATGTAAAGAAGTTGTCAGCAGAGGAGATGACTATTAAATATAACCCGAGGCCACCTCAAGCAGCTTTATCTAGGCTTTGTTGGAATACATTATACCAGAAATAATTTGCAACAAACATAATTGTCTGTTTTTAACAAGTGGACCTCTGTAATACTTTTCCCATGTGTGAAAAGGAAGGAATTCAAAGGCAAGTCTCCTAATGTAACTAACGAAGGAAAAAGCTTTCAGGGCTTTAGAGAGATTTCACAAATGTTAAACTTCAATATTTTCTGTTCAGGAAAACATGCTATGGAAGCTTCAATTTTTAGTTTGGAATGAGTTATACATTTTGTTTTGAACATTTATTATAAAAGATGCTTTTCAGATATTTATATTACCATATTCCTTGAATGCTTTGAATGAACACCCAATTCTACTACACTTAATTAAGCCCTCTGGTATATTGCCTTTTAAAACTTCCTGGATTCCATTTTGTAAAAAATAAAGACAAATTTTCAGATCTAAGAGATACATTTTAATGTTTGTGGTTCTAATTCTGGGCAAGAGATGGCTGTATCTAATATAAAAGAGAACTTATGTCTTTTATTATAATCTGGAATGTAGATTTCTCCTGCTCAGGCAGTGGATTACGCCACCTCAGCAGTGCACCAAGCAGTTGGCTCCTGTTTTCGTCCTAATGGATGTCCAAATTAGCAGAATTTGGTCTTCGAGACGTCTTCATTTTCTTTCTATGACCCTGTTAATCCTCATTTTCTCCAATCAATGGAAAAAAGATACATTAACTTTCAAGCATTCTGCCAACCTCTAATCCTGACTAACTAAAATGGAACTTTTTTCTTGATTGTCAAATCCACACTGAGGGGGAAAAAAAAAAACCTCTTCAGCTTTCCTAGCAGAAGATGTACCTGGAAAAGAAGCCTTTTGAGGTTGAAGCATCATAAAGGAAAGCAGGGAAGTTTCTAGGTTGAATTTTTGTTCTGAATAGAACAATTAAAATTGAAGTCACTAGACTCTGATAGAATGAGCCAATTTGATGGGATGAGGTTAGTGGCGTCTCAAATCAAATCAACATCAGGGATTTAGGGGGATGAGTCTGCAGTGCTGTTACATAAAACTGTAATGTCTAAGTATGCAAAATCCCCCCAAAATTTTAGTGTGAAGGGTCATATTTTACTTGGGTTTGATCTGAGACTGCTGTTTTTAAAAGGAAAATCCCAATTTTTCTTACTTGTAAATACTCAGTTGGGACCGTCCCAAAACATAAAACTGTAATGACTTTTTTTGGCTTGCTATTTTGTACCAGGGTAAAAAGCCTTAAAACAACGGGCATGCTTTAAGTATGCTCCCATCCTGTTGTTACCCATCATCGATTCACAATGTCATTGCCTGTTGTTTTAGTTTTGTTATTCTTGTTCACCAATCACCATCCTGTTCTCTCATACAAAGAAACCTATGACTTCCTCAGTGGGAGAGGTTTGTCATCTCTCAAGCTTAAAATAAGCAGCCTCTCTAAAAGATGTTTCTGCCATCTCAGAACTAGACCTTCCCCCTTGGATGATGAATGAAAAGCTAGTTCCTCCTTTTGGGCTAAAAAGTGTTGGGGGAGGGGGGAGCACGCGGGGCGGAGAACTGGGACAACAAAAAGCATGCTTTACAAATGGAAACAGTAAGTCACCACCTTTAAAGTATGTTTAATTGCAAATATAGCACAGCAATTTCGTTACTGATACTAGCTTACTTTATAATGCTGGAGCTTGATATGTGATCCTAGTAATACAGATTTCCTGGACCAATTATGTGCACAAGCTCTTCTTCCCCAGGTGACTGGGTAGTACAGCATCATTGTATTAAATCTTAAAATCAGCTGAACTTTTGGGGGATGTGATCTAGGTTAGGGAGGCTGTGGATTTCAGAAGTGTTTTAACTACCATCCATGTATCTCTTGGAATCATTTTTGTCATGTTAAAATAATGATGATGTACCTTATTGGATAACAAATGATTAGTTTGATGTTTTAACAATAGTGCCTTTAGTAAATTACTTTACAATCAAAAAAATGTTGCTTTTTTGTTAGATGCATGTAGTTAATGTCGGACTTACCTTATTTGCCCATTGTAATTGGTCAAACAGACGTACTTAGCTTGCAGAAGAATGTTTTCGTCACTTTAGCACTATTCACTGAAACAAATCCTAAGAGATTACTCCCAGCAAAAAGAAAAAACAATAATTACCTTCTTAAAGACTAGTACAATTTCTTAACTTTTTTTTTCTCCTGAAGTTCAAAAGATGAAAAACAAATAGAACCTCCCCAGCCATTTCTGATTACAAAACAGAAAAGTAACTCCAACAAGCTGACAGGTGGGTGACACTGAAGACAGATCCCTTTACCAGGAAACCCTGAGCAGATGACACCTGGAAGTATTTAATCATTTGGGACAGCTGTTGGCTTCTAGCTTCTCCTCATATACTCTTTACACAAAGATAACATTTGGCACCATAACCTCCCTTAACGAGTGACAAAAACACAACACTCAATATTGCCCACATTAAGTTTTATTGAGGTATAATTATCTAACAGTTGAGGTAACAACTTGCATAGGTTTTTAATGAAACAAACAATTTCAAACCCTAGCATTTAGCTAATACTCAAGTTGTATTTTGGCACAAATCCTTTTCCTTAGTTCAGTGGTAAATTCTCATCACAACAGAATTGGGTGAAGTGTTGCCACTTTCCCCAAATCTGTTTCTGAATGTGAGTTTTTCAGAGTTGTTTCTCCCCATTTGTGTTTAATTTTGGAGAAATGCTGGAGGCATATAACAACAGTGTAATGGTAGGAGTGGGGAGGGAATCTTCATCTTCCTCCTGTGCTTAAGGCGAGCACTCCCAAAAGAGAGCAACTGTATATAAGGTTTAATACTAGGCTAGGTCACATTTTCCCATTCCTCAAGAGGCAGCAAAATTAGAAGAACTTTTGAAAGAAAAAACCATGGGGTCTATGAATTTCAAGGTGGAAGGGAAGTAGGCTGGCCTAACGGGATTAAGTTCATCCTTACGTGCTCATGGTAAGAGCCAACCCTTGAAATGAAGTACAAGGAAAGGTAAGTAGAGACCTTAACCAATTTAGGTCCCTCGAAACATTACCTTTTAAAAAGGAAGATACTATAAAAGATAAGGAACTTGTGTCATATTTGGGCTTATGCTATTGTGGGGTAGCATCTACAACCCCTACTTGAGATACTGAGAGCAAGAGAACAAACAATCCACTCGGTCATTAAGAGAGATACAAAGTGCAGCATGGTAATAATACACTGATTCTCACAAATACGTTTTTGAACGAATGGTTTTCTTTTATGCCCTCCATAATTCCTTAAAAACTTCCCATTCTGATTCACCCAAACTACTAAGCTTCCTTAGGAGATCTGTCCTTTCCAAGCAAGAAATTGCTAGGACCTTCTGAGACTTAGTTTTAGACTATTGTATTTAGGCTTTGTCTTGTGATCTCTGTATATTGGTCACTAAATTCACATTTTCTGGTTGCAGGGATAGTGTGCCTTATTGGAACATTTAAATTCACAAGTCATTTTGTACAAATAAGATACAAAATCCTTCCCGTCGTGGCTGTCATCCTCCTCAATTCTTCCCAATACCCACAATACTAAGCTCACTCACATATACAAAGGTTATATAAGCTGCCTGTTGTTCATTTGGACACGTGAATATGCCCAGTCAAGAACAGTTTTCCTTTGCTCTAGTATTTCAAAACAAAACATTCCTACGTAGCCAGGTCTATCAGAACTAGGCCATGCAGTCACTTATTTGACTGTCTAGAATATAACCAAAAGTCACCTGCTAATTTATGAAAAAGATTTAATTGTTCAAGTGACTAAGGCCTTCGAGAACAGCTTGTTTTTGCATCTTCTAGAGTCCTGCACATGTCGGTGCTCAGAATTGTAGAGCTGGCCTAAAAGAAACCCTTTTTTGGTGAAGTGGTCTATCTTCATACCTAAAAGATTTAGCCCTGTAGGAATAGCCTTTAAAAAGGCATGCAATAACAAATGTACATAAAATGGTGTAACCAGAATTTTAGTGACAGTCTCATAAAAATCCATGATTTAAAAAAAAAAAAAAAGATAAAAAAGAATGAACACCAGTCTGAGGTAAACATTAAAAATTTAAAGACTTTTTTTAAAAAACAAAACAAAATAGAACAGCTGTATAAGAAAACTCCAGGTACTTTAAAAAATGTTTAAAAGTTACCTACTGTCAATATACAAGTGTTAATTTATATCAACTTTGTTTCTGTAAAAAGAATGCTTTGTTCTGCTAGATACAAAATATATAAACATAGTGTACACTGATTCACAAGAGAAAGTACAAAACAAACCCCCTACCTCAGCCGGATTCAAAGCATAAGGCCCCAAGCCACCATAGTAAGTCACTGTCTTTGGATCAGCTCCTTCTGGCACTCAGAGGTGGGCTGGCTTCTTCCCTGGCCGGCTGTGGACTGGGAGACAATAATTCGGGAGCTGAGAGTCTCGAATATTCGTCCTCCTGAGGAGCTCGCTGGGTATAAAATAAGATGTAAGCTTGGGCCTTACACACTTCTTCCAGAGTGCACATGTTAAGCTTGGAATCATTGCAGTGTACCCAGAATCCTAAAAAGTTAGGTATATAATTAAAACAGCTATAGAGAAAAATCCAAAATAGCAACTGTATTTTATTAGAACGTAGCATTTTTTCTAGGTGAAGGATTTTTTTTAGCATGACTAAACATTTGTTTTGCTGACAGTAAAATTATAATGCTGCTTAAAAATATTCTCAAACAGTATTGAATAAACTTACTGCTTAAATATATTTTACTTATCTTTCATGTCAAAAAAAGTGCATCATATCCTGATTAGAAGTTATCTTCTCTCACTGCTTTATTAAACAAGATTTAAATCCGCTAATCAAGGCCTATTTGTTATTGGTTTAGCCGAGTTCACAGAGAGCAACTGGCCAACTTTTGATAAATCAGGGCACTTTTACCCAATGCCACTTGCTTTTTGGCAGCAACAGGAGACTGGGCAAGTTCTAATTGCAAGAAAGAGTTACAATTCCAAACTGATTTCTGCTAGTAACAGAAAAAAGTTTGGAGATTAACTTTGCCCATCAGGGAAGTGGGTTTTATTCTCTCTCTTCCCATGCCCCAACTAGCATTAAATGCCCAGATCCATTTGCTCCTTTACTCTTTGAAATCTGGCATTCCCACTTGTGGCTTTTAATTAGCTAAATTATTCCTATTATCTTTTGTTACAATCTGGGGAAAATCTAAAATGCTAATAAACCATAAGAATGACCACTAAACTGCCTTATTTAAAAGGAAAGCTTTTTGTTTTTTTAATAATGGGCTACTTTGAATCTGATCTAAGGGTTTAGTTCACTTCTAATATTTATTCTAATTACAAAGTCCTGATGCTAATATTTTACCTACCAAAGTTAATAGCACCAGAGAAGAAAGCCAAATTCAGGGCTTTTAGATGTGGATTTTATCCCAAGCCTAATTTCACCCAATGTTTTCATATGTTGACCAAAGCTGTAATAAGAAAAATATTTTCAGTCCCTACCTCCTTCAGAGTTGTAGCAGTATGCAGTATAGTGTCCTGAGCCAAACCCTTTCCCATGATGCATGACAACAGCAGACAAGTCATAGATGAAACATTCTGGTCTGAGGGACTTTAAAGACTCTCTGTAGCAATATGGCTCCATGTTTAGAATTTCATCAAAACCAACATGTACTCCTATTTTCTCTCGATGATTACGCCCTGACCACCTTGGGGAAAAAAGTTAAAGACAAAATATGCTAAACTTCTTGTCATTTACTACCCAGGCCAGCCAATCAGTTCTTTGGAAAGGCTGGGTCAATGTACAATGGCCATCTAAAGTTATGGATAGATTATCAAGACTTTTATTTGAGATCACTAATAGCAAGTGATCTCATTCCACAATTTCTGTTAAGCTACTTGTTTATGCAAACATTTTATGTAAAATAAAAAGCCTTTTCTGCTCTCTTCCATACCTTATCTACTTTCAAATTCTCCCCTTAATCAGAGAATCTGCAAGGTCTGATATACAGTTCAAAAAATTGACAAAATATATAAAGGCCAAAAGCTTTCTGCAATAAATAAGTTGAGGACAGACAATTTTCAAAAGGAACTGAATACTATCAAACCACTCTAGGGGGAAAAAAAAACCCATTACATATCAGTACTAAGAAAATAGAAAAAAGTTAACTGAGATTTTTACCAGGCACCAAGACAAATATGCTTTAAGGGAGGAGACTGAAAACATACACACTAATGCACTATTGGTCCTGGGAAACAATTATGCAAGAAAAATGACTAAAAACTCTATCTTTTCATCTGCTAATCCTACACCACTATACACACACACACACACACACACACACACACACACACACACACCCCCAACACAAAACAGATTCAATGTGTACTAAATTGGGCATAGCAGCATAAAATGGGTGAAACAACTAAACAACTGTATGTAATTGTAATGTAATATTATTGCACCAAAAATGGGAAACATAAAGAAATGAGAAAGAACCAGAAGTCTTAGTGTGACCTGATACAGAGAACAAACCAAGAAATGATAACAGAATTACTATCACTTAAAAAATCAATCAAAAAATACCAACAAGCAGATGAACTTAGGTTAAAGGCAATAATTGAACCACTTCTTTCCCCTGCAGAGAAAGGGATAAAGTATGGAAAGTTGTCAATTACCCATCTCTATGTTGGTTTGTTTTACTTTTATTGGAAATGTCAATGATGACAAAAATGTCAACACATTTTCCCCCCACAAAAAAAAAAGCTAGATGAGCAAATTATCAGACAAACATTTGACCACAAAGAGGCAGCAAAGTCAAATGATTGATCCATCCCTTCTCCAACTCTGGGTGGAAAGAACGAGGCTCATCCCTTATGGCGGGCCTATATTTGCTTTAGTGATTTGAGGCGTCTGAGCTTCTGTTTCAAATCTACCAAGACTGTGGTCACCTCCCCTATACCTGTGCTGTGGGTAATACCAGAGGTCGCTAAGAGAAATAGCAAGTCCTTCCTTCCCTAATGTACCCAATTCTTTCTGTGGAATACAAGGTCTCATGGTGATTCTGAGAAGAATAAATTTAGACTGTTGTAAGATGCCACATACAGACAAAAATCTGATTCTGCTACTTAATTTTTATGTGACCTGAAGTGGTCAGATTATGTCTCTCTCCTTAATTTCTTCATTTACAAACTAAGGTGGTAAAAGTAGGCGATTTATAAGGCTCCCATTTTAATTAGTTAAGAATTTAGGAAGAATACTTATGTTAAACAAAATTATACCAGCACACAGATACTTTCTAATTTGTATTTAAAACATTATCATAAAATGGGTTTTTGTATTATTCTAAGCTTCCTCTCCCCACCCCCTCCCCTCGCCTTGGGAAAGATCCATCAGAGTTTAGGTAAAGACAATGGTCGGTTGTTGTCCTTCATTCTCCACGAGAACCAAAATGACATTAGTGCTAGAGTGGAGTTACAGTGTGTCCAACTATGGCTGATCAGACCAATACCAGCTGAGAAGGCTCTGCCACAGGTCAAACACAAGCAGTTCCTATGAATATTTGGGGCAGTTTCTCTAACTTTGTACATCTTGAGTTTCTTCTGAGCTAATTCAATTCTACTTTGCTCATATCCTGTCTCCCATGTCATACAATTGATTCTAAAATTCTTGAGAGCTTGAAAATGTCCTTACATCACTTTTTCTGACCATCTTGTGGATGCTTGCCATGTGTGAGTTCTCCAAAAAAAAAAAAAAAAAAAAAGAAAAAAGAAAAAAGATGAAGACAATTTGGAAGAACATGGGACTTAAGTTTCTCTTATGATACAGAAAACTTCTGAAAGCCTAGGGGAACCCTGTAGTGACCTAAACTCTAGAAGGTCACAGAGTAGGGCTGATCATAGGGTCAAGTTCCTAATGAGCAGGATCAATTCTTCAAGTTACATGAAGTCAGGACAATGACAATTTCTCAACACAAGTCACTAACATGTGGCTATAATGACGGACTTAGTACCTTGTGCTAATCAAATCATTTAACAATTCCTGTTGGGCAAATAAGGAGAGGATAAGAGGGTCAGAGAAAGAAAACATCTAGGAAGTGCTTTCTATATGCCTGCCACTATGCTAATTAATTATCCCATTTCATCCTCCCTCCCAAGCCTGGAAGGTAGGTGCAATGATTATCCTCCTTTTATAGTTTCCTCAACTTGCTCAGGGTCCTATCAGTTGAGACTAGATCTGCACTCAGGTTCTTTGCACCTCACCTCACCTCCAAGCACATCACTCGGTGCACTGTGGTGCCACCAGCTGCCATTGCCTTCAAAAAACACTTATAGTCTAATTGGGAATGTTGCATGCACATATGAAAAATGAAAATAAGGCAGTATATGGTAAAATGTCAAATTGTGCAGCATAATAATAAAGTACAATGAGAGAAAGAGAAGGGAAAGAGGGAGAGGATAATAAGAAGAGAGAAGGAGTGACAAGAAGAGACAAGGAGAGGGAGAGAGAGTGGGAGAGCAAGAGAGCAAGCAAAAGATCGCGGAGTGAGAGGGAGATGGATCTATCAGCATATGTTGCAATCACCAGAGGAAGTGATGCTCATACAGAATGAGGTTTCTGGCTTGAAGGACAGGAGTCTGGATAAGGAGGAAGGCGTCGGTTGGGACAGCACAATCAAAGCTCAGAATGAGGAATGGGAATGTCACAGAGATGGGGAAACACAGAAGTCTAGTGTGACCAAGGTTGGAGAAGCACAGGTGGGCTGGACCATTAAGCGGGAAAAACATTTTTTGGAGGAAGCACTTTTTGGCCCTAATGTTAAACTGAGGGGCTAAGATTTTATCTGTTTAATAAAAATAAGCCACTATAAATTTGATCAGGGAAATCTATACATGAATGTGTCAAGAACAAATTCCCCAAGCAAAAACACAATTTATCACTGTATGCCAAGCACAATAAATATGTTAAATGTACTTGAGGAACACAACAGGACAGAGCAGTCATATAAACATATATCAGCTGGATTAACCAATGGGTCTAATATTAACATCTGAGTGGTGATCTGAGAATAACCACAGTCTGGTTAACACAGATTACATAACAAGCACTTGATCTCAGCAAGCCAGTGATACTTCAAGTGATTTGTTTTCAGCTCTTTTTAAAAATGGTTTTGAATCTCTGTACCTTCTTATTAAGGCAAATCTCTTAAGGATCTACTATGCAGAAAGGACATGCATTAAGGAAAAGATTGAGAAAATGTTATATTTTAAAGCATATTTGACTTTCTAAAAATCCACAAGCAGAAATTACGAAAGCACAACATTTTTTGTAATTTTCTTTTTTTAAACAAAAGCAGTTGCAGAAACAGATCTGTGCAAGACTAATCACAAAGGCTCTAAAACTTTTTTAAGAACAGTTCAGTAAAAACTATCATTAAATGGATTAATTCTTAAGAGATAAAGCTGACTACATTCGCATTCAGTAAATTAAAAATCAAAAAATGTGCAGAGTTTATAAATAGCTATCTCTGATACAAACCTGAATCGTTTAAGATGTAGTCTCAGAACTTGAGGCAGCCGACACACCATAAGCTGTTTCTGGGCCTCTGTGAGTATAACTGGTTTTGAAGAAAATTTCCTGCGCTTTGCTTTAATGGAAAAAGTATAACGAAACCCAATTTCAATTTCAGACTAAGGAAAAGAAAACTAATTTAAGAAAATTAAGTTTAAATTCTTATTCAATCTATTAATTTAGGAACTAGGCTAAAACTAAAATTTTTTACATTGTTTAAAAAAAAAGGGGGGGAGGGGGGTTTGCTCTGAGCAAATTAATGTTGCAGAGACCGTAGGTCAGGAGGAGCAAGCATTTCTGCTATCTACAAGGAATCAATTTTAACGAGAGCTCTCTCCAAACTGAGAGCAACACGCTTCAAGGGTCTTGCCAGTTTAAAACCATTCTGTACATTCAAGTTCATTGCTAAGGCCTGATAACCCTGAGCTGCTTCTTAAAATAAATCTTTCCTTCTCCAATTATGCTTTTTGGCCCCTCTTAAGAGCTATTGATCTGAAGTCTCTTACCCTGCCAGTAATAGGTTCTAATCTACTTGGGAGAAAAAAAAATCACCCCCAAACATAAATTTGCCAAAAGCCCATAATTCTTAATTACTTTCTTGTTAGCTACTCAGTGGATCACATGGCATTAAAAACCTGGATTATTTTTTTTAAAAACGGGACTCCCAAATCAAATGCTAAATTCTAGGAATACCAAAAGTTTGCATATTTTTGTAGACAATAGTTGACATTGCGTCTCCAATTCAGAAAAATAGAGAGGTCTAATGAAAAGGAGCATGGTGGTAAGCACCACATCTCCTTTGAAGCTAGTATCAAAATCCTTAAAATCATTTTTACAAGACACAGAAATGAAACATTATTTTCTGTGGAGCAATAGTACCAACCCCAGGCCTATCACTAATATATGGGGGCAACCAAGTAAGATGCTCCTAATCAACTGTGCTGCTGGTGAGTAAAGAATCCTGCTTGGTCCTCAATAGGAATTGATGATCTCATCCTGAGGTGGGTCCTCAACAGGCCCAGGCCCACTCACCAACAACAATCAGTAAGTAATCTATCTTGGCAGCACACACATCCTGACAGCTCATTCTTTTGTCTCCCTCTCTCTCCCCCCTTCCCCAATCAGTTGTCCTCAGCCAATTCCCCATTTCCCAGCTTCCCTCACTTTCCTGCTTCCCAATCTAAGCACTTAAGTTATCAATCTGAGATAGGGGAGAGAGATGCACACAAGACATGGTCAAAGGTTAATAATAATGGGTAAGGTGGCCAGGTAGAATTGGGAATCACACGGAGAATTGGGAATCTGGGGAGTCATCCTAGAGACTTATTGATTCCGTGAGTTACTTAACCCAGAAGAACATATTTCCTAAATCAAGGCAATCTTCCCCTTCTCCTTTGGTTTCTTTGCAAGACTGTAACCCTTTCAAGACACAAAACACATCTAAAATTACATACTGTCTTTACTCACTGTTACACTGGTCACACACATATATTTTTCCTTCTAAAGCTTCAGTTTCTGTGAACTTGGCCAACATTTCTGTAACCAAGCATGGATACTGGGCAGCCATTTCTTTTCCATTACAGTGGTATCTTTCAGGAAATTCCAGTGACAGGTCCCAGAAAGGTTCGACTGTATTTGACTTATTATCACATGCAAGACATGTAACCTGTAAACACAAATATTAAGTTAATCTCTCCAAGTATTCCAATGCCCTCTCCTGTTAGTAAAGGCAGAATCTCCATTAAAAGATCTATTTGTCCTATGACATTCATAATGGGATCTACAAAAAAAAAAGTACTGGACAAGTGTAACAGAGAAAAATTCTTAACACTTTTGTTCCCTTTAAAACACCTTCCCAAGCCTCAGAGAGTGGTGATAGTATAAGACAAAACAGACCATTTTTATTACAGAGATGTAAAAAGCTTTTGTACCAAAAAAAAAAAAAAAAAGTGACTGCAGATAGAGTAAGAGAAATTTTTCTGGTAGGGAAAATATTCATGTCAAATTCCAAGAGATTCTGACATGCTAGCTATATGAGAAATTCAGTTACCAATCTTGCCATTTCTCCTTCAGCTCTCCCTACTCATATTGTGCCACAACAGTCTCAGGTCAGGCCTCAGTGAGTCTTACTAGGTCTGTAACCTCCCTGCCAACTACAGATGTGCCCAAACTCTCGTGTGTGTGTGTGTGTGTGTGTGTGTGTGTGTGTGTGTGTGTGTGTGTGTGTGTGTGTGTGTCTCTCTCTATCTCTTTCTATTTATCTCTTAAAGCCCTTCACAGCTTGGCACCAATCTTTTTTCAACCTCTTAGATGTCACTCAGCAATACATCCTACCATCTTCCTCACCTCAGAACTGAGTTTCTATAAATTAAATGCAGGCTTTCTTCACCTACTCAATTACTCTTTCCCTCAACTCCCCTGTATTCATATTTTTTGTCCTTTTTATAATATTTCATACATTTATGGAGGAATTAAAAAACACTCCTTGTATTTATCTCCAGTGCCTTGCACACAGTAGATGCTTACTGCTTTTTGACTGAATCAACATACCTGGAAAGCCTAGAAGTATTTCTCAACTGGCAAGCAGTCCTGAGATAGGAAAATGTTTTCAAGAGAACTGCAAATTAGCAACTTCCACACAAAAATAAGCTCTAAATTACAAAGAAGTACAAATGAAAACAAGGCTAAGCCATTACCTCAAATCCTATAAAGTGACAAAAATCACAGAAGAGTAGATACTGTCACGTATGTGAACAGGTATGTGTCTGTGCTATTAATGATAGCCTACATCCTGGTAAACAAGGAGTAATTCTACTATAGCTCCATACCTGCTACCACCACTCTGCCCATGCTAAAATATTCAGATAGCCTCTGACTATCTGACTGGGTGCCTACATCCTGGTAAACAAGGAGTAATTCTACCATAGCTCCATACCTGCTACCACCACTCTGCCCATGCTAAAATATTCAGAGCAACACTTTCTGGGGATAGGTTGAACAATCATGGAATATGCAGCAGAATATTTCTATGCAGTAGAAAATGATAAATTCAGAAGAATGTGGAAGGCATGTACAAACTGATACAAAGTAAAATAAAATGAAAATAATGTAACATAACAATATCAACATGATTACAACAATAAAAAAAAAACTGCTTAAAGGAAGTCAAATGCTAAATAAATAAAAAATCAGTAATGGTTTAGAAGAAATGGTAACTTAAAGCTATAAGGAAACTCCTCCAAACCTTTCAGATGCCTACTATGACTCTGAAGAGAGACAGCAATTCAAAAAGACAACAATAAAATCTTTAATCAAAATATAGGACCAAACTCCATGAGAATGAATGGGTGATTGATTAGCTGTTTAAGAAGTCCTTCATCTCCAACACCACAGAAATCTGAAGGGGAAGTGAATCATCCAGCACAGAGTATCCCAAGGAAGAATACCAGGGGAGCTCAAAGCCAGATAAGGAGGGTGAGAGAGCAGCATTTGGAGAGGGCTGAAATCCTAACCTAAGAGAAATGAGGATGAGAGAAAGAATAAAGCTCATCCACAAGAAGGGAAGCACAGATCTAAATGAGAAGAAAGTGTCCTCTCTGTGCCCCTCAGTGTCTCCAGTCTTGCTCAGGTCATACTCCTAAACTATCTTATTCTGTTCTGTGCATCCCATTTTAGGGAGAACCTGAAATATCTTCAGAAAAAGAATGCCTAGAATGATGGAAGATGGACTAGAAACCATTTCATTCAAGCAGTTTAATCAGAAAAATGTTCTTTTATGAAAGACTTAATTAGACTCTTACTTTGCGGCTTGAGTACAGAAGAGGTTACAGAAAGTTCTCATTTGAGCCTATTAGAAGGAAACACCTCCTTCAACATGACACATACTGGGACACATTGGGAATGTAGTATCATTAGATAGGAGAGTTTTTAGAAGCACAAGCTAAGGAATTTTATTTAGTAAGCAATAGAGCCCTTTTAAGGAGTCTTGAGTAGGAGTGACTTATAAAGATCATGCCCAGCATGAGGGTTTGAATGGACCTGTAGTACAGGAGTTTGGAGGTGGGAGACCAGCTCTTACAGACTGGCAACAACAGTGGCTTCCATTTTGTCAATACCAGTAGGACAGGAGATCACATCTATGCAAAAACTGATAAAATTTGGCAATTAATTGAGTCTGGAAAGCAAAAAAAAAAAAAAAAAAAAGAGTCAAAGCTAGTACCAAGATCTCTTTAATAAAGGTAACTAGGATGAAGAATAATAAAGACAATACTAAAAATAACTAAATCAAAAGGAAGATAGTTTGTTTTTGTTTTGAACAAGTTGAGTCAGCTAAAAAGGTCAGATAAGAGCAAAAATGAAGATCTAGGATGCTGCAGCATAGCTCTGAAAGCCACATAAGAGAATGAAATTTTCAAGAGTGTCAAAGAAAGAAGGTTAAATTAATTTTGGCAAACTTTACCTTAAGGGGCCAAGAAAAGGAAGAATCAAGCAAAGGAGGGGCAGAAGCAGCAGTCAGAATCCTTCTAAAACTTCTGAGATACTTTCCTATGGGGAATAAGCAGGATGGTGGTAACATCTTAAGAAGCAATGAATGAATGGTCATCAGTGCCAGATTTTGCCAAAGAACTGAGAAGACTAACCCAACCATTCTGAAGAGCAATTTGGAACTTTGACCAACCAAAAGGCCATCCAACTTTTGATCCCTCTTGATCCAACAACACCAATACTAGCTCTCTCTCCCAAGAGATCATAAAAAAGAGAAAAAGAACCAACACGTACAAAATTATAGCAGTTCTTTTGTATGGTGGCAAAGAATAGATCAACAGGATGCCCATCAATTGGGAAATGGTTGAACAAGTTGTAGTATATGAATATAATAGAATGCTATCATTCCAAGTAATGATGTTGAAACAGAAAATGTTCAGAAATACCTGGAAAGACACCATACACAGTAATAGCAACACTGTGCAATGACTAAATTTTTGCACAGACAAAACCAATGAAATCAAGATTAGAAAGGAAGCAGAAAGATGGGAATCATTTTTTACAGCCAGTGTTTCTGATGAAAAAAAAAACATCATGTGATAATCAACTGTGGCAGAAATTGAGCTCTTCTAAACAATACAATCCAAGACAATTTCAAAAGATTCATGATGGAAAATGACATCCACATCCAGCGTAAGTACTATGAAGTCAGTGCTGATTAAAACATACTATTTTCACTTTTTTTTTTGGTGGTTTTTTCCCTTTTTTTCTTGTTTCTTTCACAACATGACTAATGAGGAAATATTTTTAACATGTGTGTGATTGCACAAGCCAAGCTCTACATTCATCTATAATTCAACAAAAAGGAGACAGGTGACTCTAGGATCATACACTGAAAGCCAGAAGAACTCCAAGGGATCATCTAATTCATCCTCATTTTGTAGATGAGCAAACTGAGGACAGAAAAAATTCTTCTACATACTTACAATGTGGCAGAGCCAGGATTTGACACTTCCCTTTCCCTTCCCCTCCCCCCACCAAAGTCCTTAATTCCAAATCAACATTCTTTCCTCCACACATGGTGTTTTTGTATGAATAAAGAAGGATGTATACAAAGGCAGTGGAAAGAAATGTGTGGTTCATACTTTAAAAATGTATAGCAAGAGCAAGAGGTAGTAAGTTGAGCATATCCATTGTGGATTTTTGGCAAGATATGGGCAAGAATCTCATAAGATGGGCAGACGTAAATGGGTTTCAAAAACTGCTTCAAGAAAATATCCGTATATACAATTAGAATATGTACTATCATTTCCTTGTTTTCAGATTTACTTTGTTTATAAAAGTATAAACTTATTAAATGCCTTTAAACCATAAATATCTTTTACCAATATTTAGGCCAAGTTTACATTCATTTTTCTGTCTCTGAAGATACAGATTTACTTGTCATAAAGACTTATATGTTAAACATTCCCATAAAATATATCTCATAAATCTTGTCCCAAATTTATTTTCCTTCCAACTTACCTAGATTAAAGTGGGTTTTATTTTCTATAAAGCCTATTAGACTTTTATACCACATTTCAGATAGGAGTATCCAATTTTCTTATCTTTAAAACAATATTATATCCTTAAGCATTATTTATAGAGATCAAGATTTATAGTGATATCAAGCATCTTAAGGATCAGAAAAAAATTTAAACCAAGATAAAAACCCATTCTGAATATACCTAAAAACCATCAACATGATGCCAAACTTGAGACAGCTAGATAGTGCAGTGAAGAGAGCACCAGCCCTGGAGTCAGGAGAACCCCAGTTCAAATGTGGTCTCAGACACATAATACTTTCTGGATGACTTTGGGCAAGTCACTTAACCCCAGCTGCCTTGCCCCCCCCAAAAAAGTTGAAGATCCCCGACACTATAATATGATGCTACAAAGTATTTAAAATAATTCAACTTTGTAAGATCCTTCATGCTTAGTTTTTAAGAGGAGACTAAAGCCTAAAATGGAATAGAATACCATGGGGACATTATCCAAAATTATCTAAGCAATGAAAGCACTAGGCAATGTGATTAACACTATCATTTTAACGCTCTTTGGAGATACCCATTTCTGAAGTCTCCACCCTTATTTTGCTTCCCCAAATAATTGGGATTAATCAACTAATCATTTGAAAGTATGCATCTCTGAAAAAGGAAGTGATTTAAAGAAACTTCAATTATCCCCTAAATCCACTAACAATATGGTCCTTTAAGCAGAAAGAGGCAAATATGCCATCCAAAGAAGGGCAGAAAGTTCTTTTGTGCTCAGGGGATCAGAACAGCAAAATGAGAAAAATTGTTCGTATTACTTATATTTATTTACAAGGCAAATATATACATACTGACAGCTAGAAAATAATTTTAGCACACAGATTTTACAATTTATCCAGTTTTGTTTTGTTTTAGCAAAGTCCCAAGGAAACAAACAACAACAACAACAAAATTTGATTTAACAAGTTTGAATTACTAAAACTTGAGGTGGTTTTTCCTACCAAATGTAACTTAGTACAATGACTTTATCTCATTGGCATATCCAAGCTGTGAATGTTTTATTATTGGGGTTTTTCTGTTTTGGTTTTGGTGATACTAGTATTTACTTCAACAGTAGAACAAAATAAATTTCTATTCCTTTCTTGAATTTGGGTTACAGCAGAATCTACCTTATAAAACTCGCAACAAAGCTAATAAGTCTAAATGTAGAAACCCTACAATACATAAGTCTTAAAAGGAAACAAAGCTATCCTTGGGACCTGACTGGCTCCGGCTTCCCTATCACCCAAAGATATCAAAAATCCTAGGCATGTGAAGTCTGGCCTTAAGTTCCTCTAACTTGGTGGATTAAATCTTCCAAAGACTTTTAGTCATCATATCTTATTCTAATAACCTAGTGCATTTCCATATGGGGGACCAGATGCAGGGAAGACATTTGCTGCTGTATCCTTCTTGTACATCTTTGCTGAATTCAGGCAAAATAAAGATCCTTTTGTTACTTATTTAATAACTTTCAAGTGCCGTTTTTCATCCTAACATCAAACCTGAACCCAGTGCTGACTTCGGAGCTACCTCAGACATTTGGCATAATTGTGGCAGGTGGAGATGAGATGACCTCATGGTTTAGATAAGTTGGAAAAAGAGTGCTACCAAATAAAGGGAGGGGTGATCGAATGGTGGGACACCACATGGCAACCAGTGGTAAGAATCCTCTTGATCCTCTATGGGGAGCTTTCTCCGTGGGATAGAGAACATACTCCCAATTCAAACCAAAGGTACTGGAGGACTACTCAGGGGAGGATGAACAAAGAGCCCTATATGATTCTTCGATTCTATAGAAGTTGGTCTGCCAGCATAATAAAACTCAAAGTAAACTGGGCCATAGCAGCAGCAACCAGAAGTCTAGATTTTCGGGATCAGGCAATAGAAGATAAAGAGGAGCTTGCAGAGCCGATGGCTTCAAAAGTAAAGCTATCTTTCTGGATGGGGATAATGGGCCCCAGTTAAGAATCCGGCTATGGATTCTAGAGCCTCCACGTCCCGTCTCTTCCCTGTCCTTCCCTGCCCCCTTTCTCCCCCCCAATAGAGATCTGGCAACTCCACACTCCACTTTTCATTGCTCTTGGGAAAAGGTGGCTCCAGGCTTTTAGAGAACAAACTTTCTCCACCAAGAAGTGAGGATTGGTTGCAAGAAAATGTTAAAAGAAAAACCTGATGAATTATTTATGGAGTCCAGGTTGAGCAGCTCCTGCAGCAGGTTTCCATGGGCTAAGAGGGGAGAGCTTTCTGAGGTTGTACTTTTTACAAAGTACTTTATACAAAGATGTATAAGACTCTCCAAATAAAGAATGTTTCCTGTCCTCCCCACCTTCCTTCCCCTTTCTGACAGTGGGGCTGAGCAGTGGATGGAGCTTTGGGCCAAAAATCAGAAAGATCATATTGTTCCTTCTCCTCTCCCCCTCCCCCCCAGTTTGTATGATCCTGGGCAAGTCACTTAACCTGTGTCTGCCTGAGAAGTCCTGGTCTGTAAAATGGGAAAAACAGTAGTATACCACCTCCCAGATGAAAAATCATACTATATAAATTACATCATTATACATATAAATAATAATAATATAGCATGCAAATATCAATTATAAATTATATAAATTCCATAAGTTGTTATGTTAATATTATTGAGATGGGGACTTCATCATTCACACCTGGCCTCTCAGAAATGAATGCCAAGAGCAATCAATGGGAATCTGCAAAGGAGAGGGTGAAACTCCTGAAGGAAATGGGTTTGAGAGATTAGATTCCTCCCCTCCACTGCCCAGCTTGTCTTAGGGTCAAGGAGATCCTTTCTTCTAGGTACAACTCCATCCAAATAGTGCCAAATAACCACATAGGCACAGGCTGATCAACTGCTAAATCAAGGTAGGACTTGGGAAAAGACTGCTGTCAGTGTGAATGGGCACTCTGTGAATGGGGGAAAGGGGCAAGGATCAGAGTTCTATGAAAGAATTTCCCTTCAAGGTGAGGACCCCCATCTCCTTGTGAGGGAGTATGGGATGTGCCTCCTGAAACCATGGGGTTGAAAACATGGCTAGTTCTTAGGGGTGCAGGTGAAATGGAACAAGAGGATACTGAGGGCCTTTAAGCACCACCCAAGCCCCTTCAAAGGCTCTGCATACCTTTTAGTAGCAGTCTCCCTCAAATGAAAAGTTTCCTTTCCTCAGGGATGAAGTGAACAACTCTCCTTTCCAGGGTTTAGAGGACCAAGAGAGAGCACTGTTGGGAAGCATCTTGCTTCCTAACTGGGGGGAAGTGAAACTGCTGCCTTTGATTATAGTGGGTGTGCAGTTACACTTGAATAAAGAGGATCTCACTGGGAGAGGGGGGGGGGAGAGAGAGAAGAAGGGAGAGCAGGCCCTCCAGAGGACTGTGGGGAGCCAAGATTTGGAATCATTTCCCTGATATGGCTCTCTAGAAGGGGAAGATTTTGGCAGATGAGTGGGTGGTGATGCAGAGAGAGAACTGCTATCCAATTAAATCCAAGAACAGGTTACCTTCAAGAGGTTAATGATTTCTTAAAGCCTTTACTACAAATGACCTTGATTGATGATCAAGAACTGTTGATTGTTCAAGAGGGAGCCATGCTGGGGCCCTGATGTCGCTGTAGCTACTGCCCTTCATATAGGGAGAAATCTGTAACTGTACTGGAGATAAAAGCATCCATGCTGCAGTTGGAATGTTCCTGGAACTGCTCCAGTTCATCTTCACCCTACATTAGGAGACCATCACCCACCACATGGACCAGATTATTGAGACCTGCTCCTTTCAAAGTTTAGAAGATGAAGAAAAACTGAGATCTTTAGCTTTTGTTCTCTTTCACAAGGGGAAGAAGGAGGGAAGAAGGATAGTTCTGAAATATTATTATTTCTCCTTTTTTCTTTATTATTATCACTTATGTTAAGAGAACTGAAAGCTCAACCACATGGTCCCCATGCCTCCCATGTGCAGCTGGAACCAAATTAAAATACAATTGGGAAATATTTAATAAATAAAAATACAAAAAACAAATAATTTCACATCTTAAAATTAAGTTGATATTGTATTGTCATCTTAGGATCCTTTTGTATATATTAGGGGGTCTTTCTATTTGGGTTTGACATCATTGGCCCAGAGCAGTGAAATCTGACATGATGGGCCCAGGGTCACATTGCCAGGATGTATCAGAAACAGAACTCAAACCTATGTCTTTTGGCCTACTTTTCAATCTACTAGACCACCTGACCTCTCAGAGAACAGAGCAAGTCTACAGAGCACAAGTTTTCTATGTTCTCAAAACATTATAGAACAGAAGACAGCAAAAGATCTAAAGACTATCCAGTTCAGGCCTGAAATTGGGAATTTAACTGATAATAGAAGCGAGGCAATGGCCAAGATCATCAAAACTTTCTTTTGCTTCAGTATTTACTTGACCTAGCTGAATTTTGTCAAGTTAAGCATTTATTAAGAGTTTACTATGTGCCAGGCATTGGGTTAAGTGCTGGAGATATGAAGAAAGGCAAAAATAGTCCCTTATTTTCAAAAGGAGCCCATTCAAATGGGCTTAATTTTGCAGCCTCAAATTTTACCACATCCACCACCCCAAATCAACATCATTTTCACAATAATTCCAAGTTCAAAATATTTCCCATTATTCTTTTTAAACTGTTAATATCCTGCTACTTTTCCTTCAGAATTACTTTTTCTGATTCTAATTTTTGGTCCAGTTCCAACTCGATTTGTTTTGTTACTGAGCAACAATTCATTTTTCCCTTACTTGTGATAAAACTGGCTATTATGAACTCTAAAAATACTCTAGTAAGGAGGGGAGAAATCAACAACAATAACAAAAAAATCAAATTAACATGAATGCTGAAATTCTAATGATAGAAATAAGTTTCATATTCAATTTTAGCTGATTCTTCTGAACACATTTTAAAACAGTCTTTTTTGACCTAAAATCTTCTTTGATTAATTATTTTTTGCAGAGCGAGAATTTAGAGCTTTCTACTTAGGATGGCATCTCTAATAAAGCTTCCCAAAACATCACCCAAACTGAAAACTTAACAAAAACAATTCATACCTGACTAAGAAGCTGTCCATGAAAGATGGTATTCACCACATTCAAAACCTGTTTGATAAGTTTCTTTTGAGAACTGGGGATGAGAGCTGGATACCTGGTACCTGTCGTCTCTAGTTCATGCTGTACTTTATCCAAAAGTTCACAGAGGAATTCCTGAGCATCTTGCTGGGCATAACCACGGAACGCTGGTATTAGCCTCCATACTGAATGTAGCATGGCAAAAGGCGACACCAATGCCCATTTTCCAGACCACATAACTTGGAAAAGAGTATGCAGTTCATGGCAAAGAGAAATGTATTTGGAACTTGGCTCCCTGGGCTGAATAAGTTCCATGCTCCTGCTTTTAGATGCACCACCACTTAAACCTGAAGACAGACTTGAGCGTCTTAACCCAGGAGAGCCTTTGTATTTTTCTTGATTTTCTTTTATGTGAAACACAGAATCTGTGACTGGTGGATGTTTACAAGAAGATCTAGTCTTCCCACTAGCAGCTGTAGCCAGCAATTCTTGAGTTTGGTTCAGATCCAATTTTAAAAAACACTGTCGAAAAATAAGTAAATGACTTAATACCTGCAAGATAGAATTCATATAGCAGGTATTACCCAAATTCCTCAATCCTGTTACCCCAGGAGTCACTGTTGGTCTTCGTTTGATGGGAGAATCACTCACTTTTTTTAATCTTATTTCATGTGAGGTAGACACTTTTTTACCAATCACTGGTGATGCTGGGCTCCGAACAAGTTTCTTTAGAGGGAGTATTTCCGTAACACCAGATTTGGCAAGGCCTTGCAAACGTGAACTTTTTCTTGGAGGCATTCGCTCCATTTCTGCCTTAAACTGACGCTTCAGTTCCTGTCGTCGTCTTCTTGCTTCTTCTCTCTTGGCTTCTGCTTCTTCCTGAAGTTTTTCTTCTTCTAATTGCCTTTTTCCAATGGGAGTTTGTTCATACCAAGATCTAAATACTTTGCCCATTAACATCCGTCTCCTATGCCAAAGAGCAGTGAACATTTGATCTTCATTTCGAAGGAGAGCTTGGGCACCACCATGTGAAGGG
Organism: Antechinus flavipes; assembly: GCF_016432865.1. Lineage (NCBI taxonomy): Eukaryota > Metazoa > Chordata > Mammalia > Dasyuromorphia > Dasyuridae > Antechinus > Antechinus flavipes. Next base: position 268,989,911 of record NC_067402.1, read on the forward strand.
TAAGTGTCATCACTGGTACCCATAGAACGTAAAATCCTTCCACTCCGAGTAGTACAGTTATAATTCTGACTTTTGATTGCACTCAGGGTACTCCGTAATAATTTCAAGTCACCGGTTGCATTATCATTAAGAACATAGTCATCACAAAGATAACAGAAAACATACAACTCATTCACCTCCAATGCTACTGGGTGGTTACTGTCCTGAAAGTGCTTGAGTGCATGTTCTTCAATGTATCTTCCACATGCCACGTGTGAACAGCTAAGGCAAGCCCACACTGAATCTGTTGTATTACAATCCACACAATGCCATTTTTGAGGATTGAGGATGGAATGATCTTGAGCAAGCCGAAGCCGCCCAACATGCTTGCATTTATCCATTGTTAATATTTAGGTAGTCTAGCTGATAAATACATAGTCCAAATGAGTTTTTGTCCATAACTTGGATCTGAAAACTAAACACAAAAAATTATCAGTTTCTGGAACATGTAAAACAAAATTTGTTTAATATAATGTCAATTTCTCCATTTTAGAAGTGCTATAGAACAATACTTTTTTTTTTCCTATTTCTGATCTGCTTGTCAAAGTAACAAGTGCTCCCCTTACTTTCTGTAGCCTTTATTTCACTGATCACACCCTAGATATCCACTCTTCTTCTATGCTCTCAAAGCATAAAAAACAACAACCCACCCTTCATTTGGCTCTATTACTAAGGATTAACACTTATATGGGGGAAAGCTTTATCTATACCTCATTTGATCTCCTTTATTAACTTTCCCTTAAGGTGTCCATCCACCTATACCTCTCTTTCTCAGCCAAACTTCTAGGGAAAGCTATCCTTTACTCTTCATCTTCAATTCCTCTCTTCTCACTACTCAGTCCTCTGACATTTGGACTTCTGTCTCACCTAGTTGAAATTACTCTCTAAGGTTAATAGTAATCTCTTAATTGTCAAATCCACTGGCTTTTAAAAAAAACAACTCATCCTTTCTTGACTTTCCTCTAGCAACAGATGTTGTTCATGGTGTCTTCTTCTATTACTCCCTCCTCTTTGGCTTTTGATGACACTTGCCCTCTACTAGTCCTCTTATCTCCAGTTCATTCCTCATTCTTTTTGCTGGATTAACATCTAAATCCTGACCCCTCTGGTCCATCAGTAATTCTATCCCAAGGCTCTAATCCCAAGAGAGATTAGCTCTTCTTCTCTACCCTCTCTTTTTGGTGATCTCACCAACTCCCATCAGTTCAACTGTCACCTTTCTATAGATGACTCCCAGATCTAAACATCTCCCAAGTTCCAGTTCCACATCACCAACTGTCTATTGAACATTTCCAACTGCAAGTACCACAGGAATCTCAAACAGAACTTATTACCTACCCTATACTACCATCACCATAACCACCACGATTACCACACACTGCTCCTTCTTCCCAAATTCTATTAAAAGCACCAAGATCCTTCTTGCCAGCAAGGTTTCCAACCTCAGTTATCCTCAGTTCTTCATTCTATCTCACATCCCAATTCCAGTCAGTTGCCAAGTCTCATAAATTCTGCTTTCCCATCTCTAGCCACTATTCTCTTTTCTCTACTCATAAGCCACCAACTCTAATCTATATCACTTCTCACCTGAACCAAGGATCAACTTCCTCTTTAAAAAATATCATATATGTACCTATTCAGCAATACACTATCTCCCCAAAACAAGTCCACAAATGCACTGTTGGCGGAGTTCTGATTTCACCTACTCATTCTGAAAAGAAATTTGGAACTATGTCCAAAAAATTACCATACTGATTATACCTTTAGACCCAGCTAACATATCACTACTAAACCTATGGAAATATTTATAGCAACTATTTTTATGTTAAGCAAAAATTGGAAACTAATGATGTTCTACCAGAGAATGGATAAACAAAATGTGATCTAAAAATCTAATATTACTATATCAAAGGAAATGATAAAATGAATAATTTCACAAAGGAAACTAGGAAGATCTTTATGAACTGATGGAAGGTAAAGAAAGCAAAATTCAAACAATGCATACAATGGTAACAGCAGTAAGGAGGACATCAATAAAGTGATAAATCACAAGTTCAAAGGAATGAAAATGAAATATGCCACTCACCTATTAAAAGAAGTGATTAGCTTGAAATGTAGAGACATACTTTTTTTTTTTTTTTTTGGTCACATCAATGAATAATTTGTTTTGCTTGACTAATATACATTAAGATGTTTTTCAGCATTTACTTGTTCAGAGAGGGGCTTGGGAGAAGAAAAATGCTAATTTAAAAAATACTCATTACTTGAGAAATAAAAAAAATTTTTTTAATAAAAAGGAAATCCCTTTTCAAAAACAAGCTGTCCCTCCCCCACCCATTATGAAAGTTTCTTGAGGGCAGAGATCATGTTAAGTGTTTTTGCCTTTCTTTGTATCTCAAAAACCAGCACAGTTAATAAAAAAAAAGTGTGATTTACTAGGTTTCTAATTGAAATCCTATCTTCAATCGTCTCCCCTCTTCATCCCATCCTTCAGAAAGGCTTTGTATACAGCCTCAGCTTCCCAGACACACTAGCTGCTTAATTCCTCTACCTCACATGCTATAATTCACCAGTGTGCCTTTTACAAAGAGTGTTCCAGGCATAGGAATTCCTATGCCTGGAATCCCTTTCCTCCTAGACCAATGTATCATACATAGCCCCTCCTGAAGAAGCCTTGGTCATTGTCCAATTATTAATATCCACTCTATCTGAAATTATTTTGGTTTTGCTGTGCATGGATTTTGTATAAAAATTATTGTCGTATATGCTATTTCCTCAACCAGAGAGGTCCTTGAAAAATCAGATCTTTTTGTGCTGCCTTATACAATGCCTGGCAGATTAATAAATGCTCTCTCAATGATATCTAAAAAGCAGCTCAACTCCACTTCAACTTTTCTACATCGACACTTTTCTCATTTATCATGAAAAGCTCATTTGAAGAGCTTCCCAAGACGCTGTATAAATTCAATTAGCATTTGATTTTAACAAAAGCACACCCTCTAGTGGTCAAGGAGGGTAATAACAATGCATATTTTTCCATTTTGCTTTCAAATCAATACAGCAGAAAGTGAGAACTTAAAAATATTTTTCACTGGTATTTGCGTACATTCTAAGTATTCGATTCTAGATGCTGTATAGAACCTATTCATTTACAACTAGCTTCCTTTATCTTTTGGGGATAGGGGAGGAATCTTAAATTAACATTTAGAATATCACTGTTCTTTTGTATTCATTCCCTTGTCTAGCAATTTGCTTTCAATAAACCTGAACTGCCGTTGTGTATATGGATGCTCAAATATGAACCTGTGTCAGCAAAGGATTCAATAAAGTATAGGTTTCATACTATATTTGTGGAAAGGATGGAGAAAACTAGATAGACAATAGGTCAGTTAGCAATATTCAAAAATGATTACATGGCAGACCCCAAAAGTAGTCATTAATGAAAAGATGTAGATTTAAAAGATCTCCAGTTAATCATCTAGGTCTTGGAATTTGTTCCATGTAATTTAACATTTTTGTCAATGACTTTAAGGTACAAATAGCATGCTTATAAAATCTGGAAATGAGGTATAGGCTGGTAAAGAAGGTAATCTGGATTCATCACCAAAGCAAACCAGATTTGGTGATTTGTCCTCATCCCACAATTTAATACTTGAGACTAAATTAGAAGTCAGGTCCTCCTGATTCTGATGGAGTTGATGCTCTACCCACTGTACCACCTGCCTGCCAATAGATCCAAAAGGATCTTAACAGATTAAAGCACTGGGATGAACACATCCAAAGAATTCAAAAGTCTTTCCTGGAGTTCAGAAAATCCTAGCTTGTCTGAAAAAGAGTTTTTAGTAGACTGTAAGCAAGCTCAATGTGATTGTACAGTGGCTGCGCTGATAGCTACCAGAAACAAAGCAGTGATTGTCTTCATCCTTCTTAGTGCACAACAGAAACACTGTACTGAGTTCTGGGCATCATTACTTATAATATCATAAGCCAAACAGGTAACCTGATTGGAAAGGGAGAACCTTGAATTCATGTCACAGAAGGAATGTGTGAAGGAACTGGCAATATTTAGCATAAAGAAGAAAAAATTCACAGACAACATTAATAGCTGTGATTATTTTTTTTTTCATGAGGCAATTGGGATTAAGTGACTTGCCCAGGGAATTGTAAGTGTCTGAGTCCAGATATGAACTCAGGTCCTCTTGATTTCAGGACTGGTGCTCTAACTACTACACCAACTAGCTGCTCTGTTTAATTATTTTAAAGCAGATAACTGCTCTGATAATGGCCTTAAATAAAAAAGGAATGAAGCCAAATTTATAAAAATAAGAATTATTCCCCCAATGATAAATGTCAAAGAATATGAATATAATTTTCAGAAGAAATCAAAGCTGAATCGTCAATTGAAAAAAATACTCTAAATCACTATTAATGAACGAAATGCAAATTAAAACTATTATAAGGCACTATTTCATATTCATCAGATTGGCTAACATGAGAGAAAAGGAAAATTACAAATCTTAGGTTGTAGAAAAATAGGGAAACAAATGCACTGTTGGGGGAGTTGCAATAATACTTACTAGGTTTGTATTTCAAAGTACAAATCAAGAAAAAGGGAAAAAGACCCATATGTATAAAAATATTTATACTCTTTGAGATGGCAAACAATTGGACACTGGGATGATGTCCAATCAACTGGGAAATGGCAGAACAAGTTGTGATATGTGATAGAATGATATTGTGCTATAAAATGTAATGAAATGTATGTTCCAGAGAAATCTGGAAAGACATGAGACGATGTGCAAAGTGAAGTGAGCAGAACTAGGAGAACATTATTCACAACAGCAATATTATATGATCAAGTTTGAAAAACTTAGGCTTACTTAGCTATACTGCTAAAAATAGTGATCCAGGACAATCATGAAATCATGAAAAAAAAATCTCCTCCAGAGAGAGAAAACTAGTTGTAATTTATTTCACTTTTCTGCAATATGGCTAATATGGAAATGTTCTATATGATTTCATATGTACATTGTTTTCTCAATAAGGGGTAGGGGGTTAGAGGGAAAGAGAATTTGGAATTTGTTTTTTTAAATGAATGCTAAAAAAAAAACATTAAATTTTTAAAAATTTAAGTAAAATTTAAAAAGCAAGTATTTTAAGGACTGTATTGCTCCTGTTTTGTTGGGCTTCACAGGGCAGAATCAGAAGCAATGGAAAGAATTTACAAAGAAGTAAGTAACAAAGAAGCAAGGTTTGATGTCAGAGAAAAAAAAATCCTAACAATTAGAGCTGCCCCAATGTGAAATAGACTGCCTTGAACTTCCCTCGAATCAAAAACTAACAAGTATCTTCTGTACTTAGCTTTAACTCTTTTATTTGTGTTAAAGTTGGGCTGATTTCAAAATCTCAATTGTTAATTTTGGAATAGGAGAATAATTTCAGATTTCTTACAGAGACCTATTTTTAATTAATCCCTTCTCTCTTGAAAGTTGCCTTGTGATCAAGTCTTACAAGTCAAAGAATGATCCTGGTTGCAATCTTGAAAAAAGTATAAATAATTCCAGTTCCTGCTAGTCTTAACTATCTTTAGATTCTTCTATCTGGAAAGCATTTTTCACTTTATCAGCTAATTCAGTGTATTTCTCTCCCCTTCCCCTTTTTGAATGATGTCCAAGAATTTATTTGGATAACACAAGAGTACTGCTTGGCATAGTACTGAGCACAATGGAAAAGAATTTGTTATTCAGTCATTGTGAACCATAGCATGGCAATATTGTCCACTGGCTTTTTGGGCAAAGATACCGAGTGGTTTTCCATTTCCTTCTCCAGTGGATTAAGGTGAACTGGTTAACTGACTTGCCCAAGGTCATACAGCTAGTGTCAGCGACCCCATTTGAACTCAGGGCTTCCTGACTATAGGCCTAGTGCTTTCTCCACTGGGTCCCCTAGTTGTGTCCTAAAACAGAATGAGTTATTATTTTATTAATGCAAGAAATAATTTCTGTATTATTGACCTCACCATCTGAACTTCGCACTCTTTTTCATGAAATAAGTGGGTGACTTTGCAGAAAAGCTTATAGGCAAAGCTATCAAAAGTATTGTTAAATATGAGAAAACTGACTCTGGATTCATTTAGCCCAGTACCAGCAACAGCCTCAATCCAAGTACTTGTGGAGAGTTCTAGAAAGAGTGATAAAGCAAGTTCTTCTATACAACATCGAAACAGTGACAGATGTATGCTGGATTTCATTCTATCCTTAAGAGGAGGGGAAAGGGCTGATACTCTCAAAGGAAAAATTAAACAGAAAGAAATAAAATAAAATTTCTTTCCCAAAGGCCTTGAAATAATGAATCAATATTATACAAGTCAAAGAAAATAAGGATAAATCTCTAGAAAAGTAAGATTACAAGTTATTATACTTCTACACAAAATAGAGTGTAACTGGTATTATGAAACTGCCATTCTAGAGGAAACTGGACTTTTTATGAATTGATACTAAGTAAAATAAGCAGAACAAACAATCTGTGCAGTGATAACATAAAAGAGAAAAATAACTTTCAAAGACTTTAGGATTCTGAAGAATGATAAACAAAACATGCCACTTACCACTTGAAAGTGATCTATTTCAAATGCCCAAAGAAACATATATATTTTTAAACATTGCTAATGTGGGAATCAGTTTTGCCAAACTAAATGAGGGGATTTTTAAAAAATTTACTCAATAAGGGAAGAATGGTTACTGGTAAATTAATTTTTAAAAACATACCTTAAATTAATTTGTAAAGTTAAAATAAAGGAAGAAAAAAGAATAAAAGTACCCACCTATGAGGAGGAATGAGGAGGAAGGAAAGGAGAGAATCTGGAACTCCAAGTTTTAAAAACAAATTTTAAAAACTGTTTTCACGTGTAACTAAGGAAATGCCCATCTACTGGGGAACAACTAAATAAATTATAACAAATAAATTTACCACACCACAAATTATAATGAATCAGGAAAAAAAATTGAGGAGACTAATTCAAACTCTGGTAAAATGGAACAGAACCAGACAATTTATATAATGACATTATTTTTAAAAATGAGTTTGAAAGAGTCCAATACTCTGTTCAATGCAGTGACAAACCCTAATTTCAACAATGTGGCAAACTACCCAGTTTGATGATGGACTCAAAATGCAGAATTGAAAGGCATACTTGTTATAAGGGCTTTCATTTTCTTTTTCTATTTTTTTTTGGAAAAGGGGTTTCAACTGGGGGAGAAAGTTGAGACAGAGAAAAAATTAATGCCTGCAATTTGAAAAAAATTGTTTTAAAAAAAAGGAAAAGAAAAAATAAAGCACAAAAGGTCCATTTCTGAAAATATTTAACAAGAAAATACAATTAAGTATAAAACTTAAAAGACTGACAAGTTTCTATCATTGAGCCAATTTAGGTAGAAAAACTATCTAAAAATGAAAAATGAAAATAATTCACTGCAAATGGAAATAAAATTATCAAAAATTACTATACCAAATTATATTGCAAAATGCGCATCTGCCACAAATAGAAAATGAAAAGATTAACAAATAATAATACATATCACTTCACTACAGAAAGTGATTGATTAAATAAAAACTCTATAGATTTGTGTATTTACAAAATAATTATAAAAATTTGTTTAAACTGTGCATACCCTTTGACCCAGCAGTGTTACTATTGGGCTTATATCCCAAAGAGATCATAAAGGAGGGAAAGAGACCCACATGTGCAAAAATGTTTGTGGTAGCCCTCTTTGTAATGGCCAGAAACTGGAAACTGAGTGGATGCTCATCAATTGGAGAATGGCTGAATAAGCTAGGTGTACGAATGCTATGGGATATTATTGTTCTGTAAGAAAGGATCAACAATGATTTCAGAGACTCCTGGAGAGATTTACATGAATTGATGCTAAGTGAAATGAGCAGAACCAGGAGAGCATTATACCCGACTACATTAAAACTATACAATGATCAATTCTAATGGACGTAAATCTCTTCAACAACGAGATGATTTCAAACCAGTTTCAATTGTTCAGTAATGAAGAAGCCATCTACACCCAGAGAGAGGACTATGGGAACTGAGTGTGGACCACAGCATAGCATTTTCACTGTTTCTGTTATTGTTTGCTTGAATTTTTGTTTTCTTTCTCAGGTTTTTTTTCCCTTTCTAGATCTGATTTTTCTTGTGCAGCAAGATAACTGTATAAATATGTAAAAATATATTAGATTTAACATATATTTTAATATATTTAATATATATTGGACTACCTGTTACCTAGGGAGAGGGTGGGGAAAGGAGGGGAAAATTTGGAACAGAAGGTTTTGTAAGGGTCAGTGTTGAAAAATTACCTAGGCATATGTTTTGTAAATTAAAATTTTTTTTAAATAAAAAGTTGTTTAAAGAGCAATCTCTTTTATTACACAAACTATTTTCCAAGAAAAGAACAAAAAGAAGGCATTCTATCAAATTCTAAGAGATCTTGATTTTTATACCAAAGACAAAGCAGAGAAAGAATAAGAGCAGTATCACTGATTAATACCAATGAAAAAAATACTTAATGAAATATCAGTAAGGAGGTAACAATAATATCAAAAAATAATTCATGGGAACAAGATAGATTTATACAAAGAATTTTAACTTTAGGAAAACAGCATATGAACTAAAAAAATTAATAGATGTAAAAAAAATCAATAAAACATTTAAAAACACATACTAAATACATTTAGAAATGAATAAATTAAAAGACCTTTACTTAACATGATCAAAAGCATTACCAAATAAAAGAGTTAGCATTATTTGTAACAAATAGTGAATAGGTTTTCTAGTTAGGCACAAAAATGAAGCCAGCATCCCCATTATGATTTGGCTTACATAGCACAAGATATGCTGGTGCTGATAAAGACAAGGTAAAAAAAAAAAAAAAAAGACTAAGAACTGAATCAAAATCATCTCTATACAAGGGCAATAAGTTTTTGCTTAGAAGACTGGAGAATCAACCACAAAATAAAGAGCATTGCTTCAGCAAAGTGGTAGCTTCCACTACCATTCCCACCGCTATTCAAGATACCACAATCCACCTGCTTATCTGGGCTCACAAGCCCTACTAGAGTAACTTTCCCTCATTACCCACATCCAATCAGATGTCAAAATATCTTGTGAGTTCTACATTCACCACTTTTCTTTTCTTCACTCCCAGGACCATCAGCTGCAGCTGGTGACAGCCTCTTCACTTGGCTTCCCTACCTTCAATCTGTCCCTCTCTCTAACACATTTGTCCACAAAAATGGCCAATTCCTAAATCACTAGTCTAGCCAGTTTATTTCTCTGTGCAAAGGAGCTGTGCTGCCTTTTTATTGCCTCCTAGGATAAAATACAAAATCTTCTAATTGTCATTTAACATCCTTCACAACTAGGTTGCAGCCTAGTAATAACAGATTTACTTCCCCACTGCAGGAATATACTGGGGATGCACAAATTCCTCATCACCTCTGCCTTTGAAAAATCTACCTCTTCCTCAGCAGCTCAATTCAGTTCCTTCATTCACCGAAGTCTACCTAATGCCCCACATACTCTGTATTAATTTTGAGTTCCTTTTCTATTTGCTTATCCTGGTATTTGTTATCACCCCCTATCCACTTCCAAAGAAGTTTCTGGAAGACAAGAACTAGAGTTTATTTGTGTGTGTGTTTTGGTTTGTTTTTTTTGCATCCCCAGAAGCCAGTAGAGGGCCCTGGCCCAAAATAGGTAATTTAATAAATGTCTTCTAAATTGAAGTCCACCAAAATAGTAAGATTTGTATATTTCACTAACAAAGGAAAGATATGGCAAAAATCCATTCAACAGTTGTGAGCTAAACTATACACACATGACTTCTAGAAATATATTATTTTCACAGAAATTAAGTAGAATGTCTAAAAAAGTTGCAAGTCAATGTCTACAGAGAAAACACATCAATACCATAAAAATAACATTACTAAGCAAATTAAACCAGATTTAACACTTTACCAAACCACTAAAATAATTAAAATACGAATAAAATTCATATGGAGTAATTAATGCTCAAAAAGAATGGATAGGGGGGAAGGATAGGAATAGAAAGAACTTGGCAATATTAAATCACATTATAAAACAATAATTATCAACAAACTATTTGGTATTGGATTAAAAATAGAAAAGTTATTTAGCAGAACAGGTTATTACAGGTGCACGTTCCATAAATCACAGAACAAAAAGCACAAGGGAAAAGAGCTCTTTATTCATTAAGAATTGCTGGGAAAAGTAACTAGGCATTTGGGATAAAAGAGGTTTTAAAGCAGAACTTTACACTATATACTACAATATATTTCAAAAGGATGATGACCTAAATATAAAAAGTCACTTTTCAAAAGTTACAAAACTGTATAGAATAAATGAATTTATAACAGTCCATCACAGAAATTATGAAACTACTAACAACTGCTTTAGTATGTAAAAATGAGTGCTACTATAACCAAAAAAAAAAAAATCTGGACTGGAAAAAAAAAAAAAGCATTAAGAACTATCTGATTTTTAAAAACTTCAAAATCTGCAGGAAAAATGACAGTGTCAGATCATTCTTCAATCAGTAGTCCAAGGATATATAAAGAAACTGTTCTTATAACACTGTCATCAAGAGGAAAAGGTACTTACAATCAGAAAAGACTTATTTGTAAGAAAATATTAATGGCACTATTCATAGTAGCAAAACTTTGGAAAACCTGATAATTTTATCTGATTATTTATCTTTATTCCCTTTGATAAATAAAGATAATATTATCTTTACTTGATGTTTATCAAATATTAAGTAAACAAATTAAACTGTGATATATGAATATCATGGAGTGTGACAGATCATTAAGAATGACAAACATAAAATGATGCAGAGTGAATACATTACAACACAAAATGCATAACTGACAATAAACTACTAAGGTTAAGAAAGAAGTTGTAACCACTTGATATTATTAATGGTTTTATGAGGGTTTTTTTGAGAGAGGAGCTTAACTGTGGGTGTGTTGGGGGGTTTGTATGTACTGAAATAAAATTTAATTTAAGTGCTTTGGGAGAAAATGAATGGAAGAGATCACAATTTCCCTTAGAAACTTTCTTCTTTGCTTAATTAATTACTAAACTTATCAAAACTTTTCTATTCATATTTCCTATTAGCATTTCCCATGTCAAGATATGGTCAATAAATAATTTTTATAATATAGATAAATAAATTAATGACCTCATAACTGTCCATGTTAAAAACTAATCAGAAAAAAATAAATTAAAATAAAATAAAAAAATAAAAAAACTAATCAGCTACTTTTCTGCCAACTTGCAAAGCCTAGAATTTATTCACCTGCATTTTCTCAAGATGACATTGCATCGAAACAGATTCTCTACCCCAAAGCATGTTATTATCTCTGCCTATAGATATCCTTATCAACGTTAAAGAACTTAGCCTTCAGTGGGCAATTTAGGTTATAATTTAGGCCTTAGGTTAATTTTTCTATCCATCAAAGATAAAAAAAAAAAATTCTAGATTATTCTCACTTCCTTTTCCCCTTCCTGCAATTGTACCAAAAGTTCTTTTCTTCTGAAAAAGCTCAAAGTGCCTTCACCTTAAATCTCATGATGTACCTAAAAAACAGGGAGTTAGAATGGTCAAGGTATCTGAGACATAAAATGATTTGAAAGGCTACATAGCCAAATCCAAGGGGTACCTTAGCTAAAATCAGTCTTCTTCTCATAATCTTTTCCATAGCCTTTTTGGACAAAAGCCCCCTCTCTCTCCTCCTGGTTGATCTGCTAAAACATATTGACTCCCTCTGCTTCAGTCTCCTCCCTCTCCAACACATCCTTTCGTGGACTTTCTCAAGCATACGCTACTCATATTCCTATAATAAAAATGGTCCTTAGTTCCACCTCCTTGCAAAAAACCAAAACATCCCCCTCTACCAAAAAACCCCACAATTCTTTAGCAAGACATTCAAGGCCTCTACCATTTGATTCTAACTTACTTTATTCTATGCTTTAGTCAAAAACTGACTTCTGTTTTCTTTTTCCAATTCTCTGCCACTCAGTTCCCAGCCCCTATTCTCCACCCATATCTACGATTGAAAGAAATCTTTCTCTTTTAAAACCCAGTTCAGAAGTCACTTTTTTCTCAATCTCTCTCATTTGAAAGAGTTCCTTTCATGAATTTCCCAGATCATTGTCTGCCATTTCCAATATACTTTACCATTGACTAAACTGTACACTTACTTACACAGGTAAAGGTTTCTCGCTTCCGATTAAATTATAAATTCTTTTTAAGTGGGGGAAGCTTTATTATGTCTCAATAGAGCTAAATGATACAAATTAAAGCAATGAATAAATTCCAGGGGTATAACAGAATGGCTACAGTGAATCTTTAAAAGCCAACTGGTTAAGCCCCACCCCCACCCCCAACCCATTATTTTACAGATGTTTTAAAGGAATAAAGTTATAGGATTTGAGCTTAGATCAAATCCAATGTTTTTTCTTGTAGCCTAGAGGGCAGTAGAGGGAGGAGTAAAAGAGTTCTTTAATAGGCCAGCATACACCAATCACTTTGTGTTTTAAATTGTACATAATTTTCTATATTATACTTCCAAGTCCTTAGCTCTTTAAAGAGAATTTGTAGAAAATACACTTTAAAAACTTGAAAATATTTACATCTTCTATATGATCACAAGCGTTATCTTTTTTTTTTCTTTTGTAGCAAAAGTCTCTTTAGGGAATAAGAAGCATCCTCTATGGTTACTGAATATTTCACAAAAATTAATGTAACAATCCTCAGCACTGGAAAGTTGTCAGCAGGGGTAGAGATCTACATCTTGCCCACAATCATGAAACCACAGCTTTTTCAAAGCAAAATATAACTACCACCTGCAGAGAACGTTTGAAAAACAACTAACCTGATGAGTTTCATCATGAGTTTTGCTATCATCCTTTATCACAATGTTCTTAACCTACATGAAGGACATATGAAAACGCTAGGTATTTTTCTGAACCACATTTGGACAAGTCAAATATAGGAAAGCAAAAACTTAAGCCATTGCCACAGTTGCAAATTCTCATATAATTAGTATAAGCAGGATAAATGGCATGAGAAGTTAGTGTTAACCTAAACCATTTTAAAACTTGGGCTTATTTGCAGAGCATTATTTTTTTAAAGCACGTAATACAGACCTAATGAATCAACAAGTCTTTTCACAACTCAAAAATAGAATTAAATTATTTGCGATAGGTAAAGGACTCAGAATTGAAAAGGAGTTTAACTTTATATGAAAGGCCTGAAATATATTCCGGGAACTATCCAGCCTTTGAACATCTAATTCCTTTGAAACTAAGTCCTCACTCACAAAGACTATTTCACTTTAGAATTAGAAAGAGATCAAATTAACACCGCTGAATATGATGACTAGAACAAATTGCTTTTAAATAATAATAAAAAAAGATATCACAGGAATCATTCTAACTTCATTAAAGTCTAGACTCTCTTTGGAGGCATATTTGAAATCTTTAATCTGGCTATATTCTGAATACTCAGGGCTGACTGCTTGGCAAAATCAGTTTTTCAAAATAAGCAACACTTTAGAAACATCTCAAATAGATTCTTTAGATGTTTAATTACAGCCATTATTAGGTACTTTGTATAAGAAGATACAGGAGAATTTCTTCATTAAAGACTTTAAAACAATTTTCTCCCCTCCAGACAAACAAAACAACCTCACTCTCAATCAATGTGGCTAAGAATAGATTTATTTATCAGAGCTGGGAGATTAAAGGTAGTTTCCCCTAACTTCCAGCACAGTCAATTCAAGAAAATTGTTCTTTATTTCATATTTATTTCATAATAAAACTGAAATATTTTTCCTTTTAGGTACAATGCTTTCTCATTAATTGTTTAGACACCTATCCCCAGCATGGCCTGAATTCTAGAATAGCTGAAAGAGCACTGGTCAAAAAACTTGGGAGTCTGCTAGTTCTTAAATAACTTATGGGCAAACCACTACCTCTCCAAACTTCACTTTTCTCATCTTTCAAAAACAAAACCAAACAGGGGTTGATATTTACATTTCAGAGTTGAGAGAAAACTTTGAAAACTGCAAAACCTTATAAAAATGTGAGTTATTTTTTCCAATTCCCTGCTCTGTTCTTTCTGTTCCATTCCTGAATTAACCTCATTCCCAGTCCTCAATTCCCTTTCTTAGTTTCCCCAGTGCTTAGCACAAAACCTCCAAAACTATTACGAGTTTAATAAATACTAATGGAGTAAGTGATGGGGGGAATAACACCTATGAAGAGGAAGGAATGGTGATCTATCCAGGATGCACATAATACTTTCAAAGCATCACATTACAACTGCAAATTTTTGAAAGGCAAGGATAAATTTAAACTTGATTTATCATTGGTCCTCCCACCCCATCACCATGTACACACTTAGTAGGACAACTAAACATTCATTATTGATGATTAATTTCCTCACAACCTCAGCTTTCACAGAAGACTTTACCCAAGAATCAATTACTATTTACCAATATTCACCCCCAGCTGCCAATACCAACCCTGGAGAGACTTTGTAATATCACTCTTCAAATATTAGGTGAAAGAATTTGACAAATTCTCCTTCTAAACAAGACGTTTTTAACCTAAGATTCAGTGATATGTTTCAACCTCTCCAGGAACCTGGATGGGGGAAAAATGACATCTTTATTTCATGAATCCTTAATTGAAATTTTGCATTTCCTTCCATTACTTAGACACACTGTTGCTCCAGAGAAAGGATTCCACAAGGCTTCATGATTGCCCACCAAGTCCATGTCAAAATAAATAAATAAATAAAAGTTAAAAGACTCAGTAGTTTTAGGACTTATATCTTGTCTTTTAAGATTAATAAGAAGGTAATCACTATCCTAGGTGAATAGACAGATTTCTTGATCGAAATTAAGAAGACCTGACAAAGTTCTTTCAGCCTAGGTTTCCTTTTCAGTAAAATGAAGACTTCACTAAGCTGGTTCTAAAGGTAAAATGTCCAAGAGGATGGGGGACAAGTCCTATATTTTTGGGAGAGTCCCTTGTGACTTGGATTGAACATGAACATGACAAGTCCTATTTAAATCCAGAAACAGATCCACAATTGCCCTCCTAGTTCTGTTCAAATAGATCTTCAAACTAAAATACAAATTTACAGGTGCCTTTTCTGGTCCCTAATTCAAACTCACTGCTATGGTTATGATGATGATCAATTTACTAGTAGTTGAGAAGCTTCAAAATACTTTTGTTCTGCCATCCCAAACCCCATTAATTCAGACCACTCATCTCTCACTTCAGAAGTTATCTCCGGAGAACACTCGTCCTAAATCCCAAATCAACTACAAACAACACAATGGTCTGGGTTTTTGGTATTTGGGCTTTCAAACAAAAGATTTTGGGGTAGACTGTGAATATAAACAAGTTAGAAAATTCTGAACTATGGGCAAAAAAAATCCCTAGCCTTGCTTTTATTTTAATAAAATGTTTCAGCATGATTTCAAGATAACCTAACTTTTATATCTATCACAATAATGTTACTTCCCATAACAAAAAAAAAGGGGGCCAACTGGAAGAGGACCTTAATAGACTATCCTGGAGACATCTGGAGTATTCAAATCAAATCAGATGAAGAATTGTCATTTGAAAGATCCTTCCTCTCCAAAGTTTATCCCCCTAATTGTCTAAGATATCTAAGTAAAATTACGAAATCTTTCAGGCTTGCAGTTTTGTCACATTTCATCAAAATAAAGGATCTTGATAATCTACTTTCTGGAAGAATTCTTGGAGTCTAGTAAAAGTCTAACGTTTTCTCCATGTTGACTCAATCAAAAGCTGACATACACACTATGTGGAGACATTAATGATAACATCCATTGACTCCAAAACTATTATTTATCAGGCTGAAAAAGAAGTTGACATGGGGTGAACAGAGTGGGGACATAAAAAGGGGATGGGGAGGCGAAAGGAGAGAAGGTAAACGGCTACATTGTCCCTACATTTACCAAATCTCGCCCACTCCACTCCTGGAGATGAGAACACAAAAGAACTTTTGAGTCCAGCACAAATGAGGAGCTCATTTCAACCACCTCCACAAAACACTGGACTCTACTGACAGCCTAGGAGCAGTTTGTTGGAAGTTGGCGTCCAAACGTGCCGGGACGCCCAGGTGTCCCCTTCCCAAGATCGTCTCTGCCTTATCCTAACTCTCTCTGCCTCCTTCCCTCCAGCCTCATCTCCCCTACTTCCTTCGATCCCCTCTCTCCTATCTCTCCCTCCCTCTCCTTCAGTATCTTTCCCCTTTCTCTCTCCTTTGTCTCTCTTCTCTCCCTCCTCTATCTCCCCATTCTCTCTGCGTCTCTGCCTCCCTTTGTCTCCGGGCGCGACGCCCCGCACACAGTAGGCGCTTCCTCCGCCGCGGCCCCAGCTCAGCAGCGCCCGAAGTTGGGCAGCGCGCTTCTCCCTCGGCGGCCGCGCGGTGCCCCGGGCCCGTAACAAAGAGTGCCGAGAGCCAGGAGCGCCAGGCCCGCCGGCTGCCCGACGGGGGGCCCTGGGTCCGGGGGAGTGGGGGGCGGGGCCAGGTGGGCCGGGGCGCGCGGCGTCCGCACTTTCCGTAGGCAGCTAGGGCCGTGGCGGCAGGTGCAGGCGGCGCCGCGGCCGGCCGGGGCGGACAGACTGACAGACTGACAGCCCGAGGGACCGCCGTCCGCTCGCTCGCGCCCGGCCCGCCTCCCTGACTGCCCCCCACCGGGACGCGCGCCGCCCCCCCGGCCCCGCCCCCGCCGCTCCGCGTCGTCCCCCCGGGCCCGGGACGCCGAGGACGCAGAGAAACTTCCCAGAGGCGCCAAATCCAAACTCCCAGGAAACCTCCTGGTCCGGTTCCCGCCGCCGCCCCGAGGCAGGCCCGGCCTCCGTAGCCCACAACTGGCCCGGCTCCGGGGCCCGGCTCAGGCCCCAGCCCCGGGGGGCCACCGTGCGGGGCCTCCCGCCCCGCCTCGCGCCGCGCCCCCGGGACCCTCCCCCTGCTTGGACCCGGGAAACTCCTCCGTCCCGCGCCCGCCGCCGCTGCCGCCAGGACCGCCCTCCGCGCCCGCACCGCCCTCGCCCGCGCTCCCGCCCCCGCGCCGCCCGGCCGCTCACTCACCGGTCGCAGCCAGAGCCGCCATCTTGCGAGCTCGCCACCCGATACGGCGACGGCGGCGGTGGCGGGAGCAACAGCAGCAGCAGCGGCGGCGGCGGCAGCGGCGGCGGTCGAGAACCGGCCTCCTGCGTCACGCCGTGACGTCAAGCCTCAGTCACGCCCCCCTCGCCCCTCAGCCTGGATCCCGCCTCCCTTCCCTCAGCGCTTCCAATTGGGAGGCTCTGGTTGGGGGCGGGTCAGGGGGCGGGGCATGTGGCCTATGTCAGGGAAATCTCCCCGGGCGCTTCACTCTGTGAATGAACTTTGGGAAACGGAGCCCGCCCGGCGCGCGGCTTGCATCCGAAGCCCTCCGGCCCCAGCATCCTTCTCTGGCTGTCGGGACCCTAGATTGTTAGGTTTTCCTGATACACCTCCCTTCCCCACCCCAACAGTGACAGACATGTATCATTTGAAGCAGAGGGGGGAGGAGGAGAAAACTGTTCTACAAGAGTTGTTACTCATGCCTAGTGGGTGACTCAGCCGGTGCTCCGGGGCTTGGCCGGAGAGCGTGCGCTTCTCTTAGTTATCTGGACCGTCAGCCAGATTGCACATGTGTAAGGGTGGGAGGAGGAAACGAGATAACAACAACAAAGTGTGACTAAAACAACCACTGCAGCTAAGCTTCCCCTGCTACCCCAGTTAGGTCTGTTAGGTATTGAGGGGCCTGCTCCAAAGGACTCCCCAGTCTTTGGGGATCTTGGCTGCTCTGGCCACCTGTTGCTCCATCTCCAGACTCCGAGCCTTTTTCCTGGCAGCGGCCTCCCACCGTGCTAGAAACTCTCTCTCCTTCCTCATTTCTGCCTCGTGGTTTCAAGTCTCAAACTTTTCCTGCCTGCCCGCTGGACTTAGGTCCCCCTTTGTCCAGTCTATACAGCGTTCTTCCGTAGTTGCTGACATGCAATCGTTCCCCACCTCCCCCAGTGATATAGAACTCGAGAGCCTTTTACCTTTGCTATCCCCGGGGCGTAGGCAATGACTTACCCGGACGTTCAAGCGTTTCGGTGACCACAGTCCATCATTCAGTACTTTAAAGAACAACTTCAGGATCGTTTGAGCTTTGTCTCCAAAAGGTCCCTGTTCCTGGTAGAAGTAAAATGAAAAAAGATACATTAGGGTAAGAAGTGACAAGCCTTTCGAGCTTCCCCCAGTTGGCAGTATTTCTCTCCTGAAACGACTCTTAGGTGTTTATAGGGGTGCCACGTTGTATGCAAACTCCTAAGGAGCAGAACCTTTTTTTTTTTTTTTTAAATCCACTTGTGCTATTAACAAGCACCAACACAGCAAATATCTCTTAAAATGCCTGTGAATGCAATCACAGGCTCCTGCTTCGCCCCACAAAAAGGTCATCCCGTTCCCGGCACAGTATAGAACAAAACATTGGTTGACTTGAACTGAATTAATTCACATAATAATCTGTCCCTTAACTGGAGAGCTAAAGCCCAAGGAAATGGTGAAAATTAAGTAACAGAGACGACAAGAAAGGAAAAAAATCTGAATTTTTAGGGTGTGCAGACCTTCAAGAGGTGTCACTGGCCTCCTGGCTGTTCCAAAAGCAAGACATCCCATCTCTTCGTTGGAGTCATTTTCTGGTTGACTCCCTTGCCTAGAAGGCTCTCCCTCCTCCTCCAGACAACTGACCTCTCTCTCGATTTCTTTAAATACCAACTAAAATTCCCATCTTCTTTCCAGTGCCTTTTCTCCCCAATTTCCTATTTATCCTGAATATAACTAGCTTTGTGTATATGTTTGCATGCTGTCTCCCCCATTAGAATGGAAGTCCCTTAAGGGCAGGAACTTTTCTTTCCCTTTGTGTACGCTCAGTTCTTATCCAGTTGGCTGGCACTTAGTAAACACTTAATGTTTATTGATTGATTAATGATTCTCTTCGTTTGCTGGGGGAGGGGAAGGAAGTGCCGGAATGGGAGACTAAGCAGTTGAGACTGAAGACTTCTACTCCTCAGACTTCAGCCCTCCTTGAAGGAGAACTGTATGGCAGGTGGTAGCAAAGCCTTTAAGGTGAAAAACACCAATGTAGCTTACTTTGAGAGGAAGAGGCAACTCTTGCCTCCTGGGCTTCATTTTGGAATGCTGGATTCAGTAAGGATCTAGGTAGTTTTCTTGTTCATCCCCATCGATGATTTTCTGTGATTAATAAAGCTCACTTGTTAATTCTACAGATTTCTCTCCCTCTTTTTCTACTGGCCATGAAAGTTTCAAGAACTTTTGGGACACCCCCCCCCCTCGTTATTTTGAATCATGGGTATATTGCTTCATTCAGCTCAGCTTGATTGTAGAGGAAGAGGAAAAGGAGATGTGGGGAGTACAAAAACAGAAATGTATAGATTTCACTTCTTTCATAGTCCTGCCCCAGCCTGATTTTCTGGATGCTTACCTCTCATCCAGGGTGAGTGATCCTAAGGAAGTCATTTTCTCTAAAGTTAGAAGTTGCAGTTTTGCTACTTGAGGGTTTTCTTCTCCGGGAATTATATATACCAATGAAATCACAGCTGGAGTCTTTTATCACTGTCCCCATCTTTCTTACATTTCCTGGTGGGATATCTCTGGATCCATAAGTAGTTTCACACCCTCTATATGTTGTGCTGGAGCTGCCTGGGAAATATTTTGGGATTTTTCTTTGTGCTGTTCAGTTTGGGGTGGCTAATATCTAAACAGAAAAGAGACTCTAAAAGGATACTTTTGTTATTAGGAGGCACTGAATAAGGTCTTATTGAATGAATGAATGACCTGAAAGAAAGAAAACGAGGAGTGTAATTTCCTAGTTTTTGTATGCCAAATGCCAAGCATGTATAGGTGTTTGATAAATGCTTGTTGAATGTGTAGAAGATGTAGAAGGAATAGGGAAATCTAGATAAGCAATCTTGGGCGTAATTATGGATGTTTGGTGAAGGAGGTGAATGAATGCAATCACCTAGCCTACTCCATCTAGCAAGCTCTAGAGCAAAATCATGCTTTCCACCCACCACAGATGGCTGCTGTTCAGCCAGACCATCTACAATGCTCTTGTTTCCTATCTCGACCTCATCCCTGTAACTCTACAGATTCAAACTTCCTTTAACTGCCTTTCCCTCCCAACTCTTCCCCAATCCCTATATCACAAGAGAACAGAATTAGCCCTTGAGGACTTTTGTATTTGAAATTCTGGGATTTAGCATAGCATACACTGAAGAGGTGAGGAATAAGTGGAAAGAGTACAACCATCAGTAAAAAAGTGAAAATGTGATGTAAGAAACCAAATCAAGTATGAATAAGAGATGTCTGGATGACAATAAATGGACTGTCTTGAATGAAACAATAGTTTGTATCTTGGACTAATTTTAGGGGACTTTCAGGTTATAGATCCAAAAGCACTTTATGGCCCTCACAGTCTAGATTTGGAGGACTCAAGTAGGGTATATCATCTCGTACCATCACTGTGACTTCAGGGATGAATTCAACTTCCTGTCTTCCTCAGAGGAATAAGAAAGGAGAATGTCATAGAATCAGGTTTAGAGCTGGCTCCAAAGCCAGGACTTTTCCTCCAACTTCATCATGTGCCTCCAGGATCTCTGCTTACTTCTATCTCTTAGAACACTAAAATATCCAGGGAGGTCACTGAATTGAGAGGTCAGAATAAAGAAAAAGAAATCCGTGTCTGTTTTTTTTTTTTTTTTTTTTAAAGAACCTTTGATCTGGGAGTAGCCTTAGAAAGATCTGACAAGCTCCAAAGTCCTGAAAATTCTAGCCAATGAGGCTTGATTGGTGAGTTCACCATTGAAGAATAAAGGAAAAGTATCTAAGGCTTTAAAAGACAGCTTTTTTTTTTTTTTCCTGAGAAAGCAAACCAGAGACAAAGATGGAGAAAACAAGAAGAGAAGGAGAGTGAAAAGATGAGCCCTGATATCCGCTGGGGCAGTCATGATTACAA
Organism: Antechinus flavipes; assembly: GCF_016432865.1. NCBI lineage: Eukaryota > Metazoa > Chordata > Mammalia > Dasyuromorphia > Dasyuridae > Antechinus > Antechinus flavipes. The sequence goes on from NC_067402.1 coordinate 269,011,133, forward strand.
GTGACCATGGAGATCAGGGACAGCAAGAGCCATTTCAAAAAAACAGTCCTGAGGAGGTGGGGTGACAGGGTTAGGGGTTAATTGCAGACAAGAGCCAATGACAAAGGTGGAAGATAAAACTGCTCTGCAGGTTGGGGAGGCAAAGTAGCCCAGGTGTTATTATTATCCTGTTATTAGGAGCAATATTCCTACTGATGATTTTTTTAAAAATCCTTTCAGTTCTAGGACTTAGAGATTAAACTATCTGATTTCCAGGGAATTTGAAGTTCATGTGTCATCTCTTATCAAGGCTTCCCTGGCCCCTTCCACCACTGAGGATGCCAGGGAAGCTCAAATCCCACTTTCTCCCCCAACTGCTAAGGCCTTCTATCTCAGATTAATTGTCCCTTATACTATGTATCACTTACATGGACCTAGTTGTTTATAAATTATCTCCTCCAGTAGAATGTGAGCTCCTTGAGGTCAGGGACTACACTTGCTGTTTTGGTAACAGACGTTCTGCCCCAGTAATATGTTACACATAGATAGCTACTAAGTAAAATTTGTGGACTGGTGGGTGAAAAAAAAATAGGTCTGCAGAAGGTAAGTGTTCCCCATGGTAACAAAGGCAGAAAAACATTCAATTGTTATAGAAGCAAATTCCAAATGGTTTGGAACCTCAAAAAAGGCTCTGAAAGACATAGCTGAAAAGCTGGATGGAGCAATGTAGGTATAGAGTTAAATTGCAAGTTGGAGGACCAGGGATAGGACAGCAAATGATGAACCCAAGATTCTATCACCCCCATGTTCCTGAAGAAACAGCCATGTCTACTGTCTAAGCTGAGACCAACTCACTAGTCTTTAAAGCTGGTCAAAACTTGTGAGTCCCCTAGGGATAAAAGCCTTAAATTTTCAATGAAAGGCATCTTAGATGCTACCTAGTCCAGCCATCCTTAGTTTTTCAGATGAGGTAACTGAGGCTCATGGGGTAGAAATGAATTGTCAGAGATCATAGAGTTACTAAGTAGCAGTAATAGGGTTTCAATCCAGGCCCTCTCCAGAGACAGTAAAGTGGAGCAGTAGATAGAGGGACTGGAATCAAGAAAATCTGAGTTCAAAGTCAGACTCAGACACTTACTAGCTAGCTGTGTGACTCTGGATAGATCACTTCATTCTTCTTGCCTAAATTTCTTCATCTGTAGAATGAAATGGAGAAGGAAATGGCAAACCATTCCAGGATCTCTGCCAAGAAAACACCAAATGGAGTCCTAAAGAGTTGGACACTGCTGAAAAAACTTCTCTGATCAAGCAATGAAACAGGTACACACATCTTAAAGCTGTCCCCCAGATAACTTTGCAGTAAAGACAGTAAATATTATTCCTTTGAGCATCAACAGGTAACATGCTTTAGTCAGACATGGAGACAATAACCACTGGAGCTAAGGACTTATTAGCCAAAGTGTTTATCTCAATGATTTCCTTCCAGTGAATAATATCTTATTTTCCCAAATACATGCAAAGATAATTTTCAACATTTTTCTCCCTCTCTTCTCCTCCCCCAGATGGCAAACAATTGGCTATAGGTTAAACATATGCAACTCTTCTAAACATATTTCTATAGTTGTTATGCTTCACAAAAAAAGATCAAAATGTGGGAAAAAACATGAAAAAGAAAAACAACAACAACCATCAGAAAAAAAGTGAAAATGCTATGTTTTGATCCACATTCAGTCTCCATAGTTCCTCTCTGGATATTCTTTCGAATCGAGGTACTATTTCTTAACTTTTTTTTTTTTTATATCAGGACTCCTTTGACTGTATGATGAAGCCTGTGGATATCTGCCAGAATAATTTTTAATTAAAAATACATGGTTTAAAGAAATGCTATATTTCAATTCAAGGCTGATGAAAATAAGTATGTTGTTTTTTTTCCCATTTAGGTTCATGGAATCCCTAATATGTGGACCTCTCTGAGGTACAAAGACCTGATCAAGTTAAGAATCTTGGCTGAAGAAGAGAGGGCAGAGACCTAACAGTGTTTAGAAGATGAAAATGTGTCATCTTGACCTCTTGAGGAAATGAAGTCTAAAAAATGACATATACTTCTCTGTCTACTCAAACATCTGTCACCTGAATGCAATTTAATCTTTTCTTAATGACTCTAGGCATTATTATGATTATTATGAACGATTATAGTTCTATATTATAATCCGGTGGTGCCCTCAGGTCCTGGAGAGGTGGTTAGGGCAGTTTGCCTTATTTAACATTAGATGACTCTATACTGCTACTGTTTAAAAATTGTTTTGTCGAGTGAGAAATGTGAAGCTGCTCCTGGTCTTTGACCCAGAGTTTCCATTGCTAGGAAATGATTCTAAAAATATGATGAAAAGAGCCCATCTGTGAAAAAAAACCATAACTGTTTAATTTTCTAATCATAATAACATCAGCTAACATTTATAATTTTTTTAACTTACCATATTAACATTTTTTGCCATCTAGAATAGGGAAAAAATTTGGAACACGAGGTTTTGCAAGGATGAATGTTGAAAATGATCTATGCATATATTTTGAAAATAAAAAAATTTAATAAAAATTTATAATATTACTTAATGTCAACTAATTGATTTAATATTTTAAATTATTTGGCATTAATTATAAATATATTAATAGCTATATGATATAAATATATAGTATTTATAAATATATCTTATAGACATACATTTTATTTATTAATAGAGTCATTATGAACAAACATGTATATTCTAAATATATTTACATTATATTATTTAATTTAAAAATATTTCAAGTTTACAAAGTTCTTTGCATATATTATCTCCTTTGATTCTCAAAAGAACCCTATAAGGTAGGTTCTATTATTACCCCTATTTTATAGCTGAGAAAACTGAGGGTAGGAGAAGTTAAATGACTTGCCCAACTTCACACAGCTAGTAAATGTCTACACTGGGATTTGGATTTGAATTCAAGTCTGCCCAGCATCTAGTTGCCTCTAGTGAACAAAATTTTGCCTAAGTTAAAAAAAAAAAAGCATGGTAACAGAAAGTTTTATGGTTTGTTGGGGAAAGAGGGAGAAAAGGCCTGATATAGTCTAGCTAGATTGGGCCTCTTCCTCTAAAGAGAAGAAAGAGCAATTAAAGAGGGTTCATGAATCTATAGCACATTTCCTATGATACCAAAAGGAATTTTACCACTGGGCATACCTGTGTAAAACACTCATGATATCGACATTCAAAGGTTGGTTTACCCTACATTGGTACATTTAAGAAGGCCTCTGATTATCTCCCTTCTTGTGAATTGGGTGATCACACCTCTAATCATTTTTTATTCTTTGTGGTGTTTCATCTATCTCTTATCTCAGAGCCTTTCCAGATCCTTTCCCTGAATCAGATCTGGTTTATGATTATAGAAAGGAAAGGCTATCCATTTATCTAAGGTAGGCTGAAAATTCCTTTAGGAAAGCAACATTTAAAAAATAGTGATTTTTATACCTACAAGCACTCTGTATTACCGGAGACAACATGACTGGGTTGAAAGAGGGTCTTTGAATCATTTTGAGATTTAGCTCTGCACAAACTTATAGATTGAGAGCCCTTGAGCAAAGATTCTTGCTCCTAGTACTATTGGAATCCTAGTACTGTAAATTTGCAGAATTGTAAAGAACTTCCCAAAAATTCAATGAATAGAGGGCTGGGCTTGGAGTCAGCAAGACCTGTTTGCTGCAACAAAGAATTAGAAATTGAGGGGGACATCCCCCCTCATTCAATTGGGGAATGGCTGAATAAACTCTGGTATGTTATTGTCATGGAATATTGTTGTTCTATGGGAAGTGATGAATAGGATGCTCTAGGGGAAAAACCTGGAAAGTCTTCCATGGACTCAAGCAAAATGAAATGTAATATATACAAAGTAATAGCAATATTCTGGGATGACCAGCTGTAAATGACTTTGCTGTTCTCTATAGTACAATGATCCATAACTATTCTGAAGGATGTAAGATGAAAAATCCTATCCATACCCAGAGAAGAAACCGATTATGTCTAATAAAATTATATTCTCTTTCTCTGCCTCTCTCTCTCTCTCTCTCTCTCTCTCTCTCTCTCTCTCTCTCTCTCTCTCTGTGTCTTTTGGTCTCTCTTTCACACACACATACTCTCTCTGTTCACTTTATTTTTTTTAGAGTTTTTTGAGGGGGCAGGAGATCTATGTTTTCCTTTATGGAAAAGTTTTGCATAACTTCACATGTGGCTTTTTAATGGGACATGGAGATAGGGATAAAAGAGAGAATCTGGGACTCTGACTTTTTTTTGAAAAAAAATTGTTTTAAGTGTAACTGGAGAAAATATTAAATAAATAAGAATAATATGGGGAAAAGGGGAGAAAAAAGCTAGTTGCAGACATTTGCCACTGTGTGACTCTTTGCAAGTTACTTAATCTTTGTTCATCTTAATCTACTGGAGAAGGAATTGGAAAACCACCCCAGTGTTTTTCTCAAGAAAATCCCAAGGACAAGCATTGGAGTGCTATCATCCATAGGGTCACAAATAACTGAACAATTACAACAAAAACCTTCAGAAAGCATCCCTAGCAAGCATAAATCCTATTTACAACTTCCCTGATAAGAGGTCTTCCTTTCAAGACCTCCAGGAACAAAGAAGTCATCAGAAAGGCAGAAAAAAGGTAATAGAAATTCTAGCACTGGTCTTAGAGTCAGGAGATCTGAGTTAGTTATTAGCCAAATGATCCTGGGGGATCATGGAATGTCTGGAAGAGCCATGAGGATGATATGACTTCATTATCTACTTTGTAGGATTGTGAAGAAAAAATGTTTTTTAAATCTGGAAATATATACGCACATGAAGCCCTTTCCCATAATGTACACCACTGCTCCTCATTCTGTCTTCTTGGGCCATGCAGAATAAATATAACCCATCTGCCACAAGCCAACTCTGCAAATCCATAAAGACAGCTATTGGGTCCTCCTATTTTTCATCTCTAAACTAAACATTCTCACTTTCTTCAACTACCTTTATGAAGCTTAGTCTCCTATTTCTTTAATATCTTCTAGGCCCCAGCTTCTTAGATTGTGTGTCTTAAATCCATATAGGGTCTCATAACTGAATGTGAGAGTCATTAAATTATGATTTATTATCATCAAATTATGATTTGTATACCTATTTATATACCTTTATGCCCAGGTCATGTAAAAATTTCTCAAGTGAAAAGGGGTCACATGTGGAAAAAGTTTAAAAAGTTCTGATCTATGCAGTGTGGTACAGTAGGAAAAATTGGGACTCTGGATTAAGAAGTCCTATGTTCAAATTCCATCCCTGAGACTTTCTATTTGCATGATCTTTGGCAAATTGTTTAATTTCCCTTATGAAATGAAGTTGAATTAGATAGTCCCTTTTTATGATCTGTATGCATTTCAGCTGATGCCATTTGAAATTTAAAGCCTAATTTCTACTCTTAACTCCAGTCCCCTCCATAGATAGATCAAGATCTCAAAGTAAAGCAGAGTTATTCAGAACTAAGCAAAATATTCTTGAGGTGGTTTGACCATAAAATGAGATACTGTATCCAAAGGGCTTCATCAAGTCTATAAGTCAGCAATGTGCTAGGCACCATACTAAGCATCGGGATACAAAGTATGGCAAAACAGTCCTTGCCCTCAACAAATTTTTAGTGCAATGCAGAAGGTGCTAAAAAGCATCTCCTCCATTTCTTTGCTGAGTGTGGCACATTGCAAATAAGTATAATGTCAGACTTTTTCCAATATGCTGGTTAGTTTTGTTGAATTGGCTCTCCCCTTTTTTGATGTTTTGTTATAGTGAATGGCACTCTGGGACCCAGAGAGACATACTAAGAAATGTAGATGATGATAAAACAAAAGAAATCAATAAATTTTGTTTTAAAAGAAATCTCTTGAGCACAGCAGAAAGAATACCTTTTACCATCTGTGTCCAAAGAGCACCCATGGGTGGAGGCATTTTATGAAGAACAGTAGGTTACACACATGGAGGTCTTTCATGTGTTTTTCACTTAAAGTCTTTCGCTTTTTAGAAGCTGTCCTGAGACTCATAATCCTGAGAAAGACCCTTAACTTTGGATGGAAAAACAATAGTTGTAGGCACATAAATGTTGTGGGAAACTGATGGTTATTAATGTTGGCTCAGCTCACTTGGCAAGGGTAGGATCAGGTCTTGGTGATGTGACCACATCCTTCTTTCATCCTTCTTTGTAATGTCAAGGGAGGGCAGAATAAGGGGCAATCTGGAGATCAGGAACCAAAGGAAGAAGTAAAGCAAAACCCGACATAAAGGTTCTTGGATGAGTTGGTACCTGAAAGGGGGAAGAGGAAATGAAGCTGAATTCAAGGTCTTTTTTTTTTTTTTTTAAAGAAAAGAGAACACTTGCACATTCTTTAGGACATCCTTTAGATTGCTTTAGAATGTAAGCTCCCAGATTGCAAATACAGTTTCCCCTTAGTTTTTTTTATCCATAGTGCTAGTAACTAGGGATATTTATGTCTAGATTAATTTTGGGTGGATGAGGAAAGAGGGCAATTGAATCAAGAGAATGGGCCCCAAGAAAGCATCCCGTATTGTCTCTTGTAATTGAGGTAGAGAGAAATATAGAGCCCTGGAATAGGGATTCCAGAGTGATGGGACTTTGGCTAATAATGCCATACAGGCAGAAAGGACCCAGAAACCAGGGCTCATTGCCAGGAAGAAGCCCACTCCATTGGGTTGTCTCCTCAGGGCAAAACTATTCTAACTGTACTTTCTGGAATGAGAAGAGGTAGCAATGGATTTTAAAAGTAGCCTGGTACTTTGGCGTTATAGGAAAGTAGCTCAATTGGGGTAATAGGTGGATATAGTTAGATGGTAGGCTTCCATCTGGAGATGTAGCGACTGGAAACTCACTGTTCTCAGCGTCCTTCTCCCCTTCTCCTAATGCTCTTAGTTTTATTACCTGGAGTTAATCATGAGCATAATCCTCAGACCTTGCATGGGCTGATTCTGATCCTAAAGTTCCTTCTTTTTGTTCATTAACATCTTGGATGCTCCCCCTTCCTCTTCTGAGCTCCTCTCTCCCCTTTTGACATTAGCAGCCTCATTCCTCTTCCTATGTGTATTGCTCTTATAATACCCCCTGCCTGCTCAGGGCCTTCCACTGGGGCACCCTACCTAAGCCTACCATCATTAGGCAGATCCAGACCCCTTTCTCCCACTTCTTCTGATCAGAATTTATCCTACTGATTCTGAACCCCATTGCTGGCATTTAAAATGACCAATTAGGACCAATTCGATATATAAATCCTATGCTAAACATAATGAGTTATTTTTTTAATTGTCCCTTATAAGGAAGGGACATTTGAATTTTGACTGAGGATTTCCAGTGAGAGAATGGATTAATTCAAAAGCAATAGAGTTTGCAAGGATTATGGCAAGAAAAAAACCTGGCTTAATGGACAAAGAACTCTCCTCAGTGTCAGGAAAACGGAGGTATTACTCCCTCCTCTGAAATATACTTACCGTGTAACCCTGAGCAACTTAACTTCTCTGTCCCCTAGGCAACTCTTTGAGGCAGTAAAATTGAAGAATTTTCTCATTGGAAGTCCTGTTACTAGGGAATTATCAGCAAGGCACTTTAAGAGAAATGGCAAGATCTGTTTGGGGGCCAAGGGTTTCTCTCAGGACTACACACCCTAAAAACACAGACCTTTTCCAGCTGAAAAGAGAAGGAAGCACAATGGCTCTAAAATCAAGTCTAATTAACTCCTGATATTTACTGGCTTTAGGATTATGGGCAAGACATTTAGCTTAAGTCTTGGGTTTCTCATCTGTAAAGTCTTATGCTGTCCATCTTACAGGAATATTGTGAGAATGGGGTTGTGTAACCTACAAAGAAGTATCTAAACATTAACTGTTATATAAAGCGGCTTAGGGCAGAGGATAAAGGATGGCCTTGGAACCAGGAGCACCTGGCTGGATAAGCCCAGAGAAATCGCAACCTCTCAGTGCCCTTGGCAACACTTTAAGACAATAAGATCTTTATTGGGGGAGGGAATCTCCATTACCAGCCATTTAGTCAATAAGCATTTATTAAGAGCCTGCTGTGTGCCAAGCTCCAGGAGTCAAAAGGAGGATGTAAAAGAAAATTCAAAAAACAGCTCTCGACCTCTGGGAACTCACATTCCAATGGGAGGGAGATTGCATGAAAATAACTCTAGAAGTACTAGTTATATGCAGAGTATATGAAAGGTAACATCTGGGGGAAGAAGAATATGGGAGGGGGACAAGAAAGGCCTTTCCCCACTCCCTCCCCCCACTCCTGCCTACCATGAGATCACAGATCTAAACCAGAAAAAATTAAATTGTAAGACCTGCACCAGGTGAAAATCACTCCAAAAATTCACACATGTATATTTTTAAATTTTATCTTCATAGAGGAGGAGGTGGAGCAACTATTTTTTATCCCCATTTGCCAGATTAGGAGATTCAGGTGCAGAAAAGCCTAACTCAACAGTAGTCACCCAGATAGCAACTCTGAGTCACCTGTACCTACCTATACCAATGTAAGCCCTATTGGGGGGGGGGGGAGAGGGAAGGTGTTGTAGCCTGAGAGTAGACTAGTAGAGCACAAGTAAAATGGGATCAACAAAAGATTTGGGGAGAGCTTTAGAGAAAACGGAAGCTGGGGACCTTGTTCCCATAGGGCTCTATGATTCGCCCACCCCATCTGCTTTGGGTACCCTGCCATCACTAGGCCCTGTTTTCTAATCAAAGGTCTTTTTCTTCTACTTCTCCCTATTAGAATTTCTCCTATCCAAGTCATCTTGTGCCCTCTCCTGTAAGGGAAGAGGGAAAGGGGGAAGAAAAGGGCATTCTTCTCACCCAGACCAACTTGGAGTTAGGTCTCTAGAATTCAGATACCTGTCCCCGAGAGTGAAGTCACTCACTTTTGGAACTCTCCCCTTGAGGATGAGTCCTCTAGATTCATGACCTAGCCCATCCACTAGATATAGCAGACCGTGCTTGGTGTGGCATTCATCAGCCAGCTGTCCTGATCCCTTGCTCTTCTACTCTTTACTCTGGATACAATAATAAATCAATGTTATCATTGCTTCTGGAAAGGTCCTATCATTTGATTCCCCCAAGGATCCACCCATCATCCTATCAATTTTTCACACCAAAAGACCCTTCTCCTCTGGGGCCTATAGCAGCTTTCAAAGGCACTAATATAGATCCACTTAATAAACTTACCCTGGGCTAAAGAGTTAATGGACAATAAAGAGCTAATTCAAAGTTGTTCCTTCCTGGGTAATTTGCCTTTTAACAGGACTTATAGGGAATACCTACTCTTAACCCAAAGGCATGAATGTCTAATTTTAAGCATTAGGACAAATGCTGATGCTTTGGGGTACTTGGTTTAGGGAAGACTGGGTTGGCCACAAATTGTCAGTTGGGAATAATTATTGTAAATACTTAAAAGCCTCAGTTCCCTCATCTGTAAAATGGAAATATATCTAGCTAAATTGTTGTGAAGATCAAATGAGATAAAACATTGCACACTTTAAAGTGATATACATGTCATATTTTATATCAAAATATTTTCTATTATATCATGTCAATTTGTTGTTTCATATAAACATATTTTAGGCAACATGTATTATATACTGTAATATTTCATATAAAAACGTTCTTCCCTCTTTCCCTCCTCCCTTACAGGAGAGGGCACAAGATGACTTGGATAGGAGAAATTCTGATAGGGAGAAGTAGAAGAAAAAGACCTTTGATCAAGGAACAGGGCCTAGTGATGGCAGGGTATCCCCCCAAAAAATATCTCATATAGACATATATTCTATAAATATATTATATTTTCATATAATTTAAACATTATATGAAATAATATATTTGTGTAAATATGCTTCAGACATCATGTGTTACATATTTTAATATATCATAAAGACATGTTTTCTAGAAATATACTGTATTTTCATACAAACACCATATGAAATAATATATTTATATAAATATGTTTGCGTCATACATGTTTTTATATCATATAATCTATATATCTCATATAAGTATTACTAAATGTAATTAATTCGACATAAGGCTTTGGGAGTTTAGCACAATATGTGGCACATGGTAGGTACTTGATAAGGCACTCTGCGTATATTATTTTACTTGACACTAAGACCCCCTACACCCCGTTTTACAGATGAGAAAACAGGCTCATCGATCCGTAGGACCTTGCTCCTGTTCACACAAGGGATACTGTCTGGTGCTAGCTACAAATTCTCTTACTATTACACCGAGATAAATGGTTGACCACACGTTAAAAGGTCACGCACGTAGTCCCTTGTCATTTCCTAGCAGAGAAGACTCAGGAACAGTCTCAGATGATGGATTTTGAGGTGGAAGAGGTTTTTTTGAGCCTGGTCTTCTAGTTCAAGCCTCTTATTTGACGGATGGGGAAACTGAGGCACGGGGAGTTTAAGTAACTTCCGTAAGGTTAGTGAAAGAGCTGGTATTTGAATCCAGTTGCTGTGCCTTTTTTATTTTTTTAACTCAGAAAGGAATAAAGGTGGAAGGTTTAAATGTTTACACCATTTACTACAAGGTTTTAACATCAGTAACAGTGTAGCCGGTGAAGGTAACGAGCAGAGTTAATGGTCTCTCTCAAATTTGAGCGCTCCAGGCTCCAGCAAAGGGAGAAGGGGAAAAAAGTTGTCTGGTTTTTAAAGGGCTTTCTGAAATCCTGCAGCGTTGCCACATCAGAGTGGGCGCGCACTGCTGAAGCCGCTCGGTGAGCAGAAATGCAACAGGCTCCTGCGTCACCGAGAAAACCCACATCCTGCATGTCACGGACAAATGTGCATGCACACACACCGCGAGGCTAAACAATTCCTGATGTGAGCAGGCGCGCCGGCTCCCTCCCCCACGCCCTCCGGCCGGGCGCTGGCCAACAGCTGCTCCCCCTCGTGCGCCAGACCCGCCGTCCTTAACGCTCTTTCCCCTCCCGCTCTCCAGCTTCTCAGCTAAGAGATCATCCGAGGAAAGAGGGAGCTTCCCCCTCCCCCCAATCCTGCTTTCAGTTAGCTCCTGAGGGATAAAGGCGGTTTTAGAAAAGAGCATTTCCCGGGAAGTCTCCATGGGCAAAGGGGACCGGCTGCCCCCCTTCATTGGCTCTGAATCTGTTCTCGCCACAGCAAGTAGGGCAGGGACAAGATACAGATAATAAAAACCCACAACAAAACTTTTTTGTTTTTTCTTTCACTCCCATTTCCCACTCGATTATCCCTTGCCCTCTCTAGGGAACCTTTCTTTATGACAAAGAATAAAAGAAAAAAAAAATTATCTATTCCATCCCCTATCTGGAAGAGAGAAGGTGGCTTCCTAGATCTATTTTAGGAGGCTAGGCTTGGTCATTAGCATTTTCAGTGTTCAGTTTGGATTGTTTCGTGGGCTCTTGTTTTTCCCCATTTATATTTCTGCAGCCATTGTAAACACTGCAGAACACGGTGAACAGAACATTTTTCTGGTCCTGCTTGCTTTGCTTTGAATCAGTTCCTCTAAGTCTTTCCGTGCTTATCTAGACTCTAGACATGAATCCGTGGGAGCCAGATTTGGGAAAGATTGATTGGCCACAAGTCACTCAAATAATTGTCAGTCTGGGACAATTATTGTAAATACTTAAAAGCCTCCCGTTCCCTCTTCTGTAAAGCGGATGGAAATACGCCCAATTGGATTGTTGTGAAGATCAAATGGAATAAAATATTACAAATGTTAAATTAATATACAAGTCATATTTTATATAAAAATATTTTCTGTTAAATCCTGGCCATGGGACTCTGGGGTAGTTTTACCATTTGTAAAAGGAGGGGATTAGTTTAGATCAGGGGAGTCTAAGACAGGATTTTGGCTAGTTTCAGACACTAGCAATGTGATCTTGGCAACAACCCTCCAGATTGTATGTACCAAATTAAAATGTGATTGGGAAATGTTGAGCAATTTAAATAAAAATTCAATGGGACATAATGTTAGTACAAGGTTTTCTAGGTCAACATGTGCCCGCCTTGGGTTTCTTATGTACAATTTAGTGGCCCCGTTTCTATTTGAGCTTGACATCTTGGGATCTGGTCAATCTATAAAGTTACTTCCAGGTCTAAATCTACATTATAATATGAGGGCCCTGAGGTATGGGGAAGAAAAAGGGCTCATTAAATCGTGTCTGGAGCTAACTGAAAACAAACAGTCCCCCCCTCCCCACCACCACCACCACCACCTTCATTTCACAGTTTAGCCTGGAGCAAGCTGTGGCTGGTGGTACCAACTTTGGGAGCCAAAGACCCCTCTCTTCTTTTAGTTTCTGGTATAACAAAGGATGTCCAGTACTTAGGCTCAAATGAATGGAATTAATCATTATGGAACCATAGTCATTGTCAGATTTTAAATTCAGACCCAGGAGCACCATTGCCAGTCTTATTTTCACTAAATAAAGTGATGGGGCGGAGAAGGAAGGGTCTCTTTTTTTGGTGGGCTTCCACTTCACTGAGAGGCAGTGAAGATAGCAGAATCCTTGCTGAAGATTTGGTTGTGAGACCCCTCTCAGATATGAAGAGTCTCTTTCCTCATTTGTAAAATAGGGCTACTCATACTTGCCTACCTTGTATGATGTTTGGGAAGAAAAGACTTTTTTAATTACTGAATAAGTGGGAGTGATTCTTACAGGGGATTCTTACACTGATGAAGGGTCCAGAAGGACAGTGAATAAGTCTTTCCTGGGATGAACTCCTAAGAGTTCAAGTTCTGTGCACTCTTGGGACCACAGATGCTGGCCAACAGCCACTGTTCCCAATCAACCTATAGCATAGGTGCTGTTCATATTCCCATATTATAGATGAGGAAAAGGTTAAATGATTTGCTTAGAAAAACAAGATCATTCTGTCTACCTGTCCAGTTCAGTGTCACCTATAAAAATGAGGGGATTAGAAAATGGGGGATCCTCTACTTCTGTGTTCCCATCACTCTTTCTCAAACAAGCCTTGGAGGCTTTTTCCACACATTTGTGTTTGACAATGTTGCCCCATTTATAGTTCACTAACTTATTTTTTGAAGGGAGATGGGGGGGTTACAGGTACAGAATGCTATAGACAACTATTGGAAGTAAACTTTGACATGGTGCTGCTTAACTGATCTTTGTCACAAGAGGAAGTTCTTTGGGGGCAGGGTGGCTCAGGAAATGACTATAGTTTCAAAAAGTACCACCAATAAGACTTGAATTATTGGATGTAGAACTAGAAGCACCAATCCTCTCACTTTACAGATGAGGAAGCAGATGCAATGAGATGAAAGGACTTGCTAGCTTGGCACTCCCATGGTCAAAGGAAATAAATGGCAGAGCCAGAATCTGAACCCAGGTTCTTTGACTGCCATCCTGCCTCTACTATCTCCCATTAAATTGTAAACTTCTTGAGGTAGTCTTTTGTTTCTTTTTGTATCCCCAGTGCTTTAGCATAGTGCCTAGCACATAGGAAGTGCTTAAGAAATGTTTATTGATTGATTGGATAAATCTTGCCATCACCACATGTCTGGAAATAATTTTGAACTCTCACTGGGGGTCAGATCACCCCTTAGTATATGATTTCAAATATAGACTCTACTGCTCCACCCCAAATAGTGACATGTGGACCGATAAACTCCAAAGGAAACGTATACTTTGTAATGAAGCCTAAGCTAAACCTCAAACCCCCCAAACCCTAAATGATTCCGGTAGAAACAGACACATGTGCACTGAAACCTTAACCAGCCCCCACCTGATCCCACTGTCCATTCCTCCTCACCCAACTCCAAAAGGTGCCTAGAGCTGACCCGGGCAAAGCTAGAGAGCTTTGCTTCTCCAGAAAATAAAAACAAAAACTGTCTCTATGACAGGACTGATAAGTTTAATCTGCATTAATTACATTTTCTAGACTATTTAAAGTCTAGATCATCGAGAAAACTTTTTTGAAGTCTATTTCCAAGGTGTAAGTGATTTGACAATCCCTTTTCCGGACCTGGCTCTAACATTTCCTACTCATGATTTCGGATCTCTTTGTTCTTTCTTTCCAGGGCAAATTCAATTCATTTCGACAAAAACATATTAAGAAACTATTCTGTTCAAAGTGCCTACAGCATTAGAAACTATTGTGATACTGGAAAGTGAGCAAAGGGGAGAGTCTTCTATATCATGAGGAATTGGAAGAGGGCTTTTTAGGTGAGGGAAGCAAGGAATACTTCAAGGAGGAGGCAGCATCTGAGCTGGGCTCCTCAGGAAGGGATTCCACCAGACAAATATTAGCATAGTCTAAAAGGATGTCTACTGGTGTAAGTAATTATTCACTGGTTACTCCATGCCTGGAACTGTGCTAAGTGTTAGGGATGCAAATACAAGCAAAAACACAATTCCTGTCTTCAAGGAGCTTATATTTTAAAGAGACCTGAAAAGCAAGGGGTTTAGAGGAAGGAGGCAGCAGGCCGTGAAGTCCAGTTCTGACTAGACAAGGGAGGTAGGGCATAGAAACTGGATGGGGCAGAGTGCAACAGAGGAATATGGTAAGGTTATAGCTGTACTCTAACAGCTAGACTGTCTAGCCTTAGCCAAGAGAATAAGTTTATCTCTTTTATTGAACTGGAAGGGAAGAAAAGAAAATGGATAAGGAATCTGAGAGGGGAAAAAGAGTATCAGGGGGAAAGGGAGATTTCCCTTCCAAAGACCTCAGCATCAGGGAAGGGAAACTTTCTATCAAAGTGCATTTTCGATCAAATCCCAGCTGGCAAGTGAGCAACTGTGTTCTGGGAAGGAAGCTTGGGAAGCCAGCTAAAGCCTTAGGGCTGTTTGATAGTACAAGACAAAACACACAGTTGTTGGATGCATCCTCCCAGTATTTCTGAACACTTGAGCTCAGTGATCTTGTTTGATCAGACACTGGATGCCAACCAAGAGCCCTGGGAGTTTCATTTGGCACAAAACCAGGGATGGTGAGAAGCCTGTCAAACTCAGATAGCAGGCTTTCCAGTACAGCCCAGGTGGGGGCGGGGGCTGCAGAAACAGTCACTTGTTTAGATCCAGAAAACAGTGTTGAACCATGTTTTGACTAATATTAATTATCTTCACTTTTTAAAGCAAATCTTTCACTTTTTTCCCCTCTTTTTTTTTTGAAGGAAGTGTTTGGAAAAGGTTTAAAATTCTTTTTAACATGGCAGGATTTTCCTACAGAAGGAGTTAGAGCTAGAAAATCATATCCAGTTAAATTCTTCCTTCTTCCATATATGTGACCCCTGAGACATCATTTAACTATCAGGCCTCTAGGCAATTGTCCAAGACTATTAAAGAAGGTGACAACTTGTCTGGTGGACAAGTACCAGTTGATGGAATTCCCTCATCTGAGAGTTCCTAGACTAATGAAATCACAGATTTGTCCCTATTCCTATATCACAGATGGAAAAATTGAGTTTCCTATAGGTTAAAATATGAATGGAGCTCCTTTTAGTCCATAGTTGAGTTGCCATAATTGAGTAAAAGTTGAAAATCAATTAGGTTTTTGTTGTAATAATATTAGCTAACAATTTTACATGGAGTTAAGGTTTGCAGAGTACTTTACAAATATGAATTCATTTGTCCTCACCACCCTACGATGTTGGTGCTAATATTATCCCCATTTTACAGATGAGGAAACAAGACTCAGCCAGTAAGTGTCTGGGGCTGGTTTCAAAACTAGATCTTCCAGATTTCCAGCTTAGTGCTCCAGTCATAGAACATGATTTCAAGGAGTCCTCTGCTGAAGGGATAAATGTACATTATCACTTACTATCCCTATGTGAGAAGTAGCATGTCATAAAAGTGGAGACTTGGACGTGGATTCAAATCTCACCTCTTCTATTTCCTAGCTGAGGTGAGATTTGAATCCACGTTTGAACCCCTGCTAGTTCCTAGCTGAGTCACCCTGGACAAGTCACTATTTGTGTTTCATTATCTGCAAAAGGAGGGGGTTGGACCAGATGTTTAATAAGGTACCATCTGGCTCTAGATCCATTATCCTGTGATCCAAATTCAGGAACTTCAGGTGTGGAACCTCCCTCCAGCACCTGGAATTTAAAGTCTTCCAGGGTTGCCAGTGGGCAGAGAACTCTGTTTATTGTCCCAGCTTTGATGCATATAAGAAGTAGGATTTGAAATCGAAAGCTGATTCTTTGACCTCTCAAGAATATTTTTCTTTTGCCCATTTTATTTTATAATTAATAAGCATTTTTCTATCCCTCCCATTTTCTCTCCAAATTAAAAACAAACAAAACAAAAACCACTGTGTAAACAAGCATAGCCAAGCCAAACAAACTCTAAACAAACTCTCATTCAGGAGGCAAGCAATAAGTTTCATTATCAGTTTTCTGGGATCATGGGCCATCAGAGTGTTCAAATCTTTCAAAGTTTAGTTTTATAATGTTGTTGTTATACAGATCATCTCCCTGGTTCTGCTCGCTGCCATCTGAATCAGTGCCTACAACAAGTCCCCCAGGTTTCTAAGAACCCTTACATTATTTCTTATGGCACAGTTATATTTGATCACTTTTCTGTACCATAATCTGCCCAGCCATTCACCAATAGATGGGAGCCCTCTTTCTTAGTTTCCAGTTCCCTGTCAGTACAAAAACTGCTGCTTGGATCATTATTTTCATACATATGGGTCCTTTTCCTCCCTTTGATCCCTTTGGGGATATAGACCTAGTGTATTAAAGAGCTTAATGAAGTCTACTGCATTTTATAAACAGTAAATCCCAGAATTAGCCTGCAACATTACATTGTTTCCATTTCTTATTTACAAATGAGAATTCTTAATTCTAGCAAAGTGAAATGACTTATCCAAAATCATGTCCAAGATCAAGAGGTCCATAGCAGGGCCGGGATTGGGATTTGAATCCAGACCCCTCCTCTCCCCAACCTTTGCTATTTTCTTCCAATTCTCTTGAAAGTCCATGAATGGGAGTGTTTGCTTTTAGGGCTCTGCATCTGTCTCTCCCTTCTTCAGTGTGGACACAGTAGGTGGGAAGACCAAGCTCAGGGCCAGAACTGTTCATTCTTATGTAATTCTGGCACCAAACCACCCTGCCAGCTGGAGCCCTCCAGCCTATACCCCAGGCCCTCCATGGCAGCAGAGAGGCAGCAGGTGTGAGCAGTGGGGATGGTAACTGGAGAAGGGAGATGGGAGACTCAGCTGCTCTGGCATTCAGGGCTCCTGTCCTGGGTTAACTGCTCTTGGTTCAGCCTCCGGTATTGTTCCCTGCTCCTGGCAGAACACCAGCTGCGGGTGAAGGCTGGCCAGGCGGGAGAAGGGATCATGGAAACAGGTGGCAAGAATCTGTGTCTCCTTTGATCCAGAGTTCTACAGTCTGGGCAGAACTTGGGAAATCTGGCTCTCAGGCCTGCTCTAACCAAAGCTTTTGGAAGGGGGGAGTCCTTCCAAATGGGGATTTTTTTTTGCATGACTAGAAAGTTGGGAGTTTGGGATTCTGATTTTAGTCTTTAGAAAAGTTCTCATTCATAGAATGAAATCACAGAAGCCACAATCCCCCTATCTTCATGGTTACTTTATAGGCAGTAGATATGGTACATCATTAGATAGATAGTAAGTGCTTAATAAATACTTGACTGCTGACCAATTGGCAGTTTTGAGCATGGAGTCATGAACGCTTCAGGTCAAATCAATCTCGGCACTGGCTGTGGGAGCAGGAGAAAAGTCATTAAGTTTCTCATTTGATCCAATTCAGTTCAATAAGTATTTACTGATCTGCAGAGTAACTAAGATAATGCAGGAGCTTCCTCCCCACCCTTTGAACCTTCACAGACATTTTCTGCCTGCCATATTGAAGTTGGGGGCCTGTCTAGGGCATGAGTCATGGGCCTTGGGATTGACAAGCTTCCTAAATTTTCCATCTTGACTGGCACTGAAAAGACTTTTTTGATGCTTTAGAATCTTGCTATCCCCTGAGTAGTCCACTGGTCATCCGCCTCCCCCTTCCCTGCGTTGTCATAATGAGGGGCAGGATATAACATCTGATGAAAAGAAGAAATAGGCTGGAACCAATAGCACAGTTAATATCTGGACAAGCTCTTTGCCTGGATAACGCCAACAGAGGTGAAATGTAACATGATGAATTATCAGTGTTGTAAAAAGCCCTTTTCATGTCCCAACAGGTCTTGAATTCCAGCTGACTGGACTAGTAGAAATCAGTCAAGATACTAAATCCTATCTAAATCATTCTGTTAATTCATGCTGTGGTTCCCTTACATTTATCATTGTTTTCTATGTAGGAATAAATTATTGTCTTATTGTATTGTATATTGGTTAACTTTTTATTTTCCCTCATTTTTTGGGGGGGGATTTTAGATTAGAGCCAAAAATGGAATTGTTCCTGGAAGTCAGAGGGATGAGTCAATGAATGTCAGAATGAGTAGCTTCCTTCCTGTGTGAGAAGTGAGACTTCCCCAGAGATAAACTCAGACAAATCTCAATGAGTAAGTATAGGCCAGGGAGTATGTTGAAGCTCATTTTTGCTTCTAAATTTGTTTTTATACCAGCAAACCTGAGAGTGCTATGTGGGTTGTCCCAAGTTGTAAGATATTATGGATTAAAATAGCACTTAACATCAAATAGGATTTTTAAAAGGACCTCTGGGACATTCTGAATAAATGTCGGTTATTTTTATAATCAAGAGACAGTATGGCAGATACACAGGGGACTGGACTTGTACAGAAAGATCTGAGTTCAAGTTCTCCCTTTGCCATATGTTGGTTGTATGATCCTTGGCAACTCTTCAAAACTATAAGCTACAAGTGAGATTTCCCAATTTTTGAAATCATAATTCTGAACTAAAAAATGTCAATATGATTATTTTATAATTGTATATAATTTAACCTCCTTATAATTTTATACCTAATTTCCTGTTTTATATTTGTGTTTAAGAACGATATGTCGATGGAAACTGAGTGTATGTCTGTTGGAGAATGGCTGAATGAATTATGATATATGAATGCTATGGATTGTTATTGTTCTATAAGAAACGCCCAGCAGGATGATTTCAGAGAGGCCTGGAGAGACTTGCAGGAACTGATGCTGAGTAAAATAAGCAGAACTAGGAGATCATTGTATATGGCAACAAGATTATATGAAGAACAATTCTCTTCAACATTGAGGTGATTCAGACCAGTTGCAATGACCTTCTGATGAAGACAGCCATTTACATACACCCAGAGAGAGAACTGTGGGACCTGAGCATGGTTTACAATATAACATTTTCATCTTTTTGTTGTTGTTTCCTTGTGTTTTGTTTTCTTTCTCATTTTTTTTCCTTTTTGACTTGATTTTCCTTGTGCAGCAGGAGAATTGTATAAATATGTATACATATATTGGATTTAATTTAAACTTTTAACATGTTTACATATATTTGCCATCTAGGGTTGGGGCTGGAAGGAGGAGGGGGGAAATTTGGAACACAAGTTTTGCAAGGGTCAGTATTGAAAAATTATTTATGCATATGTTTTGAAAATAAAAACACTTTAATAAAAAAGAATGATGTGTTGCTATTTTATTTCATAGACATCACCCAAATGAAGAAATAAATTTTGTAAGAAAAATTTCATTTAGGAATCACATTTCCAATACATATAGAAAGTCAAACCCTCTATAAAGATTAATCATTACATCTAAGAGGCATTATGGGTTAGTAGGAAGACTGCTATATTTGTAATCAGAAAAGGTCAAAGTTCATATCCTGGCTGATTTGCTAGCTATCACTTAAGCCCTCACCCTCAGTTTTGTTATCTTTATAGTGGGGATAATGATGTGTATAAGTGGGTAATTGTTGCAAGGATCAGATGGATATAAAAGCCTTGTTAAGTCGGGAGAGCTCTACAATGTTATCTAACATGCACATCATTCTGATATCTGCTTCTCAGTGGAAGCTCTATAGCAAACACATTAGAGTCAGCTTACATTGGCAAGTTTGGGGAGGATAACTGAGACCTTTCCAGTTTCTGTTATAGTATTCTTTTCCTTAATGAACCCAGAAGACTAGAAAACATTCTTTTCTCCTCCTTTTAAATTTGATGCTAAAATTATTTCTTCTATGATCTTTGAGATCCCATCTCCCTTAATGCTGGGATTATGTGATTCTTACTCTCTTCCCCTTACCGTGAAACAAGGTTCTTCTTACTTTCCTTTCACTAAATTGGTAAAAGTTAAGATTTACTCACTGGAAGCCAAGACAGGCAAAGTCACTTAAATCACCATGCCTTTGGGGGGTGGATGGGAAATGGGGTCTTGTAGTTTTTGTACATGAGTCAGAGAGACTTTGACAAGATTGCTGGGCAGGTGGCCTGACTGATTTGCTAGCTGTCACTTAAACCCTCACTCTCAGTTTTGTTATCTTTATAATGGGAATAAGAATACCTATAAAAATGCCTTTAGAGAACAAATCCTATCTGAGCAACAGCCTTTACACTGTAGGTTCAGTTTCTGTTCTTAGGCAGAAATTTGAATTGCAAATATTTATGGTCACACTGGTAACTTCAGAGAAGTTAGAGGTCTCTGCTGTTTTTGCCAAAAAGGCTTCACAAAGTCACATTGATTCTCTGGGTGCCAGCAAGAGAATTTTCTGACTAGAACTTGTCTCTGTTGGAAGAACTTTGGTTCTTAGCTTAAAAGTTTCGTTTACACATCTGGAAAGCTACTTAACCTGCTCTGTGACTTGACAGCTATGTTAAACAATTGATCAGGCACCTTTCCCATCTGCTGTTGTTTCAAGGAAATGGAATTCAAGGTTTAATTTATAGGCAAATCAGAGAAGACTTTCAAGACCTAGTATAAGTTTATCAATCCTCACTGCATCATCCAGTCTGTTGACACAGAAAGCTGACACCAATTTATTTTGGACTTCCAGAATTAACACACTCATGTCCAAGCCACCGATCTCATATTTTTTTAAAATAATAAGTTTACCTGAGATTCTATGTATAGCATGGTCTGCAATGTGTTTCGTGGGAGGCTGCCATAAGAAAGATAATCAAAAGCAGAAATGCTCAAGTGAGAGACGGGGACAGAGATAGAACTTCATGAAGTGAGGAAGCAGGGAGAGAGATTTTGCAAATGGGCATACAATTTAGCCCTGACTTCTGCTTTGTCATGGGTTTTACCACCCATTGGGAGAGAATCCCAGCCTGCTGTTATACTGTGTAATTTTGCTTGTCCAATTTGTCTCCTTGGGGCCCATCAGTTATGGAAGTTTGGAAGCACACAAGAGATTGTTGAAGAGGGTCTTGAGAACTGTACCATTTGGATTTAGTTGAGATTTTTTCATCTAAGGTACTTGAGGAGGAAATCAAGAAAAAGACTATGTTTGGAAATCCCCCATTAGGTTCCTAGGAACTCTCCAGAAATCTGGGATTGGACCTCTGTGCCCCCAAACAACCCTGGTTTAAATTACAAGAACAACAAATATTTAACTGGGAAGAGAATGTCAGAGAGGTTGATGAGAGCATTCCTTGATAGATCAATCTGATGACTTTTCCAGTGATACCTACTTAGCCTTGTTGACTCTTCCCCTTTCTCCTCTCTCCTTTCCCACTTCCCCTTCTTCCTTGTTCCCTTCTCTCTCTTCCTCTCCCTCTTTTTTCTCAATCCTTCTCAGTCTCTCCCTTTCCGTTTCTCTCTCCTTTCCTTCCTTTCTCTCTCTCTCCTGTCTCTCTGCTTTCCTTCCTCCTTTCCCTCTTCCTATTCTCTCTTTTCCCTCTCTTAATCTCTCTTTCTCCCCCCCATCCTTTCCTTCCTGTTTTAGTTTTTCTCTCTTTTTCTTTCTTTCCCTATTTCCTCCTCTCTCTCTCTTTCTTTCTCCTCCTGTCTCTTTTCTTCCTTTCCTTCCTCTTTTCCCCTCTTCCTCTCCTTCCATTCCATTCTCTCCCCTCTCTTTGACAGAGCCAGGTACAGTTAAGGTGATCCTGGACACAGAAATGTTTACTGTAAAAGAATCCCCTGGCTACTTGCATGTACTTGCTAGTGTGTTCTTGGACTATAAAAGTTCTGGAGACATCTATTGGGTACAGGGCAGGGTTCAGAATTTGTAGTCAGGATAATTTGAATGACTCAAGCTCAAATGCTGCCTCAGATTCTTACTAGATGTGTCACCCTGGACAAGTCACTGCTCTTCACTGCCTCTGATTTCCTAATCTATAAAATGCAAATAATAGTCACAGGGTTGTTGTGAACATCAAATAAAATAACAAGCATAAAAGGATTTATAAACCTTAAAGCATTGAAGAAAAAGAAGAATGATGATTAGCTAGCATTTTAAGCACTTTACAAATGTTATCCTATTTCATCCTTAGGAGGCAAATACTTTTATTATCCTGATTTTGCAGCTGACAGAACAGAGGCAGAGGTTAAGTGACTTAGTGCCCAGGATCACATAGCTAGTATATGTCTGAGGCCATATTTGAGCTCTCTCCACTGTGGTACCCAGCTGTCATATATAAATGCTAGTTACAAGTGCTGTTGCTGTTGCTGCCACCTAAGGTGTTACTAAACACAGATTCAAGACTAGAGTTCCTGAGAATGGACATTCTATGCCCAAGAGAACAGGGCACTGAGGTACACATGGTTTGAGAAGAGGGATCTTGAAGATGGATTTCTTTAGCATTAGGAATTATCTTCTTAGTAATCTTAAGTTTGAGAGTTTTTGAGTTAAAGTGTTTGGGCACTGGGCTCTCTAGAGACAGAAAATTCCCTAGGGTAACACATTCTAGAGAGAATAATCCAGATGGTCCCTAAATAGCATCAATATGGAAGAACAAACCCAGTGAGGGCCTCAGTACAGGTCTGAAGGAAAGGAATGATTACTGAGCAACCTCCACGTCTCTTTGCCTTCTTTTGGTGGTAGAGATGGAATCTAACCACAAGTGTGGCGCTGAATCTGAGGGTACCATGAATGTGATATTCTGTGGGAAAAGAAAGGTTCACTGGAACAATAAAGATTTGTTATTATTATTCAGTCCAACTCTTTGTGACCCCATTTGGGGTTTTCTTGGCTAAGATACTGGAGTGCTTTGCCATTTCCTTCTCCACTCATTTTACAGATGAGGAACTGAAGTCAACAGGGTTGAGTGACTTGTCCAGGATCATACAGTTGGTAAGACTTAAATTTAAGAAGATGAATCTTTCTGACTTCAGGTGCAGTACTTTACCCACATGGTAAAAATTTCTACACTAGTGAAACCAGAAACCCAGTATATATATATATATAATTATGTGAGTAGCTAGCTAGACAGATGCATGGATGGAAAGATAGACAGATGGGTGGATGGAGTGATAAGTAGTTAGATATGTAAGTTGATAGAAACATGCATGGATCTATAGATATACATAGTAGGTAGATAAAAATGTGGTAAATAGATAAATGCATGAATGGATAAATACAGATAGATGATTGATAGACAGACAGACAGGGAGACAGAGATAGATAGATAGATAGACAGAAGCTTTTATTATGAAATTCCTAGATGCCAGGCTGTGTGCTAAGCACTAGAGATACAAACACAAGCAAGATAATCCTTGCCCTCAAGGAGCTTACATACTAATAGGTATGATACTATAAAAAGGGGCACTGTGAATTGTTTTGAAAACGTTTAATTCCAGGTTTGCTCCCTTCCTCCCCATCCTAACCATCTCCACCATTAAGAAGGCACATTTGAAGTTATGCAAAACATTTCCATAAAAGTCATATTATGAAAGAAAATATAGATTTCCCCTTGTCCCCCAAAAAACCCTCAAGAAAAATAAAATTTAAAAAAAGTATTTTTCAATCTGAATTCAGACAGAAGTAGTTTTTTTTTCCCCCTCTGGGTATGGATGAGTGTTTTTCATCAAAAATCCTTCAAAGTAGTCCTAGATCATTGTGTTATTGAGAATAACAAAGCCATTCACAACTAATCATCTCACAACATTGATCTTACTTTTACACTGTAAATTTCTTTTTTTTTAATTGAAACCTTTTATTTTCAAAACATATGCATGGATAATTTTTCCACATTGACCCTTACAAAGCCTTGTGTCCCAATTTTAGCCCCTCTTTCCCCCACCCCCTCCCCTAGATGGCAAGTAATCCAATATATGTTAACCATATTAAAATCGATGTAAATCCAAAATAGGCATATGAATTTATACAATCATCTTGCTGCACAAGAAGAATCAGATCAAAAAGCAAAAAAAAATGAGACAGAAAATAAAATTCAAGCAAACAATCACAAAAGAAGTGTAAATGCTATGTAATGAACCATGCTCAGTCACCACAGGTCTCTCTCTGAGTGTAGAAGGATCTCTTTATCACAAGATTATTAGAACTGATCTGAAGCATCTCATTATTGAAAAGAGTCATGTCCTTCAAAATTGATCATTATATAATCTTGTTGCTGTGTACAGTGATCCTTCTGCTCATTTCACTCATTATCAGTTCATATAAATCTCTTCAGGTCCTTCTGAAATCATCCTGTTGGTCATTCTTACAGAACAATAATATTCCATAACGTTCATATATCATAATTTATTCAGCCATTCTGCAATTTATGAGCATCCACTCAGATTCCAGTTTCTGGCCACTACAAAGAGGGCTGCCACAAACATTTTTGTGGGTCCCTTCCCTTCCTTTAAGATCTCTTTGGGATATAAGCCCAGTAGAAACACTGCTGGGTCAAAGAGCACAATTGTATAGCCCTTTGCCATATACACTATACATTTCACTTTGCTTGAGTTCATGGAAGACTTTCCAGATTTTTCTGAGAGCATCCTGTTCATCATTTTAGAAAGGATTTGAATTCAGGTCATCCTAACGCCAAGCCCAGTACTCTGTCTACTATAGCCTGCTATATTATTGATTTTTGGTTTAGAGAATAGACTTAGGAACCAAGTGTCAATATTGGGGAGAAACACTTCTTGAGCTTGGAAATTCTGGAAGAACAAATAGAATATACAGAAACAGTTTTAATTGTTTTATTTTTCTGCTTATACATATACATTACTTTTTAAATACACATTTCTTTATGAATCATGTTGGGAGAGAAAAATCAGAACAAAAGGGAAAAACAACAGGAAAGAAAAAAAAGAAGTGTTGATTTACATTCAATCTCCAAGGTTCTTTTTCTGGATGTAGATGACATTTCCTATCCAAAGTGTTTTAGAATTGCCTTGGATCACTGAACCACTGAGAAGAACCAAGTTTTTCATAGCTGGTCATTGCACAATCTTGCGGTTGCTGTGTACCAAGTATTCCTGGTTCTGCTTATATAGAAACATTAAATGCTACTTTACCAATTAAGAAAATTATTCTTTTTTTTTTCTGAGGAAGTTGGACTTAAGTGACACAGCCAGAAAGTGTTAAGTGTTGGAGGTAAAATTTGAACTCAGATCCTCCTCACCAGGGCTGGTGCTCTATCCACTACACCAGCTAGCTGCCCCCAAATTATTCCTTTTTAAAAATCCTCTAGTCATAGGCAGCTTTTGGAGCTGGGAAGTACTTGCTGTAATCACCTAAGTAAATGTAAGCTGTTTTTTCCACATTTAAAAAAAAAAAAAGGAAAAAAGAAAAAGAAAAACTTTATTCCCCTTGCTATATATTTTTGGTTAGGAGAGAGAGATGGTGGGTTGGACTTCATGATGTTGATTTTCTGTCCATTGTTCTGAACCAGTTCTTAGGTCGCATCTGAACTGGATCCCTGACAAGGCAGACCTCAAATTAAGCTGTGGTTGAAGGTGTCAGACTTTGGGGAGAGCTCAGAGTGGCTCGAAGGGAAAAGAGCAATGAGATACAGTTGGATTGGGTTACATGCTCACTCGCTTGCTCTACTCTGTTGTCCCGGGGCCAGCATAAAGTAACAATGACAGGTTTTATTGAAGTGTCCGGGTCAACAGTCAAGAGTTGAGTGTTTTAGATTTCAATCTGAAATTAGTGGTTTGGTGACAATGACAGATTTTCATGGCTGTCCACTTTGATTTATGTAATATTAACCCCTTTGGGGCTTGCATCATCACTTTGTTTCCCAACTGACAGACCAGAAAAAGAAGGGAAACTCAGCTTCTGGTTTTGCAAAATTACTGTCCTTAATCTTAGGCTTAAACTTAGAAAAATGTACTTTTTCTGAGCTCTTTCCCTTTGGTATTAAGGCATATTTTTAAATCAGTAACTATTTGAATCAGTAAGAAAGGCTACTTTTATCATTTGGTTACTAAGGGGAAAAATTTTAATTAGTCTCTTTACTTGACTCTGATATAGGAAATGTAATATATATATATATATACATATATATATATATGTTTATCTTATATTAGATAGATAGCAAGTGAGGTCCCTTCCACAATCCATAATTCTATATATTCTTTGAAGTTTGCAAAACACTTAAGATATATTCATTCATGTGGGGTGCTGTTGTTTAATCCTTTCAGTTATGTCCGATTCTTCCTGGCCACTTTCTGGGATTTTCTTGGTAATGTTACTAGAGTGCTTTGTTGTTTCCTTCTGTAACTCATTCTACAGAGGAGGTGAAGTGGCTTGTCTAGGGTCACACAGCTAGTAAGTATCTGAGGCTGGATTTGAACTCAGGAAGATGTGGGTAAGTGGGTAATAAGATGTAGGTTGGTGGTATAGTTAAATCTGACTCTAGCTGCATTTTCAGTCACAAAAGTTGGAGTCAAATCCTGACTGCTACTTCCTATCAGTATGATCTGGGCCAAGTCCCAGATTTCATATTACTCCCATCTACATAATTTTATTTTATCCTTCAGGTAAAGAAAATAGAGAGAGTGAGATGATTTTTTTTTTTTGCTTCAGAGGAAAATTATAAGTCCACTTATAATTATTTATATCCAGAATGCATTTGTCCAGATATGATAAATTATAGTAAATATTGGGTTTTTTGTTTTTGTTTTTTGAGGCAATTGGGATTAAGTGACTTGCCCAGGGTCGCAGAGTAAGTGTTAAGTGTCTGAAATCATATTTGAACTCAGATCCTCCTGATCTCAGGGCCTGTACTCTATCCACTGCACCATCTAGTTGCCTCTGAATTTTAGTAAATTTCAATAAAATTATTTTTAAAACTAAAAAATTCTTTCTTCAATTGAAGAATTCCATCCTTTTTAGTATTAATAAATGTCTATCAAATTATGGAATAGATCTTTAATCCTATAGCTTGTCCATTAATAAAAACGTATTTCATTTGCACTTTTTTTTTTCTGAGCAAGCTTTAATATTTATTATTCAACTTGCTCTCCATAAACAAGTCAGGGATACAGGGCAAGTTTTAGCCCTTTTTACAGATTCAGAAACTAAGACATCAAGAGAGTTTGTCTAAAGCCACATCGAGCCTATGATGCGCACTCAGGCTTCCTTGGATGCTAGGACCCTGAGAAATATTTTTACTATTTGAAGTTGCTTTCTTGACACCCAGCTGGTGATTTCTCTGGGGGAAAGGGGATGAATACCATTTTGGTTATGATAAAAACCAGGTTCTTGTGAAAAATTTTACTCACGCCTGACTCCTAAATATCACATAAAGCAGCCATAATGGAGAATAAGAGTCTCCAGACTGTTTCCCCTGAAGTATTTGCATAGCTATATGGAGAGAAATGGGTTTAGAGAATTCCAGTGTAAGACTCATCTCCGATTAGACCGATGCCTTGCCAAGCCAATTTGGCCTAAATTCCAAGGTGTCCAAATTGATTGAGAAGCTCTTCTATCAACCCTAATTTATTCGCTCTTATGGAAATCCATGACCTTGGAGAGTGAGCAGAATAGCAGATGAGGAACAGCGCGTGTGTGCCTACTGAATTGTTCATTTAAAATGTGGAAGAGAAATCTACTGTGTTGAAAGAGGGTTTCATTTCCCTTTTCTGGTCTGTAGCATCCAGTCACCAAATGGGACTGTATTCTGCTGGAAGGCACTGTGATCATGCATCTGTCACCCACTCAGATATCACGAGGAAGGGGCCAGTATCTTGATAAACATCAAAGGAGGCGGAGGTGATAAACATTCTACAGGGAGGCAGAAGCAGCAGGGCAAGCAGAAATGGAGCTCAGAGGCTATGGGCAAGAGATGCTGGGGCCTGGCCTTAACTACGGCCCATCAACTGCTCCATCTGGGCAATTAACCGAACCTTCCCAGCCTCAGTTTCCTCCTCTGGAAAGTGAGTGAGTTAAACAGAGATATTAAATAACTTTCCAAAGGATATCCACTCCAAAAGATCACAGGGATTAAATCTGAAAGGGATCTCAGAGATCAAGTCCCCTTGTTTTAGAGATGAGAAGAATGAAGCCAAAATAAATAATAAAATGCTATTGCTTAGGATAGCATGTGACAGAGCCATGCTCCTTGAACTTCAAATACTAGAGTCACTTTAGCTGGAAAAATTATATACAAACTGCCAAACCTCTAATAAAAAAAACACACACACAAATAAATATATATGTGTGTATATATATATTCACACGCACACAAACATATATACACATATGCACATATGTGCAACACAAACATATATGCAGTGTGAACATACACACAAGTATGTAGACATGTGTATATGTACACACACACACATACACACACACACACATATATATATATACAATACACATATGCACACAGATCCTCTTGACTTCAGGGCCAGTGCTCTATCCACTGCACCATCTAGATGCCTCTAAATTATAGTAAATTTCAATAACATTATTTTAAAAACTAAAAAATTCATATGTGTATATGTATATATTTATATATAATATATAACTTAATAAATATAAACATATTATACACATATATAAAATCTGTAATATTTTAATTGGTTTTATTAAAGTTTTTTTTTTTTAAAAGAATTTTGTCTTAAGGGATGGTCTTTTTTTGAAAGGGGGGAGAAAGAAAGAAACGGGAAGGATTATAGATGGTATAAAAAAAAATCAATAAAAAAACTATAAGAAAAAGACACATAGACCCAAATATGGTCCTATCAGCATTTAACTCAATACATAATATTGAAAATGATGCATGAAGGGAAAAGGATATTAAAGAAATAAGAAAGGAATGTAAAAAAAAAAAACACTCCTATAAAGTGAGAATATGGGAGAGTGCTAGTTTAACAACTAGTTCTCCAAAAAGCAAGATATATAAATTGAATCCGTGTTGTTAACATTTTTTCCATTGCTTTCTTAAGCCTAGACAATCATTAAAACCATGAATCAAGTCCTTTTTTTGTAGTATTTCTCTTTTTCTGGAATGCAAATGCTCACAATGAATGTTTAACAACTGGCTCTTAGGAGCTAGCTGGTAAGGGGCCAGCTCTAAATCTTCTTGCTACTTTTCTAGTCTAGGCAGCCATCATCTGTAACTGGATCAAAGACTTGTTGAAAGGAGCTTTGAAAAGCATCTAGTGCCTGTCTAACTACCTCCATCATAGGTAGGAGATTAATTTGTCTGCCCAGGGTTATAGATATTCAATGGCAGAGTGAGGAGTTCCACCTAGTCCCTACCCCAAATCCCCAACATTATCGCTGATAATAAATAACCTCACTTCTTCCTTCTTCAGTCCATTCTCCACTCAATTGCCAAAATAACCTTTCTAAGGCAAATTTTCCCCCAATTCACAAATCTCAAGTGGTTCTTTGGTACTAATAACATAAATACAAACCTTAGCCTTCATGGCTTACTCAAATCGATTCTGATTTCTCTCTCCAGGCCTAAATCGCACCTCTCTCCTTTGAAAACTCCAGGTTGTGATCAATCAGGACTATTCTCCTCTCCATTCCCATCTCCACCTTTTAGAATACCCTTCTCCTTCAAAGCTCAGTTCAGTTGGGTCTCTTCAATGAGTCTTATGTGATTGCATCAGCTGAAAGAGTTTTCTCTCTTCTCCAGTGTTCTTAGAACACATTCTCTGGGTATCTCCTTGGCTTCTATCAACACATTATTCTTTATTGCACTCATTTGTGTGAAAGTCACCTCCCCTCCATCATTAGAAGGTAATCTTCTTGAAGGCAAGGTCATATTATTTTATGTGTGTTCCTAGAGTCTGGCACGGTATTTTACACCTTAAAAAATACTAGATCTGTGATTTCATTAGTGTACGGAGCTCACAATGAGGAAATTCTCTCCTCCCTCATTTCTTAACTCCAAAATTATATTTCAACAGCTTTTTTCTAGGGTTACTGAGAACCAAGTAACCTATGCAGAGTCACATACCTAATGAAAACCAGAGGCTGATTCTGAATGTGGTTCTTTCTGATTCGGAACCTCGGAGTTCTTTAACTCCTTATGACAAATTGCCTTTCACCTTGCAAATAGTAAGTTCTTATTAAATATTCTTTGAATTAAATTTAACTCAGAGTTCTCAAGTTCCTTCTTTTCACTTGCCCATTAACTAGATATTAGTTTTGTTTTCTTCTTAGATCTTAAAAATTTCAGATGCGATTTGTCAAATACTCATTTTAAAGAAATTCCAGTAGAACAAAATAATTGCTCTTCTGGTGGAGCTCATAGAGAATCTGTTTCATGGGATATAGCAAAGGGAAATACAAAAATTCATCAGAGTGGGAATTTGCCTGTTTTCTTAAGTGGAGGAAGAACAAGTCTTATTTCATGACATACTATCCACTGTATCAACCCAACTATGAGCAGGGAGCAAGTCTTCATTAAATACCTTGGGATTGATTGCAACTTTGCAGCCATCTTTTTCTTTTTCTTTTGCTTGATTTATAACTTCTTTTTTTTTTTAAGTTATAGCTTTTTATTTTAAAAACATATACATGGATAATTTTTGACATTCACTCCTACAAAATCTTGTGTTCTAATTTTTCTCTCCCTTCCCCCTACCCCTTCCCCAGTCAGGATCCAATATATGTTAAACAAGTGCAATTTCTCTATACATATTTCCACAAATATCATGTGCAGCCATCTTTTGCAAAAGCTTTGTCTTAGGACTTTCCTCTCCAGATCAGAAGTTTATTACCAGATGTTGGTAACCCCTTTGATTTCAAGGGAATCCATGAACTTGGATGGGCAAAAAGTTTATCTTTATTTCCACCAACTTTAACTGAAATTTAGCATTTCCTTTAATTATTAGAAAACAGGATTCTAGGGAGGGGTGCATAGACTTTATTCATATGACTCCCCCTCACAAAAGGTTAAGAACTTTTGCAGTAGGTGATTTCATCAGTTCCCATGGGCTCATCTGTCATCCTTCCACAGATGATTTCCAGATCTCTGTATTTAACCCTAATTTCTCTCCTGATCTCCAATCCTGCATGGATGGATATATCCACCTGGCTGTCTCTTCAACCCCTCAAAATAAAAAGAAAACTCATCTGCCCTTAAACCCTCCCCAAACTCCTATCTTTCTATTGCAGCACCAATGAAAAACAGGTTCAAAGTCTCAATGCCATCCCTGAATCTGCCTTCATATGGAACCAGTTTCCTAAACCTGCCAATTTACTTTCCATAGCATTTTTCACATGCATTGCCTTCTCTTCATTCACATGGTCAATACTTTAGTCCAGGCTTTTTCACCTGGACAAAAGCCACCTAACAAAATCAACCTGCTTCCAATCTCTCCCCTTCTTAATCTATTATTATCTGCACAGCTGCTAAATTAATATTCCTAAAACAGAACCAACATGGCATGGTAAATAGAAAGCTGGGCTGGAATCCAGGAAAACTGGAATCCCGGGCAAGACCCCGGACAAATCACTTAATCCATCAGTACTCTAGTTTCCACAACTTTCTAAGAATACCTTGCAGAGAAGGTGCTGTTCTATATTGGGGAGAGGGAATTTCCTCATCTGGGAGTTCCCTATGACCAATGAAATATTCCCTTTATCACTATTCCTAAAAAAATCCCTATTCCTAAAATTCCTCAGTTGTATCAGATTATGTTACATGACTGAGTGATTAAAAATAAAAAAAAAACAAAAAAAACTTTCAGTGATTCCCTCTTATAATAAGGATAAATTCCTAGATCTGGCATTTAAAGCCTGGGACTACCTTGCCTAAACCTTACAGACCTATTTCAAATTATTCTTCTTTACAAAGCTGGGGAAGGGGAGAGGGCCCATATAGGAAAGAACAAAAAGACCAAATTCTTTTAAAATTTATTTAATATTTTTTCTACAATTACATATGAAACCAATTTTTAATTTTAATTCATTAAAAAAAATTTTGAGTTTCAAATTCTTTTCCTTCCTCCTTCTCCTTCCCTACCTCTTATTGATAAGGGAAGCAATTCAACATAGGTTATACATATGTAGTTGTACAAAACATATTTCCATATTAGTTATATTGTAAAAGAAAACACAAACTAAAAAAAACACAAGAAAAATGAAGCAATTTAATTCTCATTAATTGTCATTAATGTCTCATTTTCCCCACATCCCCCACACTATTTGTCATTTTCCTTTTCTGTCCTATTAGAGAATCTAATAGGTATGAAGTAGTACCTCAGAATTGTTTCTATTTACATTTCTCCAATCAATAGAATGTTAGAGCATTTTTTATGTGACTATAGGTAGTTTTGATTATTTCATCTAAAAACTGTTTGTATTTCTTGATCATTTATCAACTGGGGAAATGGCTCCTATTTTTATAAATTTGATTCAGTTCTCTATATATTCAAGAAATGAGGCCTCTATCAGAGAAACCTGTTTTAAAATTTTTCTCACATCTTATCTTCCCCCACCCCATTTATTATATTTTCTCTCTTCTTTCTTTCTGTCCCTCCCTCCTCAAAAGTGTTTTGCTTCTGACAATCTCCCTCCACCAATCTGCCCTCTCTCCTATCACTATCCTTCCTTCTCTTATTCCTTTCCCCTTTTACTTTCCTATAGGATAAGATATTTCTTTGCCAAATTTAGTATATATAAAATTATCTCTTTGAGACAATTTTGATGAAAGTAAGGTTCATCCACTCCCTTTCACCCCCCTCCTTTTCCCTTCTGTAAAAGCTTTTTCTTGACTTGTTTATATGAGATAATTTATCCTATTCTACCTTTCTTTTTCCCTTTCTTCCATTTCATTCCTCTTTCTAATTCCTTAATTTTATTTTTTAGATATCATCCCTTCATATTTTAACTCACAACTGTGTCTTCTGTCTATACATACTCTTTCTAACTGCCCTAATAGTGAGAAAGTTTTTTTTTTTTATGAATCTTATGCTTTTTATGAGTCTTGTATTTGAAAGTCAAATTTTCTATTCAGGTCAGCCTTTTCATCAAGAATGTTTGAAAACCCTCTATTTATTGAATAACATTTTCCCTCTGCAGGATTATACTCAGTTTTGCTGGATAGGTGTAATCTTAAATCCTCTGTCCTCCAGAATATCATATTCTAAGCCCTCCTCTTTTTTTTTAATGTAGAAAGTATTACATTTTATGTTATTCTTACTCTGGCTCCACAATATTTGAATTATTTCTTTCTGTCTGCTTGCAGTATTCTCTTCTTGATCTAGAAGCTCTGGAATTTGGCTATATTTCTGGGAGTTTTTCTTTGGGGATCTCTTTCAGGAAATGATCAGTAGATTCTTTTAATTTCTATTTTATCCTCAAGTTCTAGAATATCAAGGGAGTTTTCCTTGATCATTTCTTGAAAGATGATACTTTTTAATGAGTATTTTCCTTCAGTGATTTTTTTTTTGCTGTCTCTTTTCTCATTTGGCCAGTTCTGCTTTTCAAGGCATTCTACTCTTTGACTTTCCATCCTTCCTTTACCCTTTGACCTAGCCTGTTTTTAAAGGGTTATTTTCTTGAGTGTGTGTGTGTCTTCTGTATCAAGCTATTGACTCTTTTTTCATGATTTTCTTGTAATACTATCTTTCTCTTCCCAATTTTTCCTCTACTTCTATTACTTGATTTTCAAAATCCTTTTTGAACTCTTCTATAACCTCTTAGGCCATATATTTCTCGAAGGCTTTGGCTATAGGAGCTTTAAATTTGTAATTTTCTTCTGAATGGATGTTTTGATCTTCCTGGTCACCATAGTATCTTTCTATGATTAGATTTTTTTTTCTGTTGTTTGTTCGTTTTTCTAGTCTATTACTTGACATTTAACTCTGTTAAAGTGGATTTTGTTTCCAGGGTGAAAGATAGGCTGTTCCAGGCTTCAGGAGTTTTGTATAGCTGTTTTCAGAAATGCTTCTAAGGACCTGTAAGTTTTCAGTTCCTCTAAGATGATATGATCTAAGGAGGGTAGTATTTATTACTCTTCTGACCTGTGCTTTGGTCTGTTGTAATGCCAAAGAAGCTAAGGCAAGGTAGAGATTAGAGAGTTTTTAGTATTTTATTTGGATTTCTGAGAGGGAGAGATTGTGCTGGGGGCATGATGTCCCCAGGGCTGATGTCCAAAGCCTCCATCAGCGAATGTGAGCTCTCAATGAAATATATATAGGTAGTTCCAAGCTCGGGTATACCAAACTTTGGTGAGTGAAAATCTCCAGGCAGGGACCATCAATCCAGTTCTGACAGGTTGGGGGTAGGACCATAAATTCCAACAAATTGGGAGGAGGTGTCCAACTATAGCCAGGAAGTCTGAAACATAGAGATACCAATTAAGTATCTGAGATAGGACAACTGGAGTTTTTTCTTCTGGAATGTCAGATCTCCACAGCCCTAATTATCTCAGTTCTAATGAGCAGAAAAAGGGGATTTCAACCAGGGAAACTGAGGCAGGACAATCAAAGGGAACTGTGGCACAACACTGTGAGCAATCACACTCTTTTCCAGCCTGGACCTGAGACAAGGGTCCTTGCTCCACTGTGACCACAAGCTCTGGGGTGCTACTGTTCTTCACCCTATACTCTCACCCAGAACCGAATAGGGGCAAAACAAGAGAGTGCTGCCTCAGTGCCAGCAAAGAAATCCCTATTTTATCCTTCTTACCAGCTATTCGACTTACTGTCTGTGGGCTAAGAGGTCTGGAAGCTGCCGTTGTTGCTGCTGATTTAGTAGCTCCCAAGACCTGCTCCTGGGGTGCTGGACTGTGCTCCATGACCCAGGCAGGATAGACTTTTCCTGATATCCTTCTAAATTGTCTTTGACTGGAAAACCATTTCACTCTATTCTTTTGTGGGTTCTGCTGTGTCAGGATTTATGGCATTATTTAATGATGTTCATTAGAGGTGTTGGGGAGAGCTCAGGCAAGACTGCCTTTTCTCCACCATTTTGGTTCCATCTCTGGAAAGGACAAATTCTTATGATATTTGTGGCCAGCATTTACTGTTTTGATTAGCATGGTTCCCCTGAATCAAACCTTCTCCTTGGTACTAGAATGTACCAATAATTAGGATGCTAAAAGGGAAGGGGGTGGTCCTTTTGGGGCCAGCTGCAAATGGTGGCTTTGGGCAGTCAGACTGGATGAGGGGTTCCCTTCGGTTCCATCAAGGAGGCTTTCTTTGTTGTTCAATTGCTTGAGAAATTTTTTTTTAATGTCCTTTGCATTTTCATTTCTTTCAAGTGACATGTTTCTATTTGTCAGCTCCAAAAGCTTTTTTTCCCCCCAACCAAAACATAATCCCCTGTCATTTGTGAAATCACTATTAGTTGCTGGGGAAATCTAGCCCCAATTTCATAAACCCAGGATTTGGTTTTCTGATAAGGATGCACTTGGTGGGAGTGAATGACTCTGTTTTCATGCAAATCTGCTCTCCAGTTAAGTGGAAAGGAGAGGCACAGAGCCCAGATGCTAGGCTCTCAGCCCCCATCCTTTCTAAGCCAGTGGAGTTTATTGCTTTAATAAAGGGCCTGACTGGCAAAGCATCACATGTGAGAAGTGTCTGATAAAAGGAAAAAAAATCCATAAAATACACTCCAGCTGACACGATGCTGCAGTTCACTGGCAGGGGAAGCCCTCCATTTTACATTTGCCATTCTTTTGAAAGATTCAACACATATGTGAGAGCAATATAGTTGGAGCTGTAGCATTTTCTTAACCTCAAAATTGCAAACAGGATTATTAAGGTCCTTTCATTCACTCTGTCCTGGGTATTGGTCTTAGGGCCAGAAAACCTGACCAGAAGTATTGTCTCTGTCTTTTATTTAATCTTGGGCAAGTTATTTTAATGCTTAGGGTCTCAATATTCTCATCTGTAAAATGGCCACGAGAAGCATTGTGAGAGCCATCTGGGAGAGCCAGGACAACTGGACAAGACACTTCATCTCTCATCGTCCTAGGTACGAAGGCTACAAGTTACAGAGGTTTTGCTATCTGCATCAGGGAATTTCCACACTAACAGTTCACCATAAAGTAGAAGGCCATCCTTAAAGAAGGAAAATCTGGGATCAAATCTAGCCTCTGATTCATACTGATTATATCACCCTTTGGGAATCACTTAATATCTCAGGATCCCCAAAGATGGAAGCTAGAATTTACACAGGAATTGGTATCTGCATCAGGGAATTTCCACACCAACAGTTCATCAATTAACTAAAAGGCCATCCTTAAATTAGGAAAATCTGGGATCAAATCTAGCCTCTGACTCATACCGATTGTGTGACCGACCCTGTGGGAATCACTTTATATCTCAGGATCTCAAGGATGGAAACTAGAATTTACAGAGGAATTGCTATTTGTATCAGGGGAGAAAATTTTGCTATCAGAAATTCACCACACTGATGCAATCCCAGATTCAGAACCTACATTGTGTCTTGCCCAGGAGGAAGCAGCCTTCTGTATCTCTCCTGTCTTTGCTATACTATGCTGTTTGTTGGACCATTAAGTCAGAAAAGTGCTCTGTGGTTTGAAAACTCTAGATAAATTCCAGACGTTATGATGATGCTCTAAAACGTCTGAGACGTGACTGTAAATGAAGAGGCTCTAACATTTTCACTAACTCCCCTCTTACTTTGTATGTGAAGACAGAAGATGCTTTTGAGCCTATATACTTTTTTTTTTTTTTTTTTGCTGAGGCAATTGGGGTTAAGTGACTTGCCCAGAGTCACACAGCTAGGAGTCCATATACTTTTAAGTCGCTTCCCAAGAATGGGAATGCTTTCTTCCTCTATATAGAGCAAGTTGACTTAATTCTGATCTGAGGAAAGGACTAGGACCAACAAATGGATCTTATAAGGATGTAGAATTCAACTTAGTGTAAGGAAGAATTAGTACTGTAATGGAGTCCAGTGATGGAGTGGTCAACTTCCTTAATTAAATAACTAGCTTCCCATTGCTGTTATCCCAGCACAAGCGTGTTCTAGGTAATATTCCTATTTTGGAATAGTTCTGATGGGAGACCAGACTAAGTGAGTAATATCCCTCCCAAATCAGATTATATGATTATGTTTCACCAATCTCCTTGGGGCCCAATAACATATTTAGAGGCTTTTGCAATCTGGTGTGAAACAGAACTGGTCTGAACTTGCAGATAATGAATAGCCCTGTCAACATGAAGGAAGGAAGAAATGAAGAGTAAAGAAGGGAGAGAGGGAGAAAGGGAAGGAAGGAGAAAGAAGAAAGGGAGAGGGAAAGTAAGGATGGAAGCAAAAAGGGATAGAGAAAGGGAAGGAAAGAAGGAAAAGGAGAAAGCTTTCACAAATCCCTTAGTAATCCCTTGGGCTCTCAAGATGACATTCTAATTGGGGAGACAATATATACCTATCACTCCCTCATGTGTTTTAAGTTATTTACATTTAAATATAAGCTCCATTGACTTTCAACTCTAAAGATTGCACTTTAGAGTTTAGAACACTGCTTGAGTTCTCATATTAGCTTGCTTGAATTTATGGTCAAGACATTTCCATGTGTTTTTCATTTGTAGGCTTAGCTAAAGCAGAAAGCACATATGCTCTGGGTTTGATCATCTCCCCTTAGATGAGCTCTCCAGGAAACTGTCAACAGTGATATGGGAGCCATTTTTACAAGAGCATGTAGACAGAAAATGGTTAAACTTCAGGTAAACAAGGCAAGAAACAGGAGAACTAGGAGGACCTGAGATAAACAGAGTAGACGTCCAAGTCGATTTTTTTTTCTGAGGGGCATGAAAGTATTAGTGCCAGCTGTGAGCCAGAAGCAGCTTCTCCCAGTTGAGTTATTTCTCATGTTTCCTCAGCATAAAGGGGAGACAGAGGGAGAGAGGGAGATTTCTCCTTGATGCATGGGAGAGAGATTTTAGTCTATCCATGATCCCCTACCATGTGGGTATTCATCCCCATCACCTCTCCTTCCATGTCTCTTTCCATAAATTCTACAAGTTCTATCCAATGTGCATGAGATCCTCCGATTGAATTGGGATTTAATGATTTGGGAGATAGATTATCTCTTTCCATAAATTCTACAAGTTCTATCCAATGTGCATGAGATCTTCCGTTTGAATGGGGATTTAATGATTTGGGAGATAGGTTGTCCATTTTTTATCCTTCATTCCCTTTCCATGGCATTCTCATAAGCAATGCAGGTGACATATGTCATTGATTCTTTGATACAATATTGGTGTATAAGTAATATATGACGGCCACTTAAGTCTACCATATGTCTTTCCATTGACTTAATCTGGGACACTCTAAAGTATCATTCTTCTGACATCCCCGGTGATTCCCAGCCATAAATTAGTGCTGGGAGAATACTGGTGTTAAAAGAAGGGATTTGGGGCAACAGACAGCTGGGGATCCAATCCCCCCTCCACATCTCTAACTCCTTACCTTTAGGTTACTTCCCTTAGAGGGAAACACACATCCCCTAACTCAGAGGATCTTTTGTTGTTGTTGCTGTTGAGGCAATTGGGGTTGAGTGATTTGCACAGGGTCACACAGCAAGGAAGGATGAATTTGAACTCAGGTCCTCCCAACTTCAGGCTGGTGCTCCATCCACTGCACCATCTAGCTATCCCAATCACAGGATCCTAATCTGTAGTTGAGAAATTGAAAAAAAATTGGAAAATGTTTTTCAATCTAATTGGTTTCCTTTGAAATCGTTCATATTTTATTTTGTGCATTTACAAAAATGATTCTGAGAGAGGGCCCAGAAATTCTAAAGGTGACTTTGAAATTATAAACCTAGGGATGACCCCATGGAAATAAGGCAGTTTGGAAGAAGGGCAAGTTTAAGGGATGAAGTTGAGGAGTTCCACGTTCTGACATTTTGAGGATATAGCAAAGTGGAGATATGTAACAGGTAAACTGACAGTTTTGTTATGAAGTTCTTTGTTCTGGATCTTTGTTATTTCTTTTGCCTGAAATATTCTCTTCCATCATAATTGTTCTAATAGAACAATTATATTCCATTACTTTCACATGTCATAACTTATTCAGCCATTCCCTGATGGGACTTTTGGATCTATTCAGTACAAAAGTATTCACATTTGATTTTTAAAAATCATTCTGTCATGTCATTCCAGTGGTTTGGATCCTCCCTCTTCTAATGTCTTTGAGACTCCTCTCTAGCTAAAACATAGTACCAAGTATAGAGTAGGTGTTTAATAAATGCTTATTGATTCATTAATCAATCTAATAATAGGTCTTCAGGCGTTTCTGTGGAGGAAAAAAATGCTAAGTGGGTGGCTGCTGACCTTCTGGCCATGAGCTTGTCCAAAATTAGCTGGGCTGATCCTCACATGATATTTGTCAATGTGTTGGAATTTGGAGACCTTCCAACCGTGTAGAACTTAGAAAGATCTCCCAACTAGCCCAGTCTTCAAGAATTCAGGCTCCTCTTCATGCTAACTGGAGAAGTAGCAGAGAAGGACACCAGGGTAGATCCTTATTATTTTTTTATTAATTTTACTTATTAAGCCCTGCTCTCATTGCTTCCTGTGATATGTTGGCATCTCTGTATATGGGGAACTTCTGCCAGGGGAGCATAAGCTCTGGTGGATTCTGCCAAAACAGAAAGACTTTAAATACTGTCCTGGGCAGGGTCTGTATGGTTGGGGACCCAGGATAATCAGTTTTTCAGTCCCAGAATCTCTCAAAGGCTGTCTGCTAAATTAAAGTAACAATAATAAAACCACATTTAATTTTTTTTCTTTTTAAATAGGATTTTATTTTTCCAAGTACACGTAAAGATAGTTTACAACATTCAACTTTGAAAAATTTTGTGTTTCAATTTTTTCTCCCTTCTTCCCTTACATCCCCTCTTCCCCCAGACAATAAACAATCTGAAATAGGCCCAGATTTGTCATATTGTGCAAGAAAAATCAGACCAAAAGGAAAAAAATGAGAAAAACAAACAAACAAATCAAGGTGAAAATATTATGCTTTGATCCATATTCAGTCTCTGTAGTTCTCTCTCTGGATGTGACTGACATTTGCCATCCCAAGTTTATTGGAATTGCCTCGAATCACTACATTGTTGAGAAGAGCCATGTCCATCACAATTGTTTATCACATAATCTTATTACCGTGTGCAATGTTCTCTTGGTTCTCCTCACTTCACTCAGTATCAATTCATACAAGTCTTTTCAGGTTTTTCTGAAATCAGTCTGCTCATCATTTCTTATAGAACGATTATATTCCATTACTTTTATGTCCCATAACTTATTCAGCCATTCTCCAATTGATGGGCAGCCATTCAGTTTTCAGTTCCTTGCCACTTTGAAAAGAACTGCTACAAACATTTTTGTACAATTGGGTCTTTCCCCTGTTTTACAATCTCTTTGGGATACAGATCCAGTATCCCGTTGCTGAATCAAAGGGCATGCACAGTTTTATAACCTTTTGGGCATAGTTACAAATTGCTCTCCAGAATGGTTGGATCATTTTACAATTCCACCAACAATGCATTGGTGTTCTAGTTTTCTCTAAAACAGTATTTATTAAAACATTTATAGATTTGCAAAGCGCTTTATAAATGTTCTCATTTTCTCCTTATAACAATCCTGAGAGGTTGTTTATAGCTACATATCTACACTTGTGTTTCTGAGACAGATGGAGTTTAAATGACTTGTCAAGAATCTCATGCTTAGTAAAAAACTGACATCACATCTGAACTTGTTTCCCTGTTTACAGGTGCAGCTAAACTAACTATATGCTACTTTACGCAGTGTACTGGATGATTCCTCCCACCCCTTAATCCAAAGAAATCACCGATCCTGAAATATTGCAGTGATGAACTGCATTATCAAAATTTTTGGGAGAGGGGA
Source organism: Antechinus flavipes (assembly GCF_016432865.1). Lineage (NCBI taxonomy): Eukaryota > Metazoa > Chordata > Mammalia > Dasyuromorphia > Dasyuridae > Antechinus > Antechinus flavipes. The sequence goes on from NC_067402.1 coordinate 269,052,312, forward strand.
TCAGCATGATTAATACCAAGGGAACTAAATCTCAAAAAACTATTTTGGCTTTAAAGACAAAATTCCCCTTTTTTTCTCCCCCAGTTTTAGGAAATACCAAACAATCTCATAACAAAGCCCTTAACGATTTCATTTTGTCTTCGTTTTTTTTCAGCCTTGTACTTCTGATATCCAGAATGCTCCCTGCCCTTCTCCCTGGTGAACTACGGCCAGGTATCCTTTCTTTCTCTTTCTGTCCCTTATTTTCTCTGATTTTCATCAAAAGGCCTTCCCAAACCCATCTCTCCCAGTGGCTAATGCCTTCTCCTTGGAGATCACCCTTAATCGATTTCCTATGATTTTCTTTTACATATCATCCCAACCATCAGAATGTGAGCTCTGAGAGAACAGAGACTGTTGCCAGTGCTTTGCACGGTTCCTGGAACACAGTAGGTGCTTAATAAATGTTTGTGGACTTGATTTTTCACAGTTCTGTCTTTTCATTCATAGATCAGTTGTCGGCCCATTGGAGGGGAGTTGCCTTTGTAAATGTAACTGGTCCAAGCTGCAAACGGGCAAGATCCCCAGGAAGGGAAGCCACATACTTCTTTACTTGGAAATCCAGATTTCAAAGGATCATGAATCTGGAGCTAGGAGGGTCACTGAAGGTCATCTTGATTCACTCTTCCATTTTAGAGTTGAGAATATTGAAGCCCAGAGTGGTGCTCAAAGCCAAGCTGAGGTAAAAATCGGAACAGAAGTGAGTGCAAAGGATAATGCTGTAAAAAATTACCCTGGCATGGGTTCTGTCAATAAAAAAGTTATTTAAAATAAAAAAAGAAAGAAAAAAAGAAAAAAAAATAAATCAAAGCCAAGCTGAAAAGGATCTTAGAAATCCCAGAGGCCTCATTTTACAGATGGGGAAACTGAGGGCAAGAAAATGTCAAATGACAGACCAAGTGACAGCTTGGGGATTCAAACCCAGTTACTCTAGCTCCAAAACCTTTTCCTTTTTTTTTTTTAAGCCCAATAAAAATCTGGGCCACCTGTGAGCTGATACAGTCCCGGCTTACAGGGAATATTTTGGAAACAGTTGTAAAAACAAACTACTTTAAATTCCTTCTCTTAAATGAAAGGAGGATCAGGGATAAAATATGGTTTGATTATTATTTTTTGAATCCCTACATTAAAAAGCCAGTCTAACGTATAGTCAGCTGTGAGATTTTATTCCATACTCTCAGAATGATAGAAAGTGAGCCAGTCCAATTTCCCACCCATTGCAATAATTCATTCTACAACATCCTTCAGGAGCCATCATCATTTCTAGTGGAATATCTCTAAGGATGAGAAATTACTACCCACCACAAGGTTGTTTTGAAGATCAAATGATTGAGTACATGAAATGATTTGCAAACCTTAGAAGTCCTATATACCTGTTAACTATTATATCATTATTATGAGGGGTAAAGGGAATAAACATTTATTAAATACCTACAATATGTCAGGTATTATGCTAAGCACTTTACAAATATTATCTTGTTTGATCTTTTCGACAATGCTGAGATGTAAGTGCTGTTATTATTCTTATTTTATAATCGAAGAAACTGAGAAAGATACAAGTAAACTAACCCAGGATCACATAGCTAGTAAGCATCTAAGGTCAAAATCGAACTCAGATCTTCCTTTCTTTGTCAAGATATTGGAGTGGCCAATTTGTTTCACAGAAAGTGATTTTTTTGCTTGTCTTGGTTATCTCCTAGAACTTTTCCTGGTAAGCTATTGACAGAGTAGCTTGAAATGAGAGAGAATTTCCCAGAGCCCCAGAACCAAGGTGATTATTGGAAAGTGGAGGGGCAGGTATCTAGGTGAAAGGCGAAACACTGGAATGGGATTTCCTTCTGCAACCTCCTAGAGAGCTTTTAAAGAGCTCTTAATCACACCTGAGCCCACCGTGATTAGCTGTCTGACCAAGGGGAGTCTTAGAAAAAGGTCTGATTGCTCATCACTCTGAATTTATTACGCCTGGAATAAAATAGCATGTATTTCGTGCTGAGGGCTACATATAGATTGGGTTTCATTTTATCCTCACATTCCAGAGGAAGGTAGAACAGGTTTTTTTTTTCTCTTTTAACAGATCAGAGAATCTGAGACACAGCAAAAAATGAGCAAGCTGGCCTGTCACATAGCTAGTGTTCACTCTGCAGGAGAAAAGTAGTTCTCAAAGTATGATCTGAAGTCTTCTAGTGGTCTCAGAGACTCTTTCAAGGGGTCCACAAGATCAAAACTATTTTCTAAAGTATTTTTCTTTCTAGTACTCAGATGTCTTAATTTCTAAATATTGATAGATATAATCGGTATAAATACACATATTCATCTTTGTAAGTTCAAATCTGACTTTACACACTGACTAGCTGTATGATCCTAGGTGAGTCACTTAACCCTGTTTTTCTCAATTTCTTCATCTGTCAAATGGGTTGAAGAAGAAAATGGCAAATTATTCCCACATCTCTGCCAAGAAACTCCCTCCATTTGGGGTGGGTCTGTGCAACGGAGGCCCAGATGCTCCTTCAGAACAAGAGAGGGTGGATGTGGGATCATCCTTGGAGTCGGGAAGACCTGGGCTGAAGGGAAGCCTCATTCATACACACTGGCTCTGTTACTTTGGGCAAATCCCTGAACCCATCTCAGGGTGACATAACTAGTGCCTTTCAGAGGCTGGACTTCAGCTCTGGTCTTCTTGCCTCCAAGACTGGCTCTCAGGCTACCATGTCAGGCTGCCTCTCATAAAACGGATATCCTAGTAAGATGTCAAATCTGGCCTCTGACACTTACTACTTGCATGAACTTGGACAGGTCACTTCAACTGTTTCCTCATCTGTAAAATGGCCTGGAGAAGAAAATGACCAATCACTCCAGTATCTTTGCCAAGAAAATCCCTAATGGGGCCTGAAGAATTGGATGTGACTGAAATGAATGAACAACAAAGTTCCAAAGAAATCACAGATCTCCGTTAAATCCTCCTTGGTTCCCTCTTTTTCCTCCCATCCCAAACACTCCCAGACTGGAGAAGAGTGACTAGACAGGGCTACCTGTGAGCTGGACCATGAGAAGTACGCCTCCTCACAGTTTATAGCTAAGCCCTCATGCTTAGCTCTTTCACAGTCTGTTGCTTCAGTTTATTTTAGATTTTAAGACACACTGATCTTGGGCAGTCATAGCTTTATAGATCGGTAAAGATTTGTGGAGGCCCTGACACTGAGAAGCTCTGGAGTCTGGCTCCCATATATCTGGGGTCAAACTTTCCAAAGGTCTGCATTTCTCAAGGCATCCTTGTTCCATGCAGGTATTTCTTTCTGTTCTATATTCCTTACTTATTCTATATTCTTTATTTGCCTGGACAGAGTATGAGCTTCTTGAAAGGTGATCGCTTCACTTCACTTCACTTCCCACCCCTGGGAGAGCACCTGGCATTTAGTAGGCACTTACTTGATGCATATTGATGGATTGATCCAATTCTTTATTCTGGCCTCTGCTAACAATCTGTGGGAAGTCCAGTCACAAAGGAAAGATTGATGAGAAGATTTTTTTTTGGTCTTAATTATAAGTGCTAATGACAAGGCGACAATTAAGAAGAAAAACAAGTGACCATGTTAGGTCACTTGGTCACCAAAGGATGAGGGGAAAACTTGGAGAAATGATAGGACCACCAATAAATAAAATTTGCAAGCAGAAGCCTACCAGCCTCACCAGATCAGGGTCTGGAGGGAGGAAGATGAGCCCAAGTCTAAGATGGGATCTTAGACACTTAATTTGCTATGTGGGGAACCAAGGAGGACTGAGATCTGTGATTTCTTTAGAATGTTGTCGTTCAGTCATTTCAGTCACGTCCGACTCTTCATGACCCCATTTGGGATTTTCTTGGCAAAGACACTGGAGTTGGCCATTTTCTTCTCCAGCTCATTTTACAGATGGTAAATCACTTCAGCCTCAGTTTCCTCATCCGCAAAGAGTTGGATTTTGGTCTTTAGCATCCCTGTCAGCTCCAGAACCTTGTTCTTGGGGGGGGGGAGGAGAAATTGTTTTTAAGCGGGAAGGATAGCCAACTGGAGTATCCCCCACGAATCTGGGGAATGGAGGATCTGTGATTATTCCGTGAATGGGAATGGGAAACAGCTTTTATTTTCCAAACCTCTCTGAATAACCAAACTCCCAAATGCAAATGGAAAAACTTTCCTTCCATAAATGAATGAGGAGCCTTTCGTGATTTCTTAAACTGCTCTCTTCCTGGACTGGGACTCTCATTAGGCCGCCCCCACCGGCCTGGCCTCCCTTTACCTTAGGCATTCACCTTTTTGTCCCTCTGAATCCCTCGGATACAAAGGGATTGCCCCGTCATTGTGACCTCCCAGTGGGAGAGGAGAGAAGCATTGCCCCTTGGGTAATCCTGCCCCTGGGACGGCTGGTCCTGCATTTCCATAACACTGGCGTTGCCCCCACCTATTGTGTTCCGGGGGCTCCCGCTTTTTCAGATCTCAGGCTGGGCCATTATCATTAACATTATTCTCCTCCTCCAGCAGATTCTAGGACACAAAAGTGAAACAATCCAGCCCACTCCATTCGGTCAGCCGGCCTGAACATTGTCTTTTATTTCAGTGCTAATGCACAGACATTAATATACATGTCCGCTTCCGCCTTTCTCTGGGGCTGGGGGTCCCGGATTTCTGTCAGCCCGGGCTTTGGAGTGGGCAGGGAATTTAGGGGCTTCGGGAAGTGGGATGCCCGAGTCGGTGGGTGAGAGGGGAGGGTCCGTATTCCACCTCCACACCTGGCTGAGCTCAGTGACTTTGGTCAAGTCACTTTAAATCAGAGTTGGAGGATGTGGCTCATACCAACCTCCCCGGGATTTCTCGAAAGGTCAAGTGAAATAACATCAGTGAAGCAGCTATTGTCTAGTTCAGATCCTTTATTTATTCGACAGCAGGGAGAGCATCTGTGTAGGGAGCATCTGGTGTGGGGCAGGGGGGAGGCACCCAGGCAGCCCACTAGTGTTTATGAAGCACCTGCGGTGAGCCAGGCACTGGGCTGAGCCCTTGGGACCTTAAGCAAGTGGGGCGAGGGATAAAGAACAGGCTTTGGGAGGTGGGTATTACTAAAAGAAGAACCGAAACAGACTGGAGATCATTTTCATGCTGTCGTCACAAATCTTCGTCAATTCTGGCCCCAGTCATCTCTACAGTCTGGATGACAGAAAATGGTGAGCCCATGAATTACCTCAAAAAAAGGTAAACAAACAAAAAATTCACAAAAAAATCCCCCAATCAACTCGCTGTTCAGGAGCTTACCATCTAATAGAGAGCACTGGGATGAAAGTATTGCTAGTCCTTCTTTGCATTACTGCCTCCCCTTGGATCTCATTTAACTCGATCTTTTTCTGCACTTACTTAGGAACTTAGATGCTGGAGGACTGGGCTCCCATCTCATGCCTTTTTTTTTTGTATGCCAGGTGCTTCATTTTACAGATTCGGAAACTGAGGCCCAGAGAGACAAAAAGACTAGCCCAATCTAAGGACCAGGGCCAACTGTGTCGAAGACAGTATTTTTAAAAATTTTTAATTATTATTTATAGTTTCAACTCAGTACTCTTAACAACTGTTCGCATGCTTTGGTTATTTAACCATTGGGTTGAAAGCTCTAGGTCTTCAGGATTTGTGTTCATTTTCACTGGATTTTAGCTACCAGCCATCTCTTTTATGGGTCCTATTTTCCTATTGAGACATTTCCCTGATGCTCTTTGGGAAATCCCAATGCCTAAATCTGAATCCTCCGACTCTTGTCTCACAGTGATGCAGTTGGAAGTCTCTAAGGGGCAAAGCCCGCTTTTCCTAACTCGTTCTCATCTCTGTGGTGGGAGAGGTGAGAGCAGACCCAGGAGTTCTGGGAGCATTTTTGCTCTATCAGTGTAACCCATTGGGATTTCCAAACAGCACTGACTTTTTTCAATCTTTGTAAAAATCTAGAGAGATTTGGGGGTCAGGAGATAGCTTAAGAAGGAATTTCCCCATTACCTGCCATTACATTTCCTGACAACTTAAGCAACACCTATGACTCAACGGTCTGTTTTTTTGTGTGTCTGAAGTATTTCAGTAAACATCCATCCAATGCACGTGGCACTTCTATTTAGAATTCTAGGGCAAAGTGACCTCTAGTGGCCTTTCTTGGGAATTAGTTTCCAGGAAATCCTGGAACAAGGGCGTTACTGGGACTGGTCAGCGGGCAGGGAACCCAAGTCCCTTAGACAGCAGTGATCACTTTGGCTGTTAGGTCAGGGTCAGCCTGTAGGCCTGGGTTTGAATAGAATCAGATCCATCTGTCCATCTGATCAAGAAGTCCAGTCTGACCTCTTATTAGAGACTGGTTCTGCTATTGATTGGATGTGGGTCCAGGGGTCCGAGAAACTCTCATAAAGGGCCTGGGGTATTGAGTAGTTCACAGAATAATTAATAGAGCTGGAAGGAACATTGAGGAGACAGCTAGGTGGACAGAGCCAAGGCCCTGGGTTCAAATTTGATTTCAGATGATTACTAGCTGTGTGATTCTGGTCAAGTCACTTAACCCCAATTGTCTACATCCCCCCCAAATAAAAATAAAACATATATTTAAAAAGTAGAAGAAAAATGTTGGAGCTGACCAAATTCAGATGCCTTTTGAGTTGATTCACTGGGAAATCAATAGAAAGAATTTTGGGACGATTAGGGCAATAATGATGTAGCATAGGGCTAAAGTTAGGCAAGATTTGTGAAGTTGGCGTGAAATCGGTCTGTGGCCCTCCTTTCTGTTAGCACTGTGTACTTTGCAAAGCCTGTTCTCCATCCTAGGCTCTTTAGCCCCTCATGCTCTTCATCAATCAAGGGATGATCATAACTGATCAATCCACCTGTTATAACAAAAGGCAGTTTGATAGGGTGGATACAATTTCCTTGTCTATAAAAAGAGAGATTTAGCCTTTGAACTTCCTTCCACTTCCAGTTCTGTGGCTTCCTTTACAAGTCCCTCCCTCCCTCTGAGACCTCAGTTCCCTCACCTGTACAAGGAAGGAGTTGGATCATTATATTAAAAATAACCTAAATCACTCCATGTTTCCTTTTATGCACCTGGTTGTATGAAATTAAGTTTCAACTCCAAGTAAACTGTCTGATTTTGGAGATTTCACAAGATTACCCTCCTTCCTGGCAGTGTCCCAAGGCTGCTTCTCAGCCGATCCTCTCTACCAATAAGAAACCAGGTGGCTTCATCCTTACACCTTGCTTTTTACTCCCTCCAAATTGTATATTAACTGGGTAGAAGCCAAGATTCAGGAGCCCTCCTGTTACTGAGAACCTAGAGACCTGATTTGATTTGTTTCTGCAGCCACATGCTCTGCGCGATACTTGATTTCTTTATTTTGGTTTAACAGCACTAAGTAGTTTTTGCTCTGCCTCTATGATCCTATTTCCCCCTTTACAAGTCACTTCTTCTCTGAGATCCTCTCTGGGGGTCTCAATTTCCTTGTGATCTCCAAGGGTCCCACTGGCTCTGAATCTGTGTGATTTTTTAGAACTAGATTAGTTCTAGATGCTACCATCCAGCTGAATGAATGTGGACAGACCATTTCCCTCCCTCTCTGGGATTCATTTTTCTTGTTCGTAAAAAGAAGACTTTGTATTCTCTTGGCAGTGTGCTCTTCGGTGTTCTAGTTAGCTACATGACAATTGTCAATTTTTCAAGTGATAAAATGCTGGTAGTGATAGTTTGATGAAAGAGTTTGGAAAGATCTCTATAGGCTAGAATATTAGTGAAAAATCAAATAGGACGGACTTTAATAGAAATTATAACTTGTCTCAAAAAATCATTTTCACAAGTACAGGATAGAAGAGGGAGGACTAGATAATATAATTAATCTGAAAAAGATCTGAGGGTTCTAACTGGACTAAAGTTCAATGTGAATGAGAGGTGCGATATGGTAACTGGAAAAGTTAAGGTGATTTTGGGCTGCCTTGAATGGTGGAATGTCCACAAGGAGGGAGATATGGGTCCTACGCCATACTCTTGTCATACCGTACAACTGGAGTCTGGTGTTCAATTTTAGCATCACATTTTAGGAATTATATAGACCTGCTGGAGATGATCCAGAATGGCTGAAATCATCCTTTAGAAAGATTGATTAAAGGAATTGATATTTAGCCCAGAGAAGAGAAGGCTTAGGTGAGACTCAATAGTTTTCTTCAGAAACCTGTAGAGTTCTTGGATAGAACGGGGCTTAAGTTTGGCCAGAGAGGGAAGAACCAGGATCAGTGAGTTCAGGTTGCTGATAGATGGCCTTTGGTTGATAATAACTCCTTAACAGTAAGAACTAGTCCAAAGTGGAATAGATTGCTCAAAAAGTGGGTCACTGGAGGCTTTCAAACAAAGCTTTGAATATCTGATGGAAGAGACTATTGTAGGGGAGTTTCCTTTTCAGATAAGGGCTGGATTAGCTAATCTCTAAGGAGGAGATTCTATGTTCTTCCCATCTGACATTCTCTGATTTTATGAATTTAATGTGTTACCTCTCTCACCTGTATTTGTGTTTTAAAAGGATTGCCTAAGAGGGCAAAGAATGAATCTCTAAAAGTTGTATTTCAACTGCTACAAATGCTCAAAGCCCATTTTTAAAATGTCAGATATACCTGCAATGTTGGGAAAGATTGATGGCAAAATGAGAAGAAGCTGGCAGAGGATAGATAACGTTAAAGAAGTAACAAATATAATCTTGGACAAACTCCACCAACAATGCATTGATGTTCTAGTTTTCTCTAAATCAATATTTATTGAAACATTTGTAGATTTGCAAAGTGCTTTACAAATATTCTCATTTTTTCTTATAACAATTCTGAGAGGTTGTTGATAGCCACATATCCACACTTGTGTTTCTGAGGCAGATGGGGTTTAAATGACTTGTCAGTGTCTCATGCTTAGTAAAGTAAAATAGTAAAATAGCAGAAAATAGAAGAGCCAGGGATGTGCTATGGTCCACAGGGTCTCAAAGAGTCAGAGCAATAATTGTGATCATTGTGAGCCATGGTTCATTACAACTTTAGAAGGTCTGAAATCGCAGGCAATCCACAGACTAACAGAAAGATCCAAATATACCATATCATATTGCCGATGAGACTGATATGGGAGAACTGAGGTGGGCCATTTATATGGCAAGGGGGAGGAGCATTGTAGGGGTACTCCAGAAATGTTAAAATTTTGAGGGACTATTAGATCTTCTATGGAAGACTTATGGAAAATTAGATAATAAAAAATAATAATAGCTAAGCTATTATCTGTGCTAAATATTGTATAAATATCTCGTTTGATCCTCACAACCATCCTGGGGAGTACATGCTGTTAGAATCCCTATTTTATAGTTGAAGAAGTTGTTCAGGATCACACAGTCTGATCGCAGTGTCTAGGGTTGAATGTGTATGTGTATGTGTGTGTAAGCCAACCAGTTTTTGGGAGAGAGAGACAGAAAGACAGACAGACAGATAAAGACAGAGAAATAGAGACAGAGAAAGAGAAAGGCAGAGACAGAGAAAAGAGAGACAAACCAACAGAGAGATTTAAGCAAGCTAGTGAGACTCTTTTAGATCAAAGTTCATTCCTAATACAACTCCCTCCTTCTGGGGCATTCTGGCAATATATTGACTTTTTGTGGTAATTGATCAATCATCATTTATTTATTGAGCAACTACTATTATATGGATGGCACTGTGCAAAACACTGGTGATACAAAGACAGAAGTAAAATAACCCTTGTCCTCAAGGACTTTATATTCCATAAAGAGAGATAAGATAAACATACACATATACATACATATATATCTCTAAACATGTATTTATATGTGCAAAATACAGGGTGTTTGATAAATCTTTGTGTAGTTTTAAGTCTAATGGCTCAAAAATAATAGCTTTAGACTGTTAGATTTAAAACTATTCTAAGACTTTTGGGGGCCCCTGGATAAATATACACATACACACATGTGTATATACATGTACATATGTGTGTATATCCACATCCATATTTACATCTACATATCTGTCTATAGTTGAAGGACTACTTGGGGGTGAAGGTGAGGAGGGAGGATATTCTAATCACAAGGGAAAGTAAGTCCCAGAAATGGGAGATGTCTGAGGAATAGCAGCAAAAAGCTTAGCTTCCCTAGGGGTAGGGGCATGAAGCAAAAAAAAAAAAAAAGGTGTAAGCAGGCTGGACAGGCAGAACAAGATATGAAAGCAAATGTTAAATGTTCTTATTTTTTCCTAGAGGAAGCAAAGAGCTATGAAAGTTTATAGAGAAGAGGAGTAACTCCTTAGTGATGGAAGTTTATAGAGGAGTAACTCCTTAGTGATGGAAGTTTATAGAGAGAAGAGTAACTACTTAGTGATGCAAATTTATAGAGAAGAGGAGTAACTACTCAGTGATGGAAGTTTATAAAGAAGAGGAATCAACAATTACTTAGTGATTTGTTTTCTCCTCCCCAGAGGAGAGGTAAGTTGAAAATGCTCCCTGTGGTCTTTGTCTGCTGACCAGGCAGATTTCTTCCTGATGACTCCATAGTTCCATCCCTTCCCTAGGAAAAGGAACAAGTTCTGAACATTACAGTCTGACCACTAATTAATTGGAGGATTAAATTAAAATTTTATATCATTTTTAAATTCCTTTCCACTGCAGGGATATTTCCAGCTCTGCTTTAAGTGTGCTCTTCTCCAGGAAGAACGTAAGCCTTTACAGGACAGGGATTGTTTTGCTTGCTTATATTTGGATCCCCAGGACTTAGCACAGTGCTTGGAGCTTGGCAAGCAATAAATGCGTTATCTATCCACGTCACCACTGTTCTATGATTCAGTGATAAAGGTGCTGTTTGCAAGAGTGGCTTTCAGGAGAGACAGCTGGGTTATCGTTAGGATTTTGTATCATTAACTAGTTATGTGACTGTGGATAAGTTAATAAAGCTCATTGCTCTGGAGCAAGAGACCTCAGAGGCCATCTTCTTCAACCCCATCGTTTTCAGATGGGATCAGAGAAATTCATCGATCTGCCAGGAGTAAATATGAGAGCTTGGAATTGGACCCAGGTCCTAGGACTCCAAATCCAGTGTTGTATCTAGCCTACCATAGTACCATGGCTGTTATTATTATTTATGAAAGGGGGACAATATCACCTACCCTGCCTGACTTCGATATAGTAAAGGCACCAATGAGATTATGTTTGTGAAAGCTCTTTGAACCCAGAACAAGCTTTATAAATCTAAGCTGTTGTTAATAACTGTACGATTGCCTGACTTTATTCTCAGTTGGCTATACAAAGCCCTCTGGTCTCATAAGCCATTAAAGTGACTGGAGCCAAGTCAACCTCCTCACCAGTCCTTTCCTCCCATCCTGCCCCCACAACACACTCACACATCAATCATTCCAGCTTTCATTCATCATTTCTTCCACCTAGAAAAGCTAATGTGCTCTTTGTCTTCCTCTCAATGAGTCACATTCCTTATCTGCTTTTGAATCCAGCTCAGAACTTACATCTTCTTCTGGGCATCCTCCAAGATTAATCCCACCTGTTTATGCTATTTGCCTAGTCACTATTTCCCTAGATTATCTTGTATTTAGTGATAACGTGTAAGTAGGTTTTTCTTTTTCTCTTTTCAACCTATTCATGTGTTGAATGTCCTTTTCCCCAGTTAGGCAATGTTTGTGTGTTAATGTGAACACAGGCATCCTCATTGTAGTCCAAATAACTAAAAATTTTTCTCAACTTCTCTCTGTCTTTTTTTTTTTTTTTGATTCCTTCTGAATCTGTCTCTGTCTCTCTGTCTCACTATTTTTCTCACTCTGTTCTCTCTGTCCATCTGTCCTTTCTCTCTCCTCACTTTATTCTATGTACAGAAAGTACTACTTTGTTACTGGAGAGAGAATGGGATAATGGTCATCAAGCCCTCACAGAATCAGTTTTGATCTTGCTGGAGCAGATTTTGGGATTTTTATAGACCAAGGCATTTTCTCATCCTAGCTCAAAGAGCATCTTAAGTAGAAAGAAAGAAAAATAGTTTAAAAGATTTAATACATAAGGGCTTCTAGCCAATTGGCTGGAGGTTCAAATCAGAAGGAGCTGAGATAGACCCTGAGGCTCTGGACTAAAAGAGCTGACATATTCTGCTTTATGTGGAGAAAGAGCATACAAGCCAGTGGAAAACCAGCAGGTGATACCAGCAGGTGGCAGTACATTGGGGAGAAGAGACCAGAGGGTAATTTATGAATTAAGAAATCAGATTGTAATAAAAAGGGAGATTAATAAAACTGAAAGTAAAAAAAAAAATTGAACTAATAAACAAAACTAAGAGCTGGTTTTGTGAAAAAACCAACAAAACATTTAGTTAATTTGATCAGAAAAAGGAAAGAAGAAAATTAAATTGTTAGTGTCAAAAATGAAAAGCATGAACTTTCCACCAATGAAGAGGAAATTGGAGCAATAATTAGGAACTATTTTGCCCAATTGTATGTTAATAAATATGACAATCTAAGTGAAATGAATGAATATTGACAAAAATATAGATTGCCCAGATTAACAGAGGAGGAAACAAATTTCTTAAATAGTCCCAATTTTTTTTTTCTGATGCAATTGAGGTTAAGTGACTTGCCCAGGCTCACACAACTAGGAAGTATTAATTATCTGAGGTCAGATTTGAACTCAGGTCCTTCTGACTTCAGGATTGGTGCTCTATTCACTGCACCACTTAGCTGCCTCTAATAGTCCCATTTTAGAAAGAGAAATTTAATAAGCTATTAATCAATTCCCTAAGAAAATCATCTCCAGGGCCAGATGGATTTACATGTGAATTCTACCAAACATTTAAAGGACAATTAATTCCAATATTATGTAAACTCTTTGGAAAAATAGGGAAAGAAGGAATCCTGCCAAATTCTTTTTATGACACAGATATGATGCTGATACCTAAGCCAGGTAGGATCAAAATGGAGAAAGAAAATTATAGACCAATTTCTCTAATGAATTTTGATGCAAAAATATTTTTAAAATAACTTTTTATTGACAGGGGTAATTTTTACAGCATTATTCCTTGCACTCACTTCTGTTCTGATTTTCCCCCTCCTTCCCTCCACCCCCTCCCCCAGATAGCAAGCAGTCCTTTACAAGTTGAATAGGTTACAGTCTATCCTAGATACAATATATGTGTGCAGAACCGAACAGTTTTTTTGTTGCACAGGGAGAATTGGATTCAGAAGGCATAAATAACCTGAAAAGAAAAACAAAAATGCAAACAGTTTACATTCATTTCCCAGTGTTCTTTCTTTGGGTGTAGCTGCTTTGTCCATCCTTGATCAATTGAAACTGAATTAGCTCTCTTTATCGAAGAGATCCACTTCCATCAGAATACATCCTCAAACAGTATCGTTGTTGAGATATATAATGATCTCCTGGTTCTGCTCATTTCACTTAGCATCAGTTCATGTAAGTCTCGCCAGTTCTCTCTGTATTCATCCTGCTGGTCATTCCTTACAGAACAATAATATTCCATAACGTTCATATACACAATTTACTCAACCATTCTCCAAGTGATGGGCATCCATTCATTTTCCAGCTTCTAGCTACTACAAACAGGGATGCAAAAATCTTAAATAAAATATTAGCAAAGAAATTACAGCAAGTTATCCTCAGAATAATACACCATGACCAAGTAGGATTTATACCAGGAATGAAGGACTGGTTCAATATTAGGAAAACCACTAGCACAATTGACTTTACCAATAACAAACTAATAAAATCATATGATTATCTCAATAGATGCAGAAAAAGCATTTGACAAAATCCAATACCCATTCCTATTAAAAACACTAGAAAGTATAGGAATAAATGAAGTTTTCCTTAAAGTGATCAATAGTATCTACTTAAAGCCATTCCCGATAAGATCAGGAGTGAAACAAGGTTGCCCACTATCACCATTACTATTCAATATTGTATCAGAAATGTTAGCTTTGGCAATAAGAGAAGAAAAAGAGATTAAAGGCATTAGAATAGGTGAAGAGGAAACCAAATGATGGTATATTTAGAGAATCAACTAAAAAATTACTAGAAACAATTCAAAGCTTTAGCAAAGTTGCAGGATACAAAATAAATCCTCATAAATCATTAGTATTTTTATATATTACCAACAAAGTCCAAAGCAAGAGATACGAAGAGAAATTCTATTTAAAATAATTGTAGATAATATAAAAATTTGGGAGTCTAGCTGCCAAGGTAAAATCAAGAACTATATGAACACAATTACAAAACACTTTCCACACAAATAAAGTCAGATCTAATCTCTTGGAAAAATATCAAATGCTCATGGGTAAGCTGAGCTATCTGACTATACTATCTAAATAAATCTACTTATTCAGTGCCATATCAACCAAACTGCCAAGAAATTACTTCATAGAGCTAGGAAAAATAACAAAATTCACCTGGAAGAACAAAAGGTCAAGAATTTCAAGAGAACTAATGAAACAAAATGCAAATGAAGGTAGCCTAGATGTACCAGATCTAAAACTATATTTCAAAGCAATGGTCATCAAAACCATTTGGTATTGGATAAGAAATAGAGTAGTCGATCAGTGAAATAGGTTAGGCTCACAGGACAAAATAGTCAATGACTATAGTAATCTAGTGTTTGACAAACCCAAAGACCCCAGCTTTTCGGATAAAAATTCATTAATTGACAAAATCTGCTGGGAAAATTGGAAATTAATATGGGAAAACCTAGACACTGACCCACATCTAACACCCTATACCAAAATAAGATCGAAATGGGTTCATGATTTAGACATAAAGAATGATATATGCAAATTAGAAGAACAAAGGATAGTTTATTTCTCAGATCTGTGAAGAAGGAAGAAATGTGTGGCCAAAGAAGAACTTGAGTACATAATTGAAATCAAAATATTTAATTTTGATTATATAAAGTTAACAAGGTTTTGTATAAACAAAACCAATGAAGATGAAATCAGAAGGGAAGTAATAACCTGGGGAAAAATTTTTACATACAAGGGTTCTGATAAAGGCCTTATTTCTATTATTTCTAAAATATATAGAGAATTGACTCAAGTTTATAAGAATTTAAGCCATTCTCCAATTTGGTCAAAGGATATGAACAGACAATTTTCAGATGAAGAAATTAAAACCATGTCTAGTCATATGAAAAGGTGCTCTAAATCATTATTGATCAGAGAAATGCAAATTAAGACAACTCTGAGATACCATTACACACCTCTCAGACTGGCTAAGATGACAAGAAAAGATAATGACAAATGTTGGAGGGGATGTGGGAAAACTGGGACATTAATCCATTGTTGGTGGAGTTGTGAACTGATTCAACTATTCTGGAGAACAATTTGGAACTGTGCCCAAAGGACTATGAAACTGTACATACCTTTTGATCCAGCACTGTCTCTACTAGATTTATACCCTAAACAGATCATTAAGGAGGGAAAGGGACGCACATGTGCAAAAATATTTGTGGCAGCCCTTTGTGTAGTGGCAAGAAACTGGATGCCCATCAGTTGGAAAATGGCTGAACAAATTATGATATATGAATGTTATGGGATATTATTGTTCTATGAGATGATCAACAGGATAATTTCCGAGAGACCTGGAGAGACTTATGTGAACTAATGCTAAGTGAAATGAACAGAACCAAAAGATTATTATACATGGCAACAGCAAGATTATATGATGATCAGTTCTGATGGACATGGCTCTTTCATTGGTGAAGTGATTCAGACCAGTTCCAATGATCTTGTGATGAAGAGAGCAATCTATACCCAGAGAGAGGACTATGGAAACTGAGTGTGGATCACAACACAGTATTTTCACTCTTTTTGTTGTTTGTTTGCATTTTGTTTTCTTTCTCATTTTTTCTTTTTGCTCTGATTTTTCTTGTGCAGCATGATATTTGTGGAAACATGTATAGAGGAATTGCACATGTTTAACATATATTGGACCACTAGCTGACGAGGGTGGGGAATGGGAGAAAGGCAGGGAAAAATTAGAACACAGGGTTTCGTAGTAGGTAAATGTTGAAAATTATCTATGTATATATTTAGAAAATGAAAAGCTATAATTAAAAAATGAATATGATATAGTTATTATAATATAATATAATTATATGTTATTATATTATATAGTTATTATATTATAACTAATATAATTATTATTATCACCTTTGTGAAAAGTTTCACTGAAATACAAGTATAATCTGCCTATAGATAGCATGTTATCTGTATGAAAATAGTACAATATACTAATCTATCTGTGTACTAACCCAGATAATTAAAAAAATAAAAAGATGATGTGAGCCTGAAAAAAATCAGATTGTAATCCATTGATATTTCCAGAGCAGTGGATGACGCCAGGATCTCTGCCAGGAAGTGAGTGATAGCCCTGAGTAGAGATCTAGAGGGGCTGTACTCTAGCTGGAGTTTTTGATTCTCAACTCTGCTACTTATTAGTTGTATAAATTTGAATAAATGAAATAATTTGAAAAAAATTTTCTGATATCTTTTTTATCATATAGGATGACGAGGAGAATATTACTATTAAAGAGATGAATTCATCCATGAAATTTTCTGATTTCATGCACAATCTTTCCTTCCAAAGAACCTATTTTTCCATCCTCAAATTTTCTTAGAGCATTTGGAATCTCTTTTTTGACTGCAAGCACATCATATTTGTGTTTATATAAATGTGCTCTCTAGTGGATTATAAACCACCTGGGTCAGGAGCACAGTACCCTGCACATAATAGGTATTTAATACCTTTCCTGTGGAAGATGTATAGTAAAATGTTTCCACAAGTACTCATTAAGCATCTCAGTTCCAGGCTGTACCAGGCACTAGGGCTACAAGAACAAAGAATTAAATGATCCCTCTTCTCAATGGATATACATGAAAGCCCTCTCCAAAATCTAGGATTAACATTAGCTTTAGACACGGGAACAGAAGGAGCCCAAGCTCATACATAGTTTAGTGGTTCAACATGAGTCAATCTTGCCCCAG
This sequence comes from Antechinus flavipes, assembly GCF_016432865.1. Lineage (NCBI taxonomy): Eukaryota > Metazoa > Chordata > Mammalia > Dasyuromorphia > Dasyuridae > Antechinus > Antechinus flavipes. Next base: position 269,069,402 of record NC_067402.1, read on the forward strand.
CCTTGGAACCCCAGGTTCTCTTTGAATCACAGAAGTCTTTGAATCCAAATCCCCAATACCTACTGCTAGGCTTTGTCTGCCACTTAGTCACTTGCCTCCCCTGCCTGGCCATAGAATCTTGTAAGATTTGCTGGAACTTGGGCTAAACAAGTCTTGCATGTACGGTCCCTATGTGCACACAGGTCTAGACCTTCTCCGTTTGTCTTTCTGTGGCTGTCCTTAGGTGCTACTCCCATAGGCTGATAGACACCTGGCCTTACCCCACTTCCTTCTGGACATTTGCTCCTGGCTTCCCATGGGCTGACTCCCTCCTGTTCCATCTGGATCCTTGGTTATGATAGTTTGTCTATCCCTCCAGGACATGGCGGAGACAGATTAGCAACAAGAGCCTGCCCGAAGCAGACAAAGAGGAACTCAGTATCTAAGGTTATTTCTTTGGCTTGTATTTAAAGATATTGCAAAACCATGTCCTCTCATCAGTCCCTGTTTAAACATGTTCAAATGTGAATGCTGGACTCTTTTTTTTTCATTTTATGCTTAATAAAAGAACACACGGCTTTCTATTCAACATATAAACAACACATGGACAATCCACAATGTGGGCAAAGCAAGTTGAAAGAAGTTTGTAAGTGATTTCCTTCCATGCCTAAATTATCATAAACACTTGTTCCCTTGGCTACAAATCATGGCTTCATTTCTGCCCTCTCCAGCTGCAGCAAAATCCACCAGAGAATCAGATTTACAGCTGTGGCTATTCAGACCCAAAACAAAAGGAATCAGTGCTCCAGCTATCAGGCAGCTTCGGTGAGATATAGAGCTGGAATTGCTTTCTTTTTTTGAAATTTTTTTAATTGAAGCTTTTTATTTTCAAAACATATGCAAGGATAATTTTTCACCAGTGACCCTTGCAAAACCTTGTGTTCCAATTTCCTCCCCCCCCCCCATTCTCTCTCCTAGACGGCAAGTAATCCAATATGTTAAACATGGTAAAATATATGTTAAATCCAATATATGCATACATATTTTTACAATTATCTTGCTGCACAAGAAGAATCAAATAAAAAAGGGAAAAAATGAGAAAAAAATAAAATTCAAGCAAACCACAACAAAAGAAGTAAAAATGTTATGTTGTGATCCACCCTCAGTTCCCACAGTCCTTTCTCTGGGTGTATATGGCTCTCTTCATCATAAGATCATTGGATAATTGGAATTGGTCTGAATCGTTAGAGCTGGAATTTCTTTTTCTTTTATTCCTTTCCTTTCCTTTCCTTTTTCCTTTTTCCTTCCTTCCTTCCTTCCTTCCTTCCTTCCTTCCTTCCTTCCTTCCTTCCTTCCTTCCTTCCTTCCTTCCTTCCTTCCTTCCTTCCTTCCTTCCTTCTGGAATTTCTTTTTCTTTTCTTTTTTCTTCCTTCCTTCCTCCCTCCCTCCCTCTCTCTTCTTTCTTTCTTTCTTTCTTTCTTTCTTTCTTTCCTTCCTTAGGCAGTTGGAGTTAAGTGACTTGTCCAGGGAAGCTGGATTTGAATTCCGGTCTTGCCCTTATTTGAAGAATTCGTACATATGAAAGGATCATAGCAGCATAGATTTGTAGCTAGAAATCTTGCTCCCTCATTTTACAAATGAAGAAATTAAGGCACAGAGAACTTAAGTTCAGCAATTAAGAGTGAGGTATGATGTAAGAAGACTCCAGAAGTCTCTAGAAATATCCCCAGTTCCTCAAGCATATATTTAAATGTATGTATTAAGCATATATTTAAAGTAAGATTTGAAATCAGATTCTCAGTCTCCAAGTCCAGTGCCCAATTCTCTTGCTAGGTTGCCTTTCAATTAGATTTGCTCTGTTTAGCCTGAGAGGACAAAACTAGGAGTACTAAATAGGAGGTGAACAGAAGCTGGTTTTAGTTTCTTAATAAACAATTTTTGGGTCCAGATCTTTGATTTCACTGATGTATACTGGGAACTCTCAGGTGGGGACCTTCATTTCACCAGTTCAGGCCAGCACCTTTTCTGCAAGGTATGATCTTAGAGAACTAGTAAGTAATGGCAGCCGGTGATAGAATGCTGTGGCCGTCAGGGAAGGGATGCCATGAAATGCAAATGAGTGGGATTTGCGAGCTCACCAGTCTCACTTTCTCCTCCAGAGCCATCTGGGTCCAAGATATGGGTCAGAATGACTGGAGATGACCCTGGAGGCATGTTCTTGGAGACCTTAGCCTTTTAAAGCTAAGATCTTTTACAGGTCTTTGTTTTACTGAGACAAGCACCCATTCAATGATAAGGTTAGGTAAGAATTGAGGCAGAGAATGGTCTTTTTTTTACCTAATCAAAAAAAAAAAAATCAATCCTGAGAGTTTCTGGCCAAAATAGAAACAATTGTTATTTCCGTTCACTCTGAGCCAATCACGACCCAACAATAACTAAATGGCCTGGACTTCTTGCAATTTTGATTTAAGGGATGGATTTTGAGAGAGAAATCTAGTCTGTAAATCCCAAGATATCTTGGGAGGTTTCAGTGATCAAAATGTATATAGATAATTTTTTTTGTAGGTTAATCTGCAGGTTAAAACCAATTCTCTAGAATGCACTATTATAAGAGAGGAAGAAGGGATAAATTTGTCAATTCACAAGTCAGTATTAAGCGCCTAGTGTGTTCCAGGTACCATACTAGCTAGACTTTGGGGCTAGAAGCCAAAATACTCTTAGGCAAACAGTTTTTCAGAGGTAGCATCCATATGGCTTGCTACCTGGGAACAAAAGGGGTGAATTATGGCATTATAAGCAGAAATGGTCACCACTCTGAAAACCAGAAGACCCAGAAATACCTGCGGATTTTTTCCCCCCACAGGTCCATCTACTATCTACCTCCATCACCCGCTGTACTCTTAGATGCCATACTTAAGAAAAACACAAAATTTCACAAACATGTAAAATTACAATACACAGCAATGGTGTCGCAGGGGTCCTCAAACTACGGCTCAGGGGCCAGATACAGCAGCTGGGGACGTTTATCCCCCTCCCCCAGGGCTAGGAAGTTTCTTTATTTAAAGGCCCACAAAACAAAGTTTTTGTTTTTACTAGAGTCCGGCCCTCCAACAGTCTGAGGGACAGTGAACTGGTCCCTATTTAAAAAGTTTGAGGACCCCTGAGTGGAAAGCCAGCTGAATTTGAGGGCAGAGGACCTGCATTAGAATTCTTGGGGCATTCACTTCATCTCTGGGGGTTCTTGTTTCCTTCTCCATAAAATGGGTAGGGGTTGCCCTTGGGGTTCCTTTGGGTCCCAGGTCCTAAGGCCCCATGAGCTTTAGACCCTTCAAGATCAGAGGGTATTTATTGAGGACGGGGTGGGGGGAAGGAGGGGAAAAGTTGGAGCAGAAGGTTTTGCAAGGGTCAGTGCTGAAAAATTACCCACGCGTATGTTTTGTCAATAAAAAGCTATAATTAAAAAAAAAAAGATCAGATGGTGGTGGAAAAGTCCCACATTGACAAAAAATAAAATCAATAGACATTGAAAGGCTGGGAAGTTTCAGTTGGGAGTGACGGAATTCTGCGTTATTCCACTATTAAATAAAATGCAGGCTAGTTCATGGAGCCCCGCCATACTGGATATGAGAACTCACTCACAGCGGCTCCTAGTCCCATACAATGGGACATTGAGCCTAATTTTCACCCCTTTTTTTTTTTTTTTTTAATAATGAAGGGGAAAAAAAAATCTGATTTTCCCATCCATCTAAAAGTGCGATTTGTTTCCGCCGCGCTTGGACTGCCAGAAGGGGGCGCTCTCTGCCAGTCCTTGGCACTGGGCTGCGCCGGCCCGGGCTGCGTGAGCTGGGAACAAAGGCCGGCCGGGGGGATGCTCCCGGTCTCTGCGCGGGTATAAGGGAAGCCAGGGGACAGACACGGGGAGGGGTTTCCTAGGGCCGGCCCCCGCGGCTTCCTCAGTCTGTGGCCGGCCGGGCCTTCCCTGCTCAGGGTTCCTTCCGCGGGCCGCGGGCCGAGTTATCCCGCCGGGAGGGGGGCTCTCCAGGGCAGCGGCTGGGCCCTCCCGGGCTTAGCGCGGCTCCCGATACAACGGAAAGGCTAAGTCCTCGCGGGCCCAATCACGGCCCAAGCAGGAGAGAGCCTTCGCAGCCTAGTTCCCTGGCGGCTCAGAGAAGTGCAGCGGCTCTCCCGAGGTCACACAGCTCAGCCACGCCCTCGGCAGTCCCGGGGCCCGCGGGCTCTGTCGCGGGGGAAGGACCTGCTCGGGAAGCTTTTCTGAGCTGCAGTCAGACAGCCGCCCGGCCAGAGTGGGCACCCGGGTCCTGGAGCCGCTTCCTCCACGGGCCTCGCGGACATCCGCGCGCTTGCTTTGCTGGGCCTCAGTTTGCTCATCTGTAAGCGGGGCCGGCTGGGTTCCTATAGTTCTATGGGGCTGCGTGTGAGCCTGGCCAAGACAAAGGTCATGTGGATGGGGGGGAGGGGTCCTTAATAACGTCACTTCTTGCGCCGCTGACTGGGGACCGACTCACAGACCGAATCGTGTCACAAATGCATCCGGGGCTCCAGCTCCCCTCGGGTGCGGGAGAGTGCGGGACTCCATCCCTGGCAGGACACGGCTTCTCAGGGTGAGAGGGGTGAACGGAAGACCAGTGTCCTCTGTTTGATAACGGTGGTCATAATCCTATTAATAAATACATGACACGAATGAGAAATAAAGCACTTTAAGATTTGCAAAGGGCTTTACAAATATTTCATTTTGAAATAAATAAATAACTCAAAATAACAGAAATAAAACTAACATTTGCAAAGGGCTTTGAAAAATTTTTTATAATAATTAACTAATAAATAAAAAAGCACTTTAAGATTTGTAAAGGGCTTTACAAATATTTCATTTGCTAACAAACAAATAATACAAATACATAATAATAATATAAAGTACTTTAAGATTTGCAAAGGGCTTTACAAACACTTCATTTTATAATAAATAAATAATACAAATAACAAATCAAGAAATAAAACACTTTAAGGGCTTAAAAATACTTCTTTTTAAATTCACAACAATCTTGGAATGTTGGGGTTATCTTTGCCCCCATTTTATAGATGAGGAAACTGAATCAGATGGAGAGTGAGTTGCCCAGTGTAACACAGCTACAAAGTGTCTGAATTTGAACTCAGGTTTACAGATCCCAAGTTCAACCCTCCATCCACTATAATACCAAAGCATGATAGAGTAGATGGTCTTCCTAGGAGGATTTCTGTTCCTTACTCTTTTTCCCCTACCCTGACTGGCTCAGGTATCATCAAGAAAGATCCCCTTGTATGTCTTTTTGATCATCTGCTCTCTTTAACACATGGGGTGAAAATTAGGTTCAATGTTTATACAATATTTGGAGATATTAATGGACCCAGTAAATTTATATATTGTATACATATGTTATCAGTTCTATCTTGGCTAACCCACGTTTTAAAAATGCCTTTCCCTTAAATCAACATGTGTTTATTAAGCCCCTACTGTGCACTACCCACTAAACTAAGTGCTGGGTGTCTATAGGGAGGCAAAAGACAGATCCACTGTGTGCTAGCCACTGCATTAAGTGCTGGGTGTCTATAGGAAGGCAAAAGACAGATCCTGCCTTCAAGGAGATTACAGTTTAATGGAGGGTGTGTGTGTGAAGTGACATGTAAATAACTACATACAAAAACACTTGGGTTAGAAGGGCTCTCCCTTTTGGAGGGCCTTCTACCCTTAGAAATGGTTGGTCAGAATCCTCAGGTCTTCAAAGATGTTTGTCTTTACCATGTTGTAAGTATCTTATAAGTGGTTCTACTCATTCTGTTAACTTCATTTGCTATCAGTTCATACAAGTCTTCTTAGGTTTCTCTGACATTGTCCCTCTTGTCATTTCTTCTAGCACAATAATATTACATAATTTGTTCAGCCAGTCCCCAATTTTTGGGTACCACCTTAGTATTAGCTACCATAGTAAGTACAACTATAAATATATTTTCTTCATATGGATTTTACCTTTTTAATCTCTTTGGAGTATATACATATACAATGCTTTTAATAACTTTAAGGTTCTCCCTCAAAAAAAATCATAATCAACCAAGTAATAACTATTTATGAAGTATTAGTCTTGAGAGAGAGCAGTGGAGTGAACTTGCCTCAATCAAGAAAGTGTGGATTTAAGTTTCCCCCCATACTAGGGGTATGACGTATTGAGCAAGTCACTTAACCCCTCATTGCTTGAAACTCTCTAAGTACTAGCAACTGGGGATACTGAGGCAAAAATAAAAAAACTCTAGTCCTCAGAGAGCTTATACTCTCTCTAGTCACGGTGAGGGCATGGGAAAACCATCACCGCTGAAAAATTTAGAACAAATGACCAGTGAAGGAGAAATGCCGAGGAGAAGAAACATGAAGGATGTCATCAGAGAGATCTGTACCTGGAAAAGATGGTGGGCTGCTCCCTCGGTGGAGTAAGGGATGAGCAGTGATCAACCATAGTCCATCAACAGTTGGGTTGGGCTCCCTGTGGGGATGTATGGAAGGACATAGTGATGCTAGTGATACAAGATGGGAAGGCATAAATGGGATGCAGCCTACATTGCCCAATACCAACATTTATAAGAAAAATGATCCATTGAAGGATTAAAGCCTTGAAAGCAAAATCATATCCAAAATGAAATATTAGATTTTTGAGAATAATAATAAACTTCATAGCGGTTCCTTCCGTCTATGCGTGAGGATACAGGACGAAGGCATGGAAATCGATATTTTTTTCCTACCTTATTTTCTATATATTTAAAATAGTCAAGAAAAAGCTGCCCATTTTTCTTAACGTGCAATAGCTTCATCATACCTTCTTGCATGGATGAAGAAAGGCAAGGGTAGGAGAAGACCTATTTGATCATTATTTGGTTTCTGACTTGCACATTTTTTCTCCATTAATCTTTCACATAGAACAGATGCTTTGGGTGCAGAGCTTTTTTTTTTTTTTACGAGAAAAATGTCCAAAATATGTGGGTGTGCTTTTGGCTAAAGGTTTACCCAAATACGGATTTCAGATTCAAGCATGGGAAAGTGTATTCGCTTTAATGAAAAATGCACATTGAGCACAACCTCATTTTTTTTCCCTCCAAAGTGCGGACTCCCAGCAATGGGGGGAAACATGTAGAAAAACTCACATTTGTGAGAAATGTGGTACTGACATAAAAAAGAAAATAAAAAGTATTCCTTTGTATCCTCTGCTGGTGGGGCCAGGCTAACACAGTTCCCCTGGGAAGTGAGATAATGGGATCTTGCAGGCATAATTGAGGACAGTCATGTTTCTACAAGAGAGAAAAAAAAATCCCACAGAACTGAAAATGGAGAGTTTGAAATTGTGACTGGCTGTTTGAAGAACCTGATCCTTTCAGGAGAGACAGCAGGGAAGAACCGAACAAACATATCTAACTTTACCAGAGAGATCTGAGAGGAAACATAAAGATGCAGAATGAAAACATGGAATTTTCTTTGTTTCATTGACTGGTGTAATAAATAATGAGGAAAACTCAGGTGAGGAAAGTAATCTGCTGACCTCTGACTACATCTAGACAGTAAAGAGCCCTGTGTAAAATATTCTTTAGAAACAAGTCATGAAAAATAAGAGAGTTAACTCTTTTCATCTACTGGAGGCTACTTGCATGTTTTTAGAAAGTCGTCAAATTAATTGTATAAATATGTATGCATATATTGGATTTAACATATTTCTACCGTGTTTAACATATATTGGATTACTTGCCATATAAGGGAGAGCATGGAGAAGGCGGGGAAATTAGAACACAGGATTTTGCAAGGGTTAATGTTGAAGAATTGTCCATGCACATGTTTTGAAAAGTAAAAAGCTTTAATAAAAAAAAGAGTCATCAGATGCCTCATATTTAATTTGGATCCTTCCCTTTTTCCTTCATCTACTTTCTGCCCTTTTACAATCCTCCCAAGCCTGGTCTCCCTTCCCGTGTCCGGTTTGTGGAATGTTTCATTCCCTTCAAGGTTTGATACTGGCAGCTCATTTCATGAACTCAGCCAAAAGTACTCCCTTCATCTCTAAATGTCTCCTAGCAATTTGTACCTTTCCTTTGCATTTCTATTGCAATGTAGGTTTGTGTTCATGTCTTCTCTTCTTCCCCCTCGCCCATTTGAGTATGGATGATTTGATTTTAGGGAAGGAATTTACTTCATATTTGGATCCCTAGAGTTTACTTAACATGATATGATGCTTCATACATCCTAGGGACCTAATACAGCTTTGTTGGATTGGATTAACTTCAATAGAAAGAGGAATATAAGTAATCCTTGCATCAATCCTTTCTCACACAAAGGGCCTGGGGATGCTTTGGAGATCTCTCATTTGCCGAACTCATTCCCTCCCCCATTCTCAGGTGAAAGCTGGAAACTCAAATATCTGGGCCTTTCCTAAGGGCTGCTATCACCTTCCCTTATGAGCAGTAAATCAAGCAACAAACATATTAAAATGATGAATTAAAGACAAAATTTGGGAAACAGTCCCGGCCCTCAGCTTAAATTCTAATGGGGAAGTGCTTTAAACGCCAGAGTTTTTATATTGTGCTCCTGAATGTAATAGCCACTGGAGTTCACTGAGTAGGGGAGTGCATATAGGACCTCAGTTTTAGGTAACATCACTCTGGTAACTGAGTAGAAGATGAGTTGAAATAGAATGAGACTTAAGGCAGGGAGATGAGTTGAGGGGTAATTGCAGTAGTCGCAGGTGGGAGCTGTCAGTCGTAAGCAATTAATAAGCATTTACTGTGCTAGGTGCTGGGGATATAAAGAGTGGCAAAAGATTGTCTAATGGGGAAGAAAACATGCAAATAGTTATGTACAAACAAAACATATAAAAGATGGATTGGAGATGATCAACTGAGCTTAGAGAAATGCTATGCAGTTTACCTGACGAGACAGATATTATGGAGGTAGAAAGAAAAAAAAATGGTAGCTGATTAAATAAAAGGTAAATAAGAGTGAGGATTCAAAGATGGTACCCAAGTGATGAGAAAGATGCTGGTGCCTTCAACAAAAATCTGGAAATTGGAAGAGGGGAAAAGACAAGGAAGTGTATTTTAGACATATGCATGGGACATCCATTTTATGAGTGTCTACAAGGCAGCTGATGATGCTGGACGGGAGCTCTGGAGATGGATTTGGGCTTGACACACATCTGGGAACATCTACCCAGAGCTGGGTAATGGAACCCCAGGGAACTGATGAGTGATGAGAAAGATGCTGGTACCTTCAATAAAAATTTGGAAATTGGAAGAGGGAAAAAGACAAGGAAGTGTATTTTAGACATGTGCATGGGACATCCACTTTATGAGCGTCTAAAAGGCAGCTGATGATGTTGGACTGGAGCTCTTGAGATGGATTTAGGCTTGACACACATCTGGGAACATCTGCCCAGAGCTGGGTAATGGAGCCCATGGGAGCTGATGAAGCCATGGAAGGAGAGAGAGAGCAGAGAAGGAAGTGGAAGTCCCTAACTTTTAAAACACCAAAGAACTATTACTAGAGTAAGGAAAGGATTTACCTTCAAGTCCACAAAAGGGAAAGATACCCTTCCTCCCTCCTCTAATCAGCTCCCCCTCCAGGGTCTCTTTCGGTCTTGGTGACTTAGTCACATTCTGGACTGGACCCCAGCAAAGGAGAAGGCTGGACCTTGTTGCTCTCACTCTGTCAGCTGTCCTCTTGGTATATCCGGAGCCCCTGGGCTCTGCTCCTGACAGGCATTGTGGATCCACTGCTGCTCCTGCTCCTTCAGTCTAGCTTGTTTCCAAATGCCTGGCTGCTCTCCAAAGGACCATTCCAACTACTGAGTTGCTGGACAGTGGAGGGATTATCCTAGAGCCTCAATGGACAGTTTTACAGGTCTTTCCTGCCTCCAGGGTATGGAATACTTCCAACCTAATTAAACTTTTTGTTGTTTACACCTGGGTCCCACAAACCATTCTTTCACAAAAAGAGTCTCTCCTCATGGCAATGGAAATGCTTCTTTCCTGAACTGCTCCTAATTAGTTCAGAACTTCCTTCCTTCTCTTCTGCTCTTCCTGGTCTCCCCATGTCTCTCCTTTTAATTTCAGCCTCACCCATTGAACTGATCAGCCTCTTGCTCTCCTTCCCTTGGTTCTTCCTTCTCTTATTTTCCTATGAGGCAAATGGGCTGGTTTATGTAAATTACCCAGAAATTTTTCTAGGAGAACCCCCTGAAAGAAACTGCGATGGGCCAAAGTGAGTTCTTTTGAAAGATACTCTCAGTATAAGCACTTGTATACATTTTAGGAGGGAGAAGGGGCAAACCTTCCCTATATATAAAAAAGAACATTTTTTATGTTAGAAATATAGAATTCTATTTGACTTATACTTCAAATAAACACATTTTAATTCTATGTTGTAGCCAATTATTCTATTTAGTACATTGAATACATTATCCAATATTGTAATATTATATTTGATATTCTACTCAATACAATGAGTTAAAAGAATTACTCTTCAGCTATATGTTGTACCTGGTTCTGTAGTTGAGATAGAATGAGGAAGTTGAGGGAGAAGTTACTGTTGGCTAAAAAATTCTTTCATAGTCTTCAGGTCCTGAAAAGTAACCACCTAATTCATTCATTCATATTACTCTTTCAGATAATAACTAATGAGTAACAGATGAGCATTACCTATTTTAAAAATGAAAATGTTTTAATTGCCAATGAAAATTTAGTAGTGTAAAAAGTTTTATTCTACAATTTTCCTTGTTCAAAAGAGAAAAAAACCTCGTTTCTTGCTTTAGAAAGATGAGTATTTTGTATTTTATTTTAATCTATAATCATAGTTATTATTATAATAGCTTACATTTACATGACTATTTAAAGTATGCAAAGTGTTTTTCAAATATGAATTCATTTTTATCCTTATTACAACTCTGGGAGTAGTTGCTCCTATATCCCAATTTACAGATAAAGGTCTAGAATAATAATCTTATTTTGTGACCTTCTATAATATTACAGCGAATGACGGAAATTCCTATCATGGCTCTGCAATTTCAGACACCAATGGCATCACTTCTTGTTATCAGAAAGAAGGAAGCTAAGGATCAGAAGGAAAAAAAATTAAAACAAGGCCAGAGTTTCTCCATCTTGTCTACTAAAGAAAGAACAACTATAAACGCTGGATTTTGAGTCTGAGGATGTGTGCTGGAATCCCAGCTCGGCCAGTTACTTCCTGTGTGACTTTAGGTAGGTCATATACCTTCTCTAGGACTCGGTTTCCCCATCAGTGAAATTGGGGAGAAGGCTGGACTAGTTGACCTCTGAGATGTAAATATATAATTCTATGATTGTAAAATGGAAGAAATACTATTCTAAAATCAGCAAGCACCAACGAGTTTCTAAGAGAAAGAGAAAAGAGAATTTGAATCTGATATTTGCAAAGTGCATTATTAATGCAAAAAAAATTATATGAGTGTAAGTTATTATCATTAATTAGGAGGCAGCCAGGAGCCACAGAGGATAGAGATTTGGACCCGGAAGCAGAAAGACCTGAATTCAAATATGTCCTTAAGCACTTATTGCATGACTCTGGGCATGTCACTCACCCTCTGTCTGCCTCAGTTTCCTCAACTGTAAAATGGGGACCATAATAGCGCTCGCTTTTCAGGGCTGTTGTGAGGAACAAAAGAGGTAATATTTGTTATAAAAAAAAAGTGTTTAACAATGACTGCTACTAAATAAATAAAAACCTATTTCCCTCCTTCCCATTGGAGGCTAAGGCTAAGCAAAAATAAAAAAGACAAAGTCTGCAATGGGCTCATCTCCTCTCACTTGTCTCCATGATCTCTCTTTGGGAAAGGGTTATATTTTCAGCCAGTTGTCTCCCTGCTAAGGTGTCAGCTGATGATACCCTAAGGCAAGGGTTCTTGACTAGAAATCTGTAAATTTTAAAAAGTAATTGCTAACTGCATTTCAGTATAATTGGTTTCATTTATAATCTTCTGTATTTTATGATTTGCATTTAAGAACATTTCTGGGAAGGGTTCTACATGGCTCACAACCCAAAACCTCTGCTTTAAGGTATAACCAATTCCCAGGAAAGTCTGTATTTTTAGAAGACCGTTTTAAAGACCAAAAACCTTTCAAAGTTAGGAATCTTTGATGAGGGGGCTTGGGCCCTCTGGTGCAGAATATTGAGGATGGAGACAATATTAGTGGCTGTGGGATGGAGATCAGGGAAAGCTTACACAGGAGTTGCCCTATTAAGGAAGATACAGACAGATCCAGAGAATTAAAAATGAGGAAGGAGTGAATTCCAGTAAGATGCATTAGAGAAATTCCCAGTGCCAGTGGGATGTGTTGGGAAGGCAGGGACTGTGGCTGGTACTGATTTGTAACCCATATGTGGTCTGGTACGTGGTGCTTTGTAAGCAATAGGAAGGAAATAAGTGTAGAGATGGGTGTACATCCATGAAAACAGGAGGCAGATTTGTGCAGGTGATTCACTCTGTTAAATGACTCATATCACTTTATACTTGAATTTATGGATGTTAAGTAAGTCAGATGCTTATCAATAATTTCTTCCTGACAGAGTTTCTTTTACTTATTCATGTAGCAAATATGTGTGTATATGAATGTGTATTTATAGAAATGTGAATAAATATGCTTTTAAGTGGGATTCTGACTCAAAGGGTGATATGCTCTTTTAAAGCAGCCTTTAAAATGTCCATTTTTGGGGAATCTAAAAATATCTAACTATATATACATAAACAGAGATATAAATATATTTTTCTATGTGGGTGCATATAAATATTTTTAGATTTTTAGATTTTAGATAAACAATGATTAGCCCCTGGAGAAGAACTGAGGCAATATACTCTTATTCCTTTAATGGGGAGATGGGGGATTGTGGGTGTGGAATATTGCATATATTGTTAAAGTCAGCGTGTTGATTAATTCTACTGAATTGCTTTTTTTCTCTTTTAAAATATTTTTCATAAGGGATGGTTCACAAGCTAGAGAGGGAGGGGTTCATACAGAAAGTGATGTAAAAAAATTAGTCTTTTTTGTCTGTAGTAAATTACTTCATACAATATCCAGGCATTTGAAGTCAACACTATCTAACAAATATTACATTTGTCATTACACAATAAATGCAGAAATCCATGGAAAGAAGTTTCCTGAAAGCCAACACATTTGGCTCTAATGACATAATTCAGTGGAGAAACCCTGAGAGAAATTATTTCTCATTTGTACGGCTTGATTAGGCTTCCCAGCCCACTGGAAGCTCTGCAGTGGATTTGCAAATCTTTGAGCACAGCAGGGAAAGGGAAGATGTGGGGTGCAAACTCCTCCCACGTCCCCTTCATCCTCTTAGGTCCCAGATCTATGGGCATGTGCTTACACATATGGCATGGGTTCTAGAGAGTGATTTGGGAGCTTATTTGGGGTTTTCTCTGAAGGTGCTTGGGAAGTGGAGAGGTGGAGAGAGCTGAAGGGAGTTGGAGGAGAATTGCTACTGGGTGACAATTAAACCTTTTCTCCCCTCCCCTCTTGTCCTCTTTCACTTTCTAGCTCTGGACCCCACATCTCTTTCAGTTTGCCCCTCATTGTCCCCTTCTGTCATTGTCCATTGTCTCTTTATCTCTCTGTATCTCTCCATCTCTCCTTCTCTATTTTTTTGTCTTTGTCTCTTTCTCTGTCTCTCTGTCTTTATCTGTTTCTGTCTCTCTCCATCTCTCCTGTCTCTCTGTGTCTCTGTTTCTGTCTGTCTCTGTCTCTCATTCTGTCTCTCTGTCTCTTTGTCTCTATGTCTCTATTTCTGTCTTTCCATCTCTCTCTCTCCCTGTCTCTGTCTCTATCTCCCCCTCCTTCCATATCTCTCTGTCTCTGTCTGCTTATTTATCTGTTTCTCTCTGTCTTCCTCTTCCTCCTCCTCCTCTTTTTTCTTCTTCTTCTTCTTCCTCCTCCTCCTCCTGCTCTTCCTCCTCCTCCTCTTTCTTCTTCTTCTTCTTCTTCTTCTTCTCTTCTTCTTCTTCTTTTCTTCTTCTTCTTCTCTTCTTCCTCCTCCTCCTCCTCCTGCTCTTGCTCTTCCTCTTCCTCCTCCTCCTCCTTTTTTTCCTCCTCCTCCTCCTCCTCTTCCTTTTTCTCTTCTTCCTCCTCCTCCTCCTCCTCCTCTTCCTCTCTTCCTCCTCCTCACAATGTCAACACAACACAATCACACGCTTTTCTTAAAGTGAGTGCCTTTTCCATGGACAGGAGCCAGAGAAAACATCTGTTATACAGGAGTGTTCATTCATTTGTTGTAACCAGATCAAGTGAAGCTCTTTTCTATGATTCCTTTTCTTGGGCACTGAAATAGGTTTACTGTACAGAATGTTTCTCTGTGGTATATTCTTTAATGGGATACAAAACAATAATTAACTGCCTACACTGTTTATCAGTCAGTTAACATGAGGAAAAGAAAAGTGGCTTGCATTTGTATAGCTCAAATTTCTAAAGTTCACATTGTAGGTTTGTAAACTATTTTCCTGACTGCAACTTTGTATGGTAGATAGCTTGCATATTAATATTCCCATTTTAAGATGAGAAAATTGAGTCTTAGGAAACTTATAGCTATTCCTGATTTTGGCACAGAATTTAATAAATTCTCTTATCTTATTCTTGTATGAAAGATGGAGAGCTAAGAACTGCACAATAATACAAACAGATTCAGATTTGATTGAAAAAACAAGAAGGAGGTCTCCAGTGGAATGCCATAGGAATCTGTCTTAGGGCCTACACAGTTGCATTAAGATATATATGACAAGTTGATCACAGTAGGGGAGGATAGTTAATACATCACCTAAGGATTTAAGAAAATCCTAATAGTTTAAAAGCTTAGAGACTGAATTTAGTACACTTACTAGCTGTATGCCCCTGGGTAAGTCATCTCATCCTTTTTGCCTTAGTTTCCTCATCTATAAAATGAGCTGGAGAAGGAAATGACAAACTACTGTAGTATCTTTGCCAAAAAATCCCAAATGGGGTCACAGAGAATTGGATATGACTGAAAAATGACTCTACAATAATAATAACATGAAACTTAACAAAGAATAATTGTAAAGATTTACCCTTAGGTTCAAAAATTAATTTCATGAATACAAAATGAAGGCAGGAAAACCATTTATCTGAAAAATACTTTGAGTGGACTAAAAGCCATCAACATTGTGCCATGGTGGTCCAGAAAGCTAAGACAGCACCAGAGGGATCAGATCCAGAGGGAGTGGGGGTGGAGGGTATAGTCTCTTGGTGGATGACATTACTTCTCTGGAATACTATATTCAGTTCTGGATAACAGTTCTTGTTTTGGCAGGGTCATTGGTAAGCTGGCGAGTTTGGTTTGGTTTACAAAATGATTTCCCTATGCTAATTCTATAAGGTACTTTGGTTATTCCCATTTTAAGTTTAAGAAGCTGACCCACAGAAGTATTTGATATATGACCTTGTATTAGTTTTAGTAATGGTCATACAACTAGGAAGCCAAAGAGTTAGAATTTGAACTTAGCTCTTCCGCTAATCTATCTCTCTTTCTGCTGTTTTTATACCTTTTTTGTGCAAGTCAAAACTCTGATTTATTATTTTGTTGATTTTCTAGACTTAAGAAAAGTGATGGAAAATGATAACAATGAAGGTTAAGCTTAAAAATATGTTGTGTATATCTTTTTTCAAAGAGCTACTTGTTAAAAATTTACCAGTATTTATGCACCTTCTTCAGAAAAAAAGAAACAATATTAATTGTTAGAAATGTCCAGATTTAGAATGAAAAGCATCAGGAGGTGGTGGATTTGCTTTTCCCCTGTTGTTCTCTGAATTCTTTCTAATATCTTCCTTTGCTTCCTAGGTTGTGAAGTCAAACAACTTAATTATTTCTAGACACTCTTTTTAAAAATTAACAATTGCCCTGACATTCGTTGTTCTGGGCTCACAAGTAGTATTTCCCGTGCCCGTTGGCTATTCCTGTGGACTCTTGTGCCATGTGTAGCACCTCCCCCAGGGCTCCTTTGCCAATTCCCATGCCAAGGGACAGGCTGAGTTCCCAGCAGGCAGCTGACTCCTATTTCTCAGGGTCTGACTGGGTAATCCTGAAGGACTAGGGTTTTTAGCTCATAAATCCCCATCAATGTAGTGCCCAATGTGCCAGCCAGACTTCCTCAGCCTTTTAAAAAGGATGTTTGCTAAGGTGGTATAGTAAAAAGAATTGATACAAATTCACCCAAGCTGAATATTTAATTCCTTCCCCTTAATACACAAGATCCTGGGGAGAGTGGGTTCAACTTGAAAGTCCAAGGCACACTTAAGGAACACATGTAGCAAGGGGTTAAGTTCTTCTTCTCTGGGAAGTCCTCATGGAATTTCCCTCAGAGAGAGCCGTCTGTTGGGCTTTGAGGATCAGTGACTTCTAGGGTTCCTAGTTAACATTCCCTCTGCTCTAGGATGTCTCTTTCCCGAAAGCTGCTTCGTCCCTCAAATTGCTGTTTTCTGTATCTTTCTGTATTTGTGTCTTGTTTCCTACTCTGGGTTTTTTGGGCTGTTGTCTGATGGTTTGTATGGGCTATTGTCTGTTGCTCATTGGTCCAATCTCTCCAATATCATAGTCAATTATATGGATGGAGGAGGAAAAATCTGGCACTCCTACTCTTAATTGATATTTATTCCCCTTTTCCCACAGGCTCTGCTGCTGTGTGTACAATGGTCCCAAGCTCGGGGTTCTTAGACTAAATAACTCCTGAAGTTCTCTCCATCTCCCCCCTACCCTCAGAAAAAGGGTGAGCCTATTTGGTTAGCTTACCACAAGAGGCTTGTACTTTGTAAATGGATTAATTGATATAGATAGTCTTATTTATATACTTAAAACTCCATCGTGACCTTCCAGTGGTCCTCAAAGTGTAATCCAAAAAATTGTTGGGGTCTCTGAAACCCTTTCAGAGGGTCTACAAATTCAAAATTATTTTTTATTTCTAATATAGTAAATAGCTATAAATATAACCCATGTGAACAAAAACTCTTTGAACAGATCCTCGATAGTTTTTTAACAACATGAAGATACTGAGAACAAAAGTTTGAGAACCATTGCCTTAGACATTAATGGAAAGGGAAACTTGTACGACCACATCTTCCCTGGATTTGGTGACCTTGACCCTTTTCTTTTGTGGAACACTTCTCTTATTTTTCAGAAGTACGTTAGATGCTACTTTATTCTCTCACTATGAGATGAAGATGAATGAATAAATAAATGAAGTGGAATAAGTGAATGAAAAAGCTTTCATTAATTAGATGTTAGATTTTGTGCTAAAAGAGGAAGGAGATATAAATACCAAAAAATGAGCCAGGGATTTTTTGTGCTACCTAACACGTATAAGGTAGTGTATGTGACGCCATGTAACACATCCACTATTCTGTTATCTCTCCCTCTAATAGGGAAAGATAATGCACGTAGGGTAGCACATATAGATGGAAATCGGGCCCACCTGGCAGAGGGATGGCTGGATGGGGTACACAAGGCCCCATCTGGAATATAAACTAAATGAGTTTATATTCACCCAAGGCTGAATCCAGATGCCTGGGCTGTGATTGAGTGAGTAACATGGAGTCCATGACGGGGTCCCAGAGGCTCGGTCAGACGGAGAGGAGCAGCAAGAGCCCCTCCAGACCAGGGATGAAGGACGGCCTGGGAGTGGACGCTCGCGGGGCCGGGAAGGCCCTGAGATCTCCGCTCTGTCAGCACAGCCTTGTGACTGCTGGCAGCTTCTCCCAAACTAGGAAGGCCTCCAGGCTCATTCCCATGAGAAGCCGGGCCCGCTGTTTGAACCCGGCCTGGCTCAGCACCGAGCTCATCGGCAGAGAGGCTGGTGACCAGGGAGAGTGATGTGACCACGGGTGACCCGTGGCAAGTGCTAATCGTGTCCTCCAAGCACCCCGCCCCCATTAGTGTCATCTGCGAACTCGATGAGCTCGCCTCCCATTTCATCATCCCTGACAACAGCCTCGCAGCTGCATTCCCACAGTTGCTGGTGATTCACCCACGGGCTTTTTTGGCCGCTCCGAACGAATCTGGCTTGCCTTGGTCTGGGGGGTTCAGGGCCCAGAAAAGTGCCTGACCCCGTTCCGGGTCTCGGGCCCAGGTCTGGTTCTGACTCCGGAGCTGCCCTGGGCACCCTGACTGCCAGTGCGAACAGCCCCGGAAGCCTGGAGCGCAGCCGGGCTCGGGGCCTGTTAGCCGCGTGGCCATGGGAAATGACTGCATCCGGGCACCCCGGCTTTCTCATCTCTAAAATGGGATCATAATAATACCCACCCGGCTTCTCCCTAGGGCCGTCTGAGGCAAGAGCTACAGGAGAAATGTGGATCGTCGGTATTACTGACAAAGGGGTGGCCAGCACAGCCGGGAGAGTGCTGGGGAAGGCCGAGTTCAGGGCTGACCTTGGACATGGGCTGGCTGGGTGACTCTGGGCAGGTCCCTTCTCCCCGTTTGCTGAGAAGGAAAGGCAAATCCCTCCTGTATCTCTGCGAGAAATCCCCGAATGGGCCAAGGAGAGCCGGACAAGACTGACAAAAGTGGGCAAAACTCTGAGATCTGTGCTGGGGACACGTCTTATATACTTCTCTGTGTGTGTGTATGAGTGTGTGTGTGTGTGTGTGTGTTTATTTATTTCTATCTGTATGTATATATATATTTCTCTTTCTCTTTCTATATATAACCACATACATATATATTTCTCTCTCCATCTATATATATAATCACATATATATTTATCTCTCTCTATATATAATCACATATATTTCTCTCTCTCTCTCTCTATATATATGTATATATATATATATATATATATATATATATATATATATATAAAATCACATACATATATATAACCACACACACACACACACACACATATAAAATATATTTATATCTCCACAAATGGGATATGAGAAACAGCATGGAATGGTAGGGAAGAGCCAAGCTCAGAGACAGGAAGCCTGGATTTAAGTTCTGCCTTTGACATGTTGGCTGGGCCCTTGATGTTGGGGATGAGGGAAAGGGAGAATGGAAGGAAACAAGCATTTATTAAGCACCTACTATGTGTCAAGCACTGTGCTAAGGGCTTTACAATGTTATCTCACTTGATCCTCACAACAATCCTGTGAGGTGCTATTATCATTCTCATTTTATAGTTAAGGAAACAGAGACACAAAGGTTAAGGGATAAACCCAGGTTCACACAGCTAGGAAGTGTGTGAGACTGAATTTGAACTTGAGTCTTCCTGCCTCTATTCCCTGGAGCCATGTTTCTCACTGCATTGTCTGTCAATTCTCCAAGAGGAAGCTTTTTTTGTGTTATGGATAGTCTAGTGAAACCTCAGAATAATGTTTTTAAATACACAAAGTAAAATAAAAAGTATGTAAAGGAAGTCAATTGTATTGTGATTTAGTTATCAAAATGTTACAAGTTATTTAATTTATAATATTTTGATAACTAAATTGAATATGTTAATATGTTAAATATATAAATATGTTAAAGTAACATGTATTGGTCAACCTGCCGTGGGGGGAGGGAATGGGGGGAAGGAGGGGAAAAACTGGAACAAAAGGTTTGGCAATTGTCAATGCTGTAAAATTACCCATGCATATAACTTGTAAATAAAAAGCTATTTTTATAATAATAAATTAAAATAAAATTTTTAATAATAAAATTTTATAAATAAAATGTTTTTTAAATAAAATAAAATAAAATATTTAAAAATATTTTTAAAAAGTGATAGAAAGAAAAAAATATATTACAAGTTCACTGACACCAAATTAGGAACCCTGCTCTAAGGCTGTACATTGAAGACTTGTTGTTGATCTACATTGATGGCCGTTTCCTCACTGGCAGTTCCTTAAGCTGATGAAATTGCTACCCTTTCCCCCCAGAAACAAATGAATCACTCTTTTGGAGTCTTTCTCTAGAAAAAGAGATAGGGAAACAGGAAACTGTGGGTTTAAATCTTAATTCTGACACTTGTGTCGCGACTCTGGCAAATGAAGAATCTTCAGGTTCTCCATCTGTAAAATGGGGATACTGATACTTATGTCACATGGTTAAAACTATGATGCACAGATGAAGTAATACATGCATCAACTTGGAAGTGCTTTGTAAATACCAATTATGATTCTATTGCTGGGAAGACACCCATAGTCGTAGGAAAGAGCAGATTATGGTAGAAGACCACTGGAAAATCCCTGCCCCAAGCATCCTGTAGAATTCCCTACAGTGAACACCACGGTGATGGTCCTTGGTCTTTGGCAGGACCTTTGATGAGAGCTTTTCTAAAGCAGTTAGAATAGGGCTTGAGATTTCCCAGGCAGGAAAATTCCCTCCACTGAGGCAGGTGGACATTTGTTGGTTTTGTGACTTGGCCAGATTCACATAGACAGACCTAACCATCAGGGTTCCAAAGAAGGTCCTCTATTCACCATACCCAAAAGTTAATTAATCATGTGGCTAATTAGTCATGCTGTTATTCCCCTGTGATCTGGAAAACCCAAAACCAGTGGTCCTTCCCATCAGCTCAAGCTCTCGGCTATAACCCCATTTCCTGAGCACATCTGCAGTTAATTCCAGGAGGAAAGATGGATCCTGATAAATGCCGACCAGTCTTTCTGATGACTTGTCCAAGAGAACCTTCAAGCTTGGAGACCGTTAAAGTGATTAATTTTTCAGCATCTCATTCAAACAATTTTCACTCAGCCTTCCTTAGCCATTTCAGGACATCTGTTTATGCTGTACAGGGGGAGTTCCAAGCATGGGGTGGAGTCATCATGAGTAATCGGGACAGGCTCCTCAGAGTTTAGGGTGAGGATCCTTTTCTTCCCAGGATGTGAAGGGTTTTAAAAATTAATTCCAGGATTGGTTTACATAGTCCCTCCAGACACACTTCAGAGAGAAAATATGACATAGTGGATGGAGAGCTGGAGCTAGATTTCAGAAATCTGTATACAGATTCTTACCCTAGCTATGTGATCAAGTCACCTATCTTCAAAATAAACAAAACTCCAAATGTTTTCTGGGTGCTTTTTAATTTATTATTATTATTTTTATATCTCATCCTGACTTTCCATGACAACCCATTCCAATAGAACCTTCTATGTAACAAAAAAGTACATTCAAACAAAATAAATCAATATAGTCAACCAAATTAAAAAATGTGTCCCTCATTCTGTACCTATAGAGTTCTCTATGTGTCTGGAGAGGGCCAAGAGATTTCTGTCAGGACACAGTTTGTTATTCCCCAATCAGTTGGCTACAACTTACTGTTTGACCAGCAGAATGACATGGTTTGACTTAATTTTTTGCCCAGATTTGGTGGAGAAGGCCATTCATTACCAAGGAGAACCTGGCCACATTCAATGTAACCAAATTCTCTCCAAACAGTGGTTTTCCAGAGGCCCTGAGACCCAGTTGATTATGATCTCCATTATTGTGCTTGTTCTTCATTCTTAAAGAGGACCGTGATATATGTAAGTGAGTTGGATTTAAGTGAGGGATGTCTTTGCTAAGTCACCAGGCTCACTTTCTCCTCTGGAATCCTCTGGATCCAGCAGCCAGATATAGATCAGGATGACTAGAGATGACCCCGATACAGTGGGAGACCTTAGCCTTTTTCAGGTCTTTAACAGGTCTCAGTTTGACTGAGACAATTCCCATTCGATGATCTGTGGTCTCCATTCGTCCTTTCTTTAAGGAACACTTGCACACCCCTTTCAGAGTTCTGTGGCTGTCATTTGGAGTCCCATCATGAACCCCAACTCTGGGGCTGAGCCTTTTTTATCGATAGGAGAGGAAATCTACATTGTGGAAAGGAAAGGTAGAAAAAATGATGGAAATCAGCCTCAGGGCTCACTCAACTCCTCTGCATGCCATAGAACCCACCACTAAATACCCCGAGAGTAAATTGCTAAGTAAAAGTGACACAGTTTTGTGTGTGTGTGTGTGTGTGTGTGTTTGGGATGGAGATGACAAGCACATGGGGTAGAAATGGACCAAGGACTTTCATGGTACCTGTTGCTAAGGAGAAAAGGAATATAAAGATTACACAAGTCAAATTGGCAGGAGACCAAAGGCACATACTTCATTTATTTCTAGGAGACTAAATGCACTTCATTTATTTCTATCAACAAAAGCTTTAGAAGCAGGAGACCGGGAGGGTCGTTCTTTGCTTCATTTTGGGAGGGAAGAACCCAGAACTTGCAGTCAGAGGTCCTGGTGACCCAACTCTGTCACTATAAAGCCAGCTTCAGTTTGTATGTTGTGTAGTTGGGAAGAGCTGACAGTTTGAATTGATGACCTGAGATGGTGACGTCAGTCAAGACACAAATGCTTCTGGAGGTATCCGAGAAAGGTACCACTCAGGAAGATGACTGAGGCTAGATAGCACTCAGGGAACCAAGGATCAAATTCTGGTTGTGCTACTTACTCCCTGTGTCTGAGTCTTAGTTCCCATATCTGTAAAGTGAAGAGTTTAGATTAATGATCTGTAGTTTGTGATCTAGACCAGGGGTTCTAAAGGTAGTCTGTGAATTCAGACGGGGAAAAATGACTTCTTTATTTTCTCTCACCTCTAATTAAATTAAGCATTTTCTTCAATTTTGAATGTAGGTAACAAACCACAGTAGCAGTTAGTGGTAACTATGACTTTCTCAAAAACAGAAATCTCAAATACTGTCATATAATATTATAGTTGCTACAGATACTCAAAATGTTTATATGTATCATTTTGAAATTATTGTAGTTATTAGACTCATATTTCTATATCATATATATCATATTCCTATATCACAATTTAAAATATTTGGTTATTTCCATATAATTGATTTCCTTTGTAATCCACTGTATTTTATCCTATACACTTAAAAATATTATTCCAAGAATGGGTACATCCATGGATTCATCAGACTGTCTTGGGACATCAGTGACAAAAAAAAATAAGAACCATTATGGTGTAAATTGATTTGATCATTTCTTTCATTTTGAGGTTTATATTTATGTCCTTAAAGAAAAGCTTTACTGTAGTAGTAAAGAATTGGAAAAGGAGTGGATGCCCATGAATTAAGGAATGGTTGAACAAGTTGTGGTACATGAAGGTAATGGAATATTATTGTTCCATAAAAAATGATGAACAGGCTGATTATAGAAAGGCCTGGAGAGATTTACACGAAATGATGCTGAGTGAAACAAACACAACCAGGTATATATTTTACACAGTAACAGCAAGAACATGTGATGATCAATTATAAAAGACTTGGTTCTTCTTAGTGGTTCAATGATCCAAAGCAGTCCCAATAGATTTTAAACAGAAAATGCCATCTGCATCCAGAAAAACAACTTAGGAGACTGAATGTAAATCAACATATGCTATGTGTATTCTTTTTTCTGTAATTTTTCTCTCTCCCATGGTTTTTTCCCCTTTTGCTCTGATTTTTCTCTCCCAACATAATTCACAAAATAATGTATATTAAAAATAAATAAACTAAAAAATGAAAAATTTTACTGCTGTGGTACAGCAGATGGAGTTAGGAGTTAGAATTTTGCCTCAGACACTTCTGAACCTGGTCAGATCATTTACCTTCTGCTTGCCTCAGTTTCCTTACCTCTAAAATGGAGGTTATAATTGTTAAGGTGAAATAAAATAATATTTGTGAAGTGTTTCACAAACTTTAGGTTATAAAGACTAATTTTAATTTTTATAGTGAAAAGAATGAAGAGGGACGTACTTTTTCAAAATATTCAGGCAACTGATTGATATAAGCATACTTATTTTCCTAATTGCTTTGGTTGCCCCACTCATACCTGATGGATAAATGCTGTGGTGTTTCCCTTTGCTGTTGGCTGGGAGCTACTGAGACTGGAGAATGGCTCTACAAAACTATAGAGATTTCTGGGGGCGTCCACACAAGACAAAGTCCATAGTACTTGTGGTTTGGTATCATACGGTCAGAACAAGCCTATGATTCACGAAATTCCTCCCTTTTCATTGGCTGTTTTTGGAGATCACAGGGCCACAGACTCTGTCCAGCCACACTCAGGGCACTTGGGGACTCAGAGCTTGGCTTTTTTTGATTTGTTTTAATGACGTCTGTCACTGTTCCATCTCAAGTTTCTTCCTCTTGACCTCCCAGATAAGATCTGCAGTCCTTGTGTTACAAGGCTGACAGGTTTAAGCTGTACTTTGCCTGGAAAGACTCAGTCAAGTGCTTTATGAACTTGATCTACTTTCAAATGTTCTTTATTATTATTATTTTTAATCACTTATCTATAGCTGGAGGAGTTGAGGTAGGAGGTGAGAAATCAAATTTCTCCAAGGTCACACACATGGGAAGTCTGGGAAAGTTTTGGAAAATGAACTGTTTTCCTATTTTCTGGGTTTTTCTTGGGGTGAGGAGGAAACTCCCCCTAGCAATTCTGAATAATTTCTCCTCAGACTTTCTCCATCACTTGGGAAGATCCCTTCTGAAGGAGTTTCTACCCTTGGGAACCATCCCTATGACTGGAAAATGGAGGGCTCCTCCCAGAACCAGGCTATAGCCTTCTGGACTTCTTCATCATGTCCAGGGATTGATGATTTGCCTCTTTTTTTAAATTAAAGTTTTTTTACTTTCAAAACATATACATAATTTTCAACATTCACCCTTGCAAAATCTTGTGTTTCAAATTTTTTTCCTGCTCCCCCCTACCCCTTCCCCTACATGGCAAGTAAAACAATATATATTAAACATGTGCAATTCTTCTATGTGTATTTCTGCAAATATCATGTTGCACAAGAAAAATCAGATCAAAAAGGAAAAATAATTGAGAAAGAAAAAAAATTAAGCAAACAAAAACAAAAAGAGTGAAAATACTATTTTGTGATTCACACTCAGTTCCCACAGGCCTCTGTTTGGGTACAGATGGCTCTCTTCATCATATGATCATTAGAACTTTGCCTCTTTTCTCTATGGTCTTCTGTATCAGAATATAAATTAATTTATATATTTATATATAATCAATTAATTTACTTCATTAAAGGTAAGAACTTTTTTTTTTGGCTTGCATTTGTTTTTCTAGTGCTTAGTATAATGTCTGGCATACAGCAAGCATTTAATAAATGTTTGTTGACTGACTGACTTGAACTTGGGCTAGGGACTTTTCTCCAGCTGTCTCAAATTTTCTTAGAACACTTTAGCTGGATCTCTTCTTTGTTATTCATTAAACCCCTTTATATTACATATACTTGTGTACATATCCCATCCATCACATAACATCACTAGATTGTTAGCTCCCTGAGGGCAGGGATTGTGTCTTAAAAAAAAAAATCTATCCCCAGAGTAGAATCATCATCATCATCATCATCATCACTACCATCATCACCATCATCATCATCATCACGATCATCACCATCATTTATATATTACTCTGAGTATAATCCTTTTACAGATATGATCTTGTTTCCTAAACTTTATTGATTAGGTATTGTTGAGACAACCCATACTTTGTAATTTCCATATATACACTGATGATTTGTGATGATTTAGTGATAAATTTAGTAGAAATTTTACTTGACACTCAATGGTCACAAAGTACCTTAATTAAATTATATTTTTAATCTTCTGACTGAAGTATCATTATTTCCATTTTGAAGAGGAAGAATTATATTTATAGAGATGAAAGACCTCCTCCAAAATCACATAGCAAGGACACAAGACTTGTGATGTTAATGATCAGTCTCATACCAACATGATTAGCTTCTATTCAAAGTATCTGATGTCCTATAAACAAGGTCTCTGCTATCTTGTTTTTTGATCCATGATCCATGAAAAAGAAACTGAGCAAAGCTTGAATATTTCACATCCCCAGACATTTACCATTTACTGAAAGTAAATAGAATATGGAAAATATCAAAAGTGGTTTTCTCTCATGCTTCTCAATTAAGCATATGAGTTGTTCTGGGGAAAAGTTGACATTATTTGTCAGTGTTTAGAAATCCACCTAGGAGGCAGCGAGGTGGCTCAGTGGATAGAGCATTGGGCTTGGAGTCAAGAAGACCTGAGTTCAAAGTTAGCCTCAAACACTTACTAGCTGTGTTACCCTGTGCAAGTAACTTAAACTGTGTCTGCTTTAATCCATTGGAGAAGGAAATTTTCTTTTTGCCAAGAAAATCCTATGAACAGTATGGTCCATGACCAATGACTGAATAACAACAATAAGAAAAACATATAGGAAATATGTTTCTTGATATTTTCTTTTTTATTTTCAGTGGAACCATATATATATGTGGTTTCACTGAAAATAAAAAATATATATTATTTCATATTTCATATTCAAAAGTCATATATATATGAATTATATGTATTTATACACACACACACACATACACACACACACATATATATACATAAACCATGGTTTATGGTGGTTTAAGTGAGCTAACCTGGGCTTAGTTGAAGTATGGGAACAATAACTATACATTTATAGAGAGAATGAGGTTTTCTTGCAGACCAAAATAAGATATGAAGCCATTCAGATTTTGCAGCTGACAGAAATGCATAATAAAGACAATAATGTGGTCTAGAAGGGTGAATTCAGACCTTACCTCCTTAGCCTGCCTTTTTGTTTGCTTTGTTTAATTTTTGGTTCAAATTCATTTGCAGCTAAGCCAGAGAGGATATTGGGAATATCTAAGAGCATCTAACCTTTTTCTTTTTCTTTTTTGACTAAAGCTATTTATTTTCAAAATATATACGTAGATAATTTTCAACATTTACCTTTGCAAAATCTTGTGTTCTAATTTTTTTTCCTTCCCTTTCTCCTACTCCCTCTCCTAGATGGGAAGTAATCCAATATGTTGCACATGTGTGATTCTTCTATATACATTTCCACAATTATCATGGTGCATAAGAAAAATCAGATCAAAAAGGAAAAATGAGAAAAAACAAAATGTAAGCAAATAACAATAAAAAAGTGAAAATGCTATGTTATGATTCAGTCCCCATAGTCTTCTCTCTGGATGTAGATGGCTGTCTTCATCACAAGACCCTTGGAACTAGCCTGAATCACCTTGCTGTTGAATTTTTTGTGTACTTTTCTTGTGTGCTTTCTGTGTACAATGATCTCTTGGTTCTGTTCACTTCATTTAGCATCAATTCCTGTGAGTCTCTCCAGGCCTTTCTGAAATCATCCTGCTGATTGTTTCTTACAGAACAATAATATTCCATAACATTCATATACCATAATTTATTAAACTATTCTCCAACTGATGGGCATCCACTCAGTTCCCAGTTTCTTGCCATAACGAAAAGGGTTGCCACAAACATTTTTTGGCATGCATAGGTCCCTTTCCCTTTTTATGATCTAAAAACATCTAGCCTTAAATTAGATAGTTATCAATAAGGGAAGGCTTTGATCTCCAGGTGTGTCAGTAATAGCAAAAGAACAAGATTTCAGGAGTTAGCATGGGAACAACTCTGGATGACTTTTTGTTAGCTGGGTGTGGTGGATATGACCGAGAGTTGTCAGCCTGCCCTTTCCAGGGACAGTTCAGATTACTTGACCAGAAGTCACAAGAGCACCACTCAGCTGGGGCAGCCCAGCAGGGACCAGCATTGGAACAAAGGATGTTGAGATCAGCAGAATAATGCACCAGCAGACTGACTGTATGCAGTGACATCACCAAGTGAGTGGCAGAGACTACTTGGGGATTCTCTCATGGACCAGTGTGCAATGCACCCAGAAGCATCACCAAGTCTAGTCCAGTGAGACCCAGGAGCCCACAGTGTCCCACACAGAGATGCTGTTCTCAGCCAGCAAGATGCCTAATGAGAATTTCATGACATCACTGGGTACCTTGCAGAGACATGAGCTGCTCTTCCACAGATCTACCCCAGGGTGGGCCTTTTTGTATTCTCATTCTCAGTACTGATGGCATGGATATCAGTCAGAGATGTGAGCTACTTTTGTGGTGGAAATGATGCATTAAAATATTCTTAATAAGCTATTTTATTAAATGCCTTTGCTTTGAACCAATAATTGAGCCTCTGGCTGGTCACTGACAAAGTGAACATATTGGTGGGGAGTAGTACGTTATATGGATGTAGACCCTGAGAGAACTTGGTACTTCTTCTGTGTATGAGAGGTAGAGTGCCCAAGGTACTTAATATACATTTAAATTATATTTATAAAATATCATTCATAAATATATAAATTATTATAATATAATATATATTTAGATATAATACAATATGTAACTATATATTTAAATTATTATAACTATAAATCACATGAAAATTATGTGTGTATGTATATGTATATATATTATACATACACGTGTGTGTGTGTGTGTGTGTGTGTATGTATGTATGTCAATTTTATCTTCATAGAACTGAGGTTGAGGATTAACCGAAAAGGAAAAGAAGAATTGCCCCCTGAAAAAGGGAGGGCTTGGTCATATCCATCCCACCCAGCTAACAAAAAGTCATCCACAGTTGTTCCCACGCTAACATCTGAAAGGAAAAGGAGAAGTCCAAGCAAGCTGCAACATGTTTAAAATGAGGGATTGTATAGGATAAATGTGGGAATATGAAATGTATGATTGGAAAAAAATGAATGAATGAAAATTAAAAAAAAGAATTAATCACATAGTGGCAGTGAAGATTAATCAAGGGATAGTTTCCACGTTCCAGTGGGATCTTCCCAATATCATGAGAACAAGAGCTGGGGTTCTTAACCAGGAGTCCATAAAGATATTTCTGAGGGTGTATGTACTTGAATGGGGAAAATACACCTTTCTTTCAATATAATTAGTTTCCTTTGTAATCCTTTATGTTTTATTTTGTGCATTTAAAAACATGTTTCTGAGAAATAGTCCTTAGGTTTCTCCAGTCTGCCTTAGAGGTTCATGATGCTTAAAAGATTAAGAATTCTGGCTCTTGAGGAAGACTCCTGCCAAGGTGGATCTCTTGTGGAAGATTTATGGGAACATACAGATAGGAGTCACATAGTATGGACAGACATCTTTGGATGCAAATATATATACATATATATATATTTAACTTTAGGCAACAATTATTAATTAAGTATATACTTATAACTAAACATGAATTTCTATTTATGATATGACAATTTACCATTTTGGATGGATTGGACCCCCGTCCCCTGCAACTGAAAAAATATAAGCTGATATTTGACCAGATTGATCCAAGGTAATTTTAGCCAAGTGAGAGCGGGAGCTGTTTTAGCCTTGCCAGAAATCTGTTAGAAAACGGCCTCATTTGCAGAGGGATGTGGGTGGTTGTCTTATGAAAATGACCGCAGACCTTTGAAACCTCTCTTGGTTCATAGCTCATGGCGCTCCATTTCTTTGCGAATTATTTTCTCACCATGTTTGAGGCCATGCTCCCCCACAAGACAGCTGCGACAATAATAGCCCGCCATGACAACAGCTCTAAACACACAGAAGAGCAGTACCAAAGGCTGGGTAAAACAAAATTTACTTGGCAGGGAAGGGAGAATGGAAGCTTTTCATGAATCCTTGCAAATGCTAATAAGGTCTCAACCTTGAACTACGTTTGCTTTTTTTTTTTAATCTGGGAAATACTTTCCAGTTAAGACACCTTCAGTATATCAATAACAATCAAGGTTCCTGATCCAGGGGGTTTCAACTGCAATCATGAATGGTTTTCTGAGAACTGTTGCATCCTTTTTTTACCTGGAAAGATGGGATATCTGGGGACCTCTAGGGAAAAAAAAAAAGAAAAATAATACAGAGAAAAAAAATACTCCATTTATTCTTAAAGGGGCAGGCAGTTCATTTGTACCAGTCCTACCCACCATCAGAGGTAGTGCTGCTGCCATTGTGAGAATGAAATACATTTGCAGTGTGTAAATAGTTGACTCAATGCACCAACTCTGTTCGCATGAATAGGTCTTTGAAGCTCCTCTGCCCTTTCTGCCCTGTGGTTGCACAGATAAATGAAGAAAAGCCCTGATTATTTATATATTTTTTTGTGGTGCCTTCATTTAAAGATCCTGGCTAAACCAACCAGACAATGCTTTCACACTCACATCCTATCACTTTCTTCTCCTTAAATCATTTGGCACTAACTCTATAAATAAGTGGCCAAAGAAACAGTATTTTGTGGGCGTGTTAAAACTCAACTTGCTGATATGTCCTAACAACAGTGGGCTCTTTCCCAGACAGGAAGGAGGGAGAATTAAAGCTGATGGACTATGTAGGTTGTTCCCTGCCCACCCCCACTCCTCCTTCATCAGTTGACATAATTAGATGGATCGGGCTTTTCTTTTGTGATTTATTTGTGTATTCAATGGCAAAAATCCTATGAAGAGATACACAAGACAGAATTCCCACAGCCAACATTTTGAAATTACTCTGAACACGTTCTAGTTCTTCATGTTTTCTGAGAGATTAACACCCCTGCCGTATTCCCTCCAGTGAGGGGAGGCCCTCCTTTTGATCACTAATCAGGACTAGTGATTATTGTACAGTCTGGAATTAGACATAATGAGGCTATTTAAGAAGAGGACTTGAGATAGAGAGCAGAAATCATGAGTTCTTTCAATGCTTAGCAAAGTTCATTTACAATTCTGATTATGAGCAATCTACATTTTATCTTTTCAGCAGGAAGAAATAGAATATTGCTCTCATCAGGCCCCCCTTTGACTCTGCTTTAATTTAATAGTGTAATCGAAGATCCAGAACCAAAACTTTGGAGCCATCGATTAAACTCAGCCTTGGAGGTTTCTGATTAAAATCCCTTAATGGATCATGCGTTCACTCCAGGTTTCTCTTGGAAATACCAAATTTTGGTTTATGTTACTCTTGTGTCTCTATTCTCCCCTTTAAAAAAGGGAAAAATGAAAGGCATATCATAGCCTAGGTAACGTAGCATTGGTGATCAATTGATCTCAATGTCTCTCCTCTCAGGGAGGAGTTAATCTGGTCAAGGGAATTTTCTGCTTCATTAAGGAGCAATTACCTTTGCCAAAACAATGTCCTCATCTATGCATGGAGAGCATATATCCAGTATAGAGAGACATAGGTTTGTGGATTTAAAACTGGAAGGAACTGAAAAGGTGATCTAGTCTAATCTTATTTTACAGAGAGAGAAACTGAGGGCCCAGGAAGTAAATTTACTTTTCCAACACAAGTTGTAAGACACGGAGGACAGGAGATCACTTAGAGGCTTAGAAATTATAGGTTATGAGCTAGAACAGACTTAAAGGGCAGTAAACAGCATAGTCAGGCTCTGAAACCAGGTCCCCTGATTCTTTTTAAAAAATTTTATTAAAGCTTTTTATTTACAAAATATATGCATGGGTAATTTTTCAATATTGACCCTTGCAAAGTCTTCTATTCCAAATTATCCCCTCCTTCCTCCCACCCCCTTCCTTACTTGGCAAGTAGTCCAATATATGTTAAATATGTTAAAGTATATGTTAAATCCAATATATGTATACATATTTATACAGTTATCTTGCTGCAAAACAAAAATCGGATCAAGGAGGAAAAAAAAACTGAGAAAGAAAACAAAATGCAAACAACAGAAAGAGTGAGACTCTGATTCTTTTTTTTTTTTAATTTAGTGAACAATGATTTAAGACAATACTACAAGACTCATGAAGGAAAATGTCATCCACATCCAGAGAAAAGACCAATGGAGTCTGAATGCAGATTAAAGCAGACTATTTCCACTTTTTTTTCAAAGTTTTTTTCCTTTTGTTCTGTTTCATCTTTCACAACATAACCAATAAGAAAATATGTTTTACACCATTGCGCATATATAAGCTATTTAAAATTGCTTGTCTTAGGGAGAAAGGAGGGAGGGAGAAACATTTGGCACTTAAAATCTTAAAAAAAAAGAATATTAAAAACTGTATTTATATGGAATTGGAAAAAATAAAATACTACTTTAAAAAGTTATTGATACCTTTTGTTTTGATATCTTAAAAATACATTTTGTTCCCTTAACTTGACAAACATAGAGAAAAATGAACATTTCCAGAGAGAAAAAAATAAAAAAGAGGACACTTTCTCTCTCTTTCCATATATATATATATATGTATATCCATCCATCCACCTACATAGATATCGTTATATATACATATAACAGTGAATCCTTATTAGGAAGAGTTTGTAAGTGTATACACACATACATGCATATATGTACATCTATATGTACATGCATACATGTGTATGTGTCCATGCATATGTACAACTCATCTTGAATTTCAAAATAATCCTGTTCCTGTGTCTCGCTCTGAACATCCTGCTTTTCTGAGAGTTTAAAAAAGCTGATGTCAATGATACCAATTTCTCTTTCTTCTCCCTTAAAAACAACTCCCTTGGACCAAGTAAGTTTAGTCAAGCAAAACCAAAACACTTCTTGACCATGTATACAAAAATGAATGTTTCCTCCATGCTTACAATCCATCAATTTTCTTTCAGAAGGTGGGTCCTTTTGAATTATGGTTAGTCATCACATTAAACAAAGTTCTTAAATCTTTCAAAGTTGTGTTTCTTTATAGTTAGTGGGGCAGGCACTAAATAAGTTATTCTGTTTCTATTCATTTTATTCCATTTTTTGTTCTGTTAATCTGAATGATTATATTTTTATTAATATTTATTAATTTCATCTCATTTTGTTATATATAATTGGTCAAAATGATGTCTGAAAATTTCCTTCTCATTTGTTTTTAATCCTTTTTCATTTTTTGATATTGATTTTCTTTTTTGTCTTTTTCAATTAGAATAGCTATTTATCTATTTTTATTAGTTTTAAAAAGCAGCTCCTAATTTTATTTATCAAGTCATTGGAATATTTTAATGTCAAATTTTAAAATCTCTTCTTTGTTTTTCAGAATTTGTTTTGGTCTTTAGCTGTTATGAAGTTTGTTTTGTTTTTTCCTAGGTTTTTTTTTTTTTGGTTGATTTCCAGAGCTGAAGTTTGTTTTGCTTGTGACTATTTCTTCCCTTATTCTATACTTCTACTTAAAGCTCCCTCCCTATCTCTGACCTCTCTGTCCTTACCTGTTTTCCTATTTGGTGTAATAGTGTATATTTTTACACAAAACTCTGTGCATATGTATGTGTTTAACCTTTCTTTATTTGGTTCAGAACAAAGTTTATGTAATGCCTTCTCCTCCCACCCTTTTCTCCACGATTACATATGAGCACCCAGCCTAATGATGAGAAATAGTAAGTTGCATTCTCATTTCCCATTACCCCCCAATAGATTCTTTTCCTCTTGATTTTGTTTGCTTAAGAACATTAAAAGAGAAGCAAACCATCAGCCCTTTTGTCTTATCTAGCTACCTCTGTAACCCTTGACGATATTTGGATTTTGAAGGAACACTTCTCTTTTCTCCTTCTCTTTAGTTTGTAAGTACTTCATCATTGTTTAACTATTTTCAACCGATAAATTTTATTTACTTTTCTAGTTTTCTCCTGACACTTATGTTTGTATTTAAAAGTTTCTGCTCAGATCTGACTTGTTCATCAACTGAATGCTAATGGTCTATTTCATTAAATGCCATTTCTTCCTTATTTCTCACTGCAAAAATTATAAACCCTGATTATTTGCTTTTTTGGAATGTTGAATTCCAAGATTTTCTTGCCTTTATTTCAATTACAGCATAATATTGTTATCCTGATTGTAGCTGGCTACTTCTGTATTTCCTTCTTTCTTTCTGGCCTAATGTGGTATTTTTTCTTTGATCTGGAAACCCTGGATTTTAGTTATGTCATTCCTGAACATTTCATTTTGGGGTTTTGCTCAAAGAATGACGGATGGATTCCTTTTATTCTCACTTTGCCTTCTGCTTCTGATAGATCCTGAAAATTTCTTTTATGGTTTACTGGAATATAGTATCTAGTCATTTTGTTTTGTTTTGTGTTTTGGTCATGGTTTCACAGGGAGTCTGATGATTCTTGAATTATCTTTCCATTCCCAGATGGGGCAGTGCAGAGGACAGAATGCAGGGTCTGGAGTCAGAAGTTAATTCAAAGCTGACTTTGGACACTTAATTATCTGTGTGACCCTGGACAAGTCAGTTAATCTTGTTTGCCTCAGTTTCCTCATCTGTAAAATGTATTGGAGAAGAAAAAGGCAAACCATTCCAGTATCTTTGCCAAGAAAACCTCAAATAGGGTCATGAAAAATCATATACAAGTGAAATGATTGTAAAACAACAAGAATCTGTTTCCCAAATAACTTTTGTTATAGTAAATATCTTATATTTCCTTCTTTTCATTTTAAACATTTTATTCTAATATTTTTATTGTCTTGTGAAGTTACTGAGTTTTATTTATGCCATTCTAATTTTCAGGATCTCTTGATTTAAGCTATTTTTTCCACTTTTAAATCTTTCCTCCTGAGTTCTTATTTCATTTATATTTTCCCCTCTTCTCATCCCCTCTCCAAAAATTCTTTAGTTTGTATTGGCAAGCAATTTCCCTCCCCCCCTTTTTCCCCCTCTTTAAACCTTTGTAATACATTTTGTATTTATTCTTTTCTTTTTGACTTTATTTCTTGGAAATGTGTAGATCCATGATAACTCTTCCTAGATTAAATCTTCTTCAATTTAATCACATCTCCAGCATCTGTTTCTGACTGGATATTTGGTGTTGGGGCCAATATTCACTGCCTTTCTACCAGAGCACTATGGTTTTCTAAGTTCTCTGTGGCATATCACATTTCTGGGAATATCTTCCCCATTCCTTCTCCTCTCTTCCCCTTCAGGGAATATAAGTCAAGGAACTGGTGACTCCTACTATATCTGCAACTTTTCTATTCTAGTCATGTGGTTTTAATGCTTCCTAGGAACAGAATGCTACAGGTTTCAGGGATCCATGGAGAATGTGTTCCTACTCCTCATTACAGATACTGATTGAATTTTGTGGAAGAGTATGACCCAGGTTTTTGTGTGGATTGTAATGTATTTAATATTAGGACTTATGCTTTCTTATATATTATATTATATCTATATTTATTATTATATTTATAATACATATTATATATGCTTATATTATATTTATTATATAATATTATATGTTATATTATATTATATTATCTGTGATGTCGCTGTTATTTCATTTGCTTTATTGCTAAGTAAATTATTTTATTTAAGTTCTAAAAGTAATATTGTGAAAGGCTAGTTTGTGTAAGAAATACATCAGTAGGGGCTTATTAAAACTGTGAGGGGAAGTATATTTCCTCACAACTTAAGGTTATCTCTTAGAGAATTTGAGTGTAATTGCATGGTAGTTGTTTTTCTGTGGGAATTTAAATCTGCCATTGTAGAAAGGGTTGACATGAGGAAGCACAGTGAGTCAGTGTCCTCATGCCCATATAAAACGTATGAGATGGAGACCAACCACATATGGGTTACTTGTACATCTACCTATGTTTGTATATGTGTGTAATTATGTATGTAAATATATAATCATCCACCCATATACATATACACATAGAGTCTTCTCTGACAGAACACAAGTTCTTTGAGGGCAGGGAATCATTTCATTTTTGGTTTTGTATCCCAGCATTTAGCATAATGGCACATAGTTGCCCTTAATAAATATTTGCTAATTGATTCCAATATATATAAAATGTATAGTCCCTGCAGGACTGGGTTTTTTTTTTTGTTTGAAATCACAATAGCTCAGACTTTTTGTGATCTAGTACTTATACACTTTGGGGTGTTGATCTTTGTCCATAAATGTCAACATCTGTTATCAACTTTCTCTGATTCTACTGGTTGTTCCCATTCCCTAAACCACTCTCTATACCAAGATAATAAAAAGCAGTTGGAAGAGATTAGCACAATGAAAAGACATAAAACAAAATAAATTAGAAAAAATAAACTAAGGAAGTTAATCAGCTAGTTTGACATGTGATTCTGGTTATTTTGCATCATTAAATGATAGGAGGAGCTTTCTTGGCCAACTGCAACCAACATTCCTTCTTTACCATGTGCTTTTGGTATTTCCTTAACAATGCTGAGAAACCATGGAGATCCAGAAAACAAACTAACTGAAGATATTGCAATAATTTCACACCCCAGGGAAGATTTGTGGCATAAAGAACAACAATTGCTTCAGGAAACTCAAGAAATAACCACTACAAAAGGTCCCACGTCACCAAGGGCTGCCCATTTGCTGGGATGGCCGAGGAGCAAATATGACATTTCTCTTTGAAAAATGCTTATCCTAAAGGCCTGACTAACAGCCAAATGAGCTGGTGACAATAAAACCAGATGGTGGCTGTTTAATAACTAGTTTGGAGTACTTCAGCTACAGGAATATGGCTCAGACTGTGGAGTGAGAAGCTTTGTTTCTCACAGAGGAAGCTTTAGCCTAACCAGGGTTCTAAATTCATGAAAATATCCAGGGGGTATCCAATGGGCGAGGTAGAATCAAATCCAGAAGGCCAGAAGTGAGAAATAATGTGGCATTTTATAGAATAATGTTTACATAGCTCTTTAAGATTTGCTAAGTGTTTTACAAAAATTATCTCATTCGGATCTTCACAACAGCCTTGGGAGGTAGATGCTATTACTATCTACATTTTTTTTAACAGATGATGAAATTGAGGATAAATGACTTGCTCAGGCAACTGAGGACTTGTCTGAAGACATATCTAAACCCAGGTGTCCCTGATTACAGCACCAGGGCTCTATCCATGGTGCTAGCTGACAGCTTCACATTTAAAAAAACAAAAACAAAAAATAAAATATACATGGGAAGGAGGGCTGACTGTGAGGTCAGAGAACCTGTTCATGATCTCACTTTGGATACTTACTACCTTTGTGATGATGGGCAAACCACTGCACTTTTCCATCTCACTTCTTTCTCTGGGACAGGGGAGGACCACTGTTTATAAACGCATGGCGTAGAGTGAGAGAAGGGCCCTAGATCAGGTGCATCTAATTGTTTTCCCATTTCTAATGACAAAAGCAGGAGATTATTGGAGATTGGCTGGCAAAGCCCTAGATGTACAACCATGGGCCATGAAAATTTCGAGGTGTGATAAGAGAATTTTTGGCTTAATTTTCTCAGTGTTATTTACTTAAGATGAGGTTGTCAGTAACTTGTCAGAGCTTGCAAAGTCAAGTTTGAGATATTAGCTACAGTTCAGTTGTGAACTAGCTAGTTTCCTCCCCTTTCTGCCACTTGTTCTTTGACCTGTAAATCATAATCTTCCCTTATTTGTTCTTTGCTTATGTAACCAAAACCTATATAATGTAGCTTAAAACTTATTTGGGCAACCTATGCCCTGAACCTAATAAATAGTAACCCTTATTTTTGCCCCTTTGCTTGTATGATCGGTGACAATACCTAATCAATGGCAATTTTTTTTTATCACACAGGTACTGAAGATTCCAGAAAAGGGCCAGAGTCAATTAATCAGTCAATAAATACTTATTAAATGCTGACAATGTTTTAGGCACTGTGCTAAGCACTGCAGATGTAAATACAAATAAAAAGGGAGTTCCTACCCTTAAGGAGCTTTTAACCTAATAGGGAAAGATTATGGCAAAGTAGAGGAAGCCTGCCACAAGAAAGTCTGGGCCCAGAACACTAGAGAGGCTTTTATGGACTTATCACACAAATACATGATTCCTAACTTCTGGCGAGCTGCCATTTTATAATTTAATAATTTATTTGCTCTTATGAGCCTCCTTCCTCCCCAAAATGTGGTCTGGAGCCTACAGTAAGACTTAGACTTGCCAATTTAGTCTTGACTTTCAGAGGCAACCAATCCACAGAGATCAAGTCTCAAAGTCAATTATTGGAAAGAAAAACCCCACTTGCCGAGGGATTATTTCCTAATTGTGCTGCTACCATTTTTGGTTTGACTTTTGGTAGAAATTACAGCATCAAAAAACATAGGATAATAGACTTGAGAGCTAGAAGAGGTCTTCTATTAGAGGTCTTCTATTTCAACACCTGTCATTGGACAGATGAGGAAACCGAGGCACAGAATTGATGGTTACATGGTCACGGTCACAAAAATTTGAACTTCAAGCTGAGGCCTCCTGATTATGAATCAACCAACCAACCAACATTTATCAAATGCCACTGTGTGGAGTGCTGGGGCTGCACAGACCAAAATGAAATAGTTTCTTTCC